>NW_027186320.1:350113-353340 GCF_028583685.1 Petaurus breviceps papuanus
AGACGCACTTACTGAGCAACCACTATGTGTCAGACACTGTGGCACTCTGCTAGAAACTTTCAAGTCTGGGAAGTTGGTAAGCATTATTCCCCTTTTACATTTGAGGAAACTAAGGCAAGCTTAGGCTAAGTAACTTACCCAGATTAACATAATATATGTCTGAGGCCAAATTTGAATTCATTTTCCTAACTAAAGTTTGAGTGTTCTAACCCAGAGGATAGGAGGGAGATGAGTCAGAGAAAAATTGTCAGTGTATCTGACAAATAATTTTGGTGATCTTATGGATAGCAACCTCAGTAAAGTGATGTGGACTATTCTATGCAAAAACTAACAGTGAAAAAAAAGAGATATATAGTTTAAATTTTGAAGGATAGCTAAGTGAAAGAAATTTGTTGTCATTGTTTTCTATTTGTGATAGAAGGAAACAACATACTTTTATCCAGGAAAGGAAACATAAGCATAGAAAGGGAGAGATGAAAAATCAGTAGAAAGAAAAAGATGATTGAGAAAACAAGGTCTGGAGGAGACAGGAGAGGGAAGATGGATTAAGGGGCAAATGAAATAAGTTGCCTTGGGAATAAAGAAGCTATTTCATGTTTTGAGGGGAGAGGAATGATGATGACATAATGGTGTCAGAAGTGGGAGATGAGGAACATTATGACAGATGGCATCAATAATTTTAGTCAATTAGAATTAAAGGCCATGTGAGGTTGTGTAAGAGTCAGAGCAGAATCACACTCTCTTGATTCTAAGTTGACTCCATAGTCATTAGTAATTAAAGTTGCTGTGGCAATTAAAGAAGACAATAATGTCTTTTGACATGCAAGTATGGTATATGAATTTTCTCCTAGTACATAATGGTGAAATTTTTAATTACTAAAATTCAATTACACAAATATTTGTGAAACACATGTTATTTATAAAGAAATGTACTAGCTCCTGTGGATGCAAAGATACATATGAAACAGATTTGGCTTTCAAGGACCTGGAAGATTAATAGAAAATCATGATGCACAGAAAGAGTGATGCCATTTTGGAAAATGTGATAGCAACAAAAAAGTCTAGACAAAGTGCTCTGTGGAATCTAAATAGGAAGAAGTAGCATACAGCCAGGTATTGATAATTATGGAAGACTTCATGGAAGAATTTGCTTCTCAGCTGTAACTTAATGTGACATAAATTTCAACAGTCAATAAATGGTCAAACTTTCATTATAGGCTTGGGGGAGGAGGTACCCATAAACCAAAGAATGTATATAAGAAAAGGAAGGATAAAAACACAGGATTAAGAATATTGGAATTTGCCAAAGGTGAACAGTATGTGAAAGGGAATAGGATAGGAAGACAGTGAAAGTTGTGATAGACAATACATATTTATTATGAGGTTTTGTTTTGTTTTGTTTTTTACTTAATTGATGGGAGTAATTGAGAGGGGAAAAGAATAAATACTTGTTAAGAAATGAGTGATTTTTAGCTAAATCATAAAAGGTTTGAATGTCAATCTCAGATACTTGTACTTCTTTCAGTAAACAATAAAGACCATTAAAGTTTTGTGACTAAGAAAGTAGCATCATCCGAACAGAAATATCCTAATGTGATAATCATGTGGGAAGGGATGATGAGGAACATGAGGAACACACAGTGGAATATCAAGCTCATTTAGGGAGTTAATGACAAGATTTATTTCCTCTTTGCTCCTTTCATTCTATTAAAATAGTTTCCTGTGGTATTTGCTAGTTAACTCTCTTCATACATGTACATTTTAATATTATTCATCTCTTTCCTAAAGTATAATGTTGTATCTCTTTATTACAACTTTGCTTTCTTCTTTTTCAAGCTTACATGCATCCAGTAGTGCTTATGGTTTGCCTTGAGTCATTTATGTTCCCGTGTCTGATCCCTTTCCTCCATAAGAACCCACATATATTCCAATGATCTCTAATATCCTGTTAGATCTCCCTTCCCCCCATTCTAGATTAATGTCAGTATCTATATAATAAGAAGTGCTCTATATATTAACATAATATGACAGCAAGTTTAATGGATTGGCAATAAAAATGAAATCAAAATTAAGTATTCTGCTAATTTGGGGGGGAAAGTTATGAGAATAAAAGTGTTTTTTTTTGCTGTTTATTTATTTTTATAAATGATAAGTAATAAGTAGAGAACTTGAATAACCCCAAGGATCTGAACTTGAATTTCTAGCATGCCTCTAACAGCATTCTAATTAGCAGTGTCTTTCCCAGCTGGAACAATAGTGACATCCAGTAGTCAATCATATAATTTATAGGTATGTATTTCCTAGAGATCTCCCTGAGGCATATGCCAAGGCACACATCCACTATGGGGAAAAAATGTGTGTAGTATATCAGGGAGATGAGCTCACTTCTCAGCCAATTAAAAGGAATAAAGGTAACCACTAACATTTGATAAACTTCAAAGAGTTTGAAGACTGACTTTGAAAGAGCCTTGAAAAGAAGTGAGAGAAACTATATTAAAAATGACATATGTCCAAGTGAGTTATTCACTGAAGGACTTACCTGACCTAATTAATGAAAAGATACCAGCAATATATAGAAGGATGACATTGTGTGAAATCCCAGTGACTAGATCCTGACTAGTCAAGGAATATATACTCCCTGAGACAGACTAGGTGAGGGCATACATTTGATTTCATCTCTAATTTAACTCATATATGTATATATATATATATATATATATGCAGGGAAATATCTTACAGGAAGAATAAGACTGGGTTGCTATATTAAAAAAGCAATTGATATTAGGTAGAATGAATAGAAAAGAAGTGAAAAATCCATTGATAAATTACCTGGAGAGTTCACGAGGGCAAAGGGAATCAGCCATTTTGACCTGAACTGATATGGTCATCTAATTTAACCTTTAGTTGTCACTAGGAATCACAGGCTAAATGAGGAAGGTTGTTATAGGAAAAGAAGACATGGATTTGAAACTCTTCTCTCCCATTTACTAGCGGTGACCTTGGGCAAGTTCTTTAACCTCTCTGTATCTCATTTTCCTAGTAAGCAAATGAAATATAGACTAGCTAGTCTTTAAAGTTTCTTTTTTCTCTAGGGCCTCTATTTTAGTTATGTAATGATAACAGATTTACCTAGTTTTTTTTTTTTAAGCAGAAAAATGCTCTATTTATTGTAGCTAATTTTTCCTTCCTTCCTTCCTTCCTTCCTTCCTTCCTTCCTTCCTTCCTTC
>NW_027186320.1:353350-435788 GCF_028583685.1 Petaurus breviceps papuanus
CTTCCTTCCTTCCTTCCTTCCTTCCTTCCTTCCTTCCTTCCTTCCTTTCTTCCTTCCTTCCTCCCTTCCTCTCTTTCTTTTTCTTTCTTTCATTGTCTTTTTTCTTTTGTCTTTCTAGCTGTACTTCCCTCTTTCCTTCCTTCTCTCTTTATATATCTCTTCACCTTTCTTCCATTCATCTTTCTATCTTTCTTCTTCTTTCATTCTTTTAAAATTTCGAATCTTCTATTTTGTTTCTTTAAACTGATAGATCATTTTTCTAGAAATATATCTTAAAAACAGATATACGTGAATCATATAAAAGTGTCTTAAATTTTTTTCAAACTATTTTTCTTTTTTAACTTTTTTTTTGGCGCGGGGGAGGTGAAGTCAAGTATAATTCTTAGTCTAGCTCTCTTTGTGACTAACAAGGCAAGTAAATGAACACCTGAACAGCTGTCTACGAACAGCAACATCAAATTACTGTAGCTAATGAAGTTTTAAAGACTTGGCAGGAAAACATTTTCTTGGTAACAGACCCACCTAAAAATAAAGTTATTTGCATCCTTCTATGAGAGAAGATGCAGGGATGATTAATTCTTGAGCACTTGTTTGTTTTTACATTTCCTTTTTCCAAAATGGACAAAGATCTATAGTAGATATATCAGTCGTTCACGAAATGTACAAGGCACATGGAAGGTGGGGAAACTAAAAACAAACAAACAAAAAACATGCTACAATGGCTTTATGGTCTTTATAAACTTTTACTTTATTTACTATGAGATAAAAGATTAGTTTTTATAACATGCTAACTGATTCAATTATCTTTATTGTTGTTTTGTTTTCTACTAATTTATTTTAATGATTCTTACCATCAATACAGAAATGCTAATTGATGCATTTTTTCTTGTTTTTCTCCCTTCCCCCCCACCAAGTTTTGTAACTGAGGCCATACCCACTCCACACATACCTTCAGGTTTGGTCTGCCAAGGAATGACTATCTCAAGGTAGTCAAGGGTACTTGCTAGGTTCCCATTCCCTCAAACTATAGCTTAATGGCCCTCTACCAGTTAGCCAACAAATATTGATTAAGGGCTAACTATATTCCAAAAAGGATGCTAAATTCTGTGTTTAAAAAGAAAGGCAAAAATGAAGTCTCTGCCCTCAAGGAGCTCACATTATAAAGGTGGAGACCATGTGCAATTAACTGAGCATAAAATATATCAGCAATCTAACTGGACTTTAATCTTTGATGGGAGACAACAGTAAAGTGATAGGATCTGGACTGCGAAGTGCCTCCTGGTAAAGATGAGATTTGACCACAATATTGATGGAAGTCAGGTTGCTGAAATGCGGAGGGAGGTTAGATATTCTAGTAATAGAGAATAGCCAATGAAAGCTACATATTATTAGGAGATGGAGTAGAATATGAGAAAAAGGAAGACTGATGTACCTGAGTCATATAGTTAATTTATGAGAGTAAAGTATAAGAGGAGTAGAAAGGAGAAGATCAGCTTTTGAAGAGTTGTAACTGCCAAAGAGATTTTAAATTCAATCCTCTACTAGGGTTTACCTTTAATAATCAGTCTGAGAATCCACTTGTCTTGAAGTAAATCTATTTAGTGAAAGGGTATAATAACAACAGTATTCAAAACATATTTTACCCATAAACCTGTGGAAGAACTCATCCACAAATAGAAAAAAAAGCAAGTGGGAAGGATGGACACATGTAGGGAATATATGTGTAGGGCCCACCATCAAGAAGCATATGTAACCAGGGTACAGTGATGGAGGGGTAGAGATAAAAAGTACATGTGTGACCCTTAAGTATGTGTGGAGGGGCAACTCAGAACTTCAAGGCTGAAAAGATGCTCCTTTTTTCTACTGATATCATCACACTCTTTCTGATGAGTTTACTGCTTTCTGGTCTTCTATGCTCTTCTGTACAGGTTTGTAGTCTCCAGTGGGCACTGCCCTGCTGTAACCTCCTCTGGACACTGCTACACCAGAGCTATGCTGGATGCTGCTAAGCTGCACATGTAGTTTCCACCCAATGTTGGTTTGTAACATTTATAGTCTCTTTCTGACTCAGCAGATATCCTAGGTTATCTCCTTGAAGCAAGAGTGGGTGCTAACATACACTTTCAATTTAAATAAAGCTCATATTTTTTCCCTATTTATTTTTCCTTTAGAAAAAACTGAAACCCTTGTCTAGAACCAGAAAAATTAACAAACAAAAGCAACAACAATAAAAACACCATTTCTCTCTGGAAGGTGTCCTGTTATAGCCCCTTGAGTCTAGGCAACTGAAGTCTTTCACCTCCCTAGAACTAGGGTTCTTAACTTGGTATAATATATATCAGGACGTTCAATGAATTTAAATGAGAAAAAAAGTAAAATCTTTATTTTCATGGATATTTTCATGGATAACTGAAAATTAGCATTTCCTCCTTCAATTATTATATTTTTAACAAAGCACTATTTTTAGAAGGGATTTCAGAAAGGTTCTATAATACAGAAAGGCTCCAAAACTGTGGTGCATAAGGAGATTCTCAGTTCTATTCTCTATAAGAACTAGCAACTTAATCACACAATGTCCTTAGGCTTAGTCCTGTCTTTAAGGACTCCTTTTCCCTCTATAGGAGATCACACCTTAAATTATGATGAATATTCTCTATGCATCCCAATTTTAATATGGAATCTAGAATACAAATTAAGTAATTATTACTTTACATTAAATTTTAGGTTTATTTTTAGGTTGCATCATTTGTTTCAACAAGATTTTGTGTTACAAATTTTCTCCCCGCCATTCCCCTACCCACCACTCCAAAACAGTGATCCCTCTGTATACCCCCTCCCCCAAAATGCTCTCTCCTATATCCTCACCTATCCCCCCTCCAACATTCCAGTAGGGCAAGATGGGTCTATATACCCCAGTGACTGTATATCTTATTTCCCAGTTGTATGTAAATATACATATATATGAATATGTGTGTATAAACATTTGATTTTAAAATTTTAAATTCTATATTCTTTCCATTCCTCCCTCATCACCTACCCTTACTGGGAACATAAGCAATTCAATATAAGTTGCACATGTGAAGCTATGAAAAACATTTTCATAGTGGATATGTTGTGAAAAACTGACTATAATTCCCTCCACCCTATCCCACCCCACACTTGTTTTTTCTCTAAGTTGACCCTGTCCCTTTTCGAAACTGTGCTTTTAACTTTCCTCCCCCCAAACCTTCCCTCCCCTCCATCATACCTCCTCTCATCCCCTTCCCCCCTACTTTCCTGTAGGGTGAGATACCCTATGTAATGCATATGTCATTCCCTCCTTAAGCCAAATTCAATGAGAGCAAGGTTGGCTTATTCCTTTTAGCCTTCCTGTTCTTCCCCTCCATTGTAACAGCTTTCCCTTAACTCTTTTATATGAGATAATTTACCCAATTCTGTCTCTCCCCATCTCTTCTCATTATATTCCTCTCTCACGTCTTAATTTCGCCTTTTAAGTGTAATTCCTTCCTATTAATTTGGTCCTGTGCCCTCAATGTACACCTGTATACATATATACATGTACTCACATTTTTATTCATATGCCCATATATCCATCTATATAGACATATATATGTATGTATATATGTATGTATATACACATACATCTATATAGACATATATATGTATGTATATATGTATGTATATACACATACATATTTCCTTTAAATATTCTTATACTGAGAAAAGTTTCATAAGTTACAATTATCATCTTCCATGTTGGAATGTAAATTCTTCAACTCTGATAAGTTCATTATGATTTCTTTTTCCTGTTTATCTTCTCATGCTTCTATTGCCTTTTGTATCTGAATGAAAAATTTTCTATACAACTCTTGTTTTTTCATCAAGAATGCTTGAAAGTCCTCTATTTCATTGAATGACCATATTTCCCCCTGAAACATTATGTTCAGTTTTGCTGGGGAGGTGATTCTTGGTTTTGTCTTTGTTTGTTTGTTTTTTGTTTTTGTTTGTTGGTTGGTTTGGTTTTTTTTTTTTGCTTTTGTAGGGCAATTGGGGTTAAGTGACTTGCCCAAAGTCACACAGCTAGTAAGGGTATCAGGTGTCTGAGTCCATATTTTAATTCAGGTCCTCCTTATTCCAAGGCTGGTGCTCTATTCATTGCACAACCTAGCCACCCCAATTCTTGGTTTAAATCCCAGCTCCTTTGACCTCTGTGGATATCATGTTCCAAGCCCTTCAAACACTCAGTGTAGAAGCTGCCAGTTTCTTTGTTTTCCTGATTGTGTTTTCACAATATTCAAATTGTTTCTTCTTGACTGCTTGTAATATTTTCTCCTTGATCAGGGAATTCCAGAACCTGGCTGTAATATTCATAAGAGTTTTCTATTTGGGAATTTTTTCAAGAGGTGATTGGTGGATTTTTTCAACCTTTATTTTGCCCTCTGGTTCTAAAACTTCAGGGCAATTTTCCTTGAGAATTTCTCAAAGGATGATTTCTATGTTCTTTTTTTTATCATGGCTTTCAGGTAGTCCAATAATTTTAAAATTATCTCTCCTGGATCTATTTTCCAGGTCAGTGTATTTTCCAATGAGATATTTCACATTGCTTCTATTTTTTTTCATTTGTCTGGATCTGTTTAATAGTATCTTGATTTCTCATCATGTCATTAGCTTCCATTTGATCTAGTCTAATTCTGAAGGAATTATTCTTTTCAATGAGCTTTTGAAATTTTTTTTCCCTCTAGAAAATTCGGCTTTTTAAGGCCTTCTTCTCCTCATTGTCTTTTTGAGACTCTTTTGCAATTTGACTCAGTCTATTTTTAAGGTGTTTTTTTCTTGTCAGGTTGTTGACTCTTTTCATGATTTTCTTGCATCATTCTCTTTTATCTTCCCAGGTTTTCCTCCACTCCTCTTATGTGGTTTTCACAATCCTTCTTAAGCTCCTCTATCACCTGTAACCAGATCATTTCTTTCTTGGAAGCTTTTGGTACAGGATTCTGACTTCATTGTCTTCTTGCCTTTCAATGCTTTGATCCTTTTTGTCCCCCAAATATGAATCCAAAGCCAGATTGCTGTGCTTGCTTTGCTTCCTTTGCTTGCTAATGTTGCCACTCAATTACTTGACTTTTGAGCTTTTTTTCCACAGTAGAACTCTGCTTCCAGAGAGGGGAGCTTTTTTCCCAAATCACTGGGGTTTTTGCAGCTGCTGGAGTGTAATAAGAATGTAAATTTTGAAGATCTTCCCTGCCCCTAGGCTAATGTGCACCTGAAGCCTGGGGTGGGAGGATTGTTTTTCAGTAGATACAATGTAATAAGAATGTAAATTTTAAAGATCTTCCCTGCCCCTAGGCTAATGTGCACCAGAAGCCTGGGGTGGGAGGCTTGTTTTTCGGTGGATACTTCTTGATTGGCCGGTGGGTCAGTGGGGTTGTTGCATTCTCTGAGCCAGGAGAAGGCTATGTAGGCCCTGATGTGTAGCTTTGTTTTGGGACTCACTTTGAGAAGTATTCTGTGATTTGATCTGAATTCTGGGAAGCCGTTGTTGAGAGTCCCCTGGCTTTGAAAAACCCAGAATGTGGAAACCCAGATGTTGACTGGGTATGGATGTAATGGTTGGACAGTTTGGAAATCTGTCTACTTGATGTTTCTGTCTTGATAATTATGCCTGCATACTTTGAGGTTCAGGGTGCTGACCTTTTCTCCTGAACAAGGTAAACGATATATGTCTGACTGATTAAAGTAAGCTTGTTAACCCATTTTGAGTTGCTTTCCCTTAACAAAGCAGATCCAAGAACCTGTGTGAGCAGGCACCCTGGGGACACTGGGGTGCTTGCTGCAACATGGAGGTATTAGTTGGTTGCCCTCTCTGAAGCCTCCACCTGCTCTGGCACCTGGTCACATACCCCAGGACCTCCTGGAGCAAGTTAAAGCAAGAGGATTATGCCTCAGTATGGTTGCTTAGTCCACCTACAATCTGCAGGCCAGGAGCTCTGGAATAAGCCATGTGGCAGTGGCTTCTGTGCCTCCACCACTTCTCCCTCTGGAGGAAGAGGCCAGACTGCACTCCTGGACTCCCTTGTCCCAAAATCTACACTGACCTCTCACTTTGTCTTTGGCATTTGTGGGTTGATAAATTTGGAAACTGCCACAACTAGGAAGTGATCTCCTCCTGTAATAGTTACTTTTGCAGTATCTGCCAAGCAGATCTAAAGTTTAGGATTCCCCAGTTTGGACCCTAAGTCTCCACGTGAGTAGAAAAATTCAGAGAGGCAAGTAAAGATTTGGTTAAGGTTTCTACTTCTTCCCGACCAGCATCCATGACATTTTCCCAGTCATCATAATAAATTTTCCCAATACATCATAATAAACATATGTGATACTTCTACATCACTTCAAATCTTGAAAAGGACTTACAATACACTATCTTGTTTCAGCCAAAATAATAATTTTGAATAGGTGCAATGACAATGGGGATTTCAAGATCTTCCCTGCCACTTAATAAGCTTAAGGAAATTTGAAGACCTTCTTTGCTTCCCTGCCTTGAAAATATACTCTGCCCCCTAATAGGCTGAATGTAATCACATGGAGCTTGTGGTGGGAGGAGGTAGCTGAAGGGCAGAGCAGAGCCCACAGGAAACTGGGAGTCACAACCTACTAGATGGTTGGGAGGAGAGTTTGTTACTGAGGAATACAGAGAAGCTTGTGAGTAAATATTGATCAAATATTGGTGTGTGGGAAGGCTAAAGAACGACATGGCTCTCTGTACTTTTATTAACTTCTTTGCTACTGTGATGAAATCAGCTACTGGTTTTGGGATTCAGTTTTCTGGTGTCTGAATAAATGTTTTCTTTCTGACTTCTATATAAAAAGTCAGTTATATTTTGCAACACAGTGCAGGTATATTCATAGTGATCCTGAGCACTGGGAATATTGCATTGGAGCTACCGTAGGCAAGATCATTCAATTAATTCATCAAGTATTTATTTAACTCCTACTACATACCAAGACATGCTAGGCACTGTTGATAGAAAGAAAGAAGTGAAAACAGATCCTGAACTCAAGAAACTCCAAGTAAGTAGAGAGAGACACTATAGAAGGGGTTAAGTAACCTGCCCAATGTCACACAGCTAGGAAAAATGGCCACATAGTTTTCATCAAAGTGGTCACATAGTTTTAAACAAAAGATAACATTCATTTAGTAAGACCTTCATTAAGTAAATCCTTAATTCAATCACCCTCAAGGGGGCAATCCTCCTTACTTAACACAAGTACAAAGGTTAAAGTCCTCCACCAATGGAGTACAATTAAATTAAAATATTATCAGTAACTACTCAATACCCTCTGAAGGAGTAGCAGGAAGAACAAAGGCCATCCACCCTTAGGCCACAAGTAAATTACAGTCTCTTCTGTCAGTATTAAATACCCAAGGACAGGTGTTTTCATCTTGACTCAAGGCAGGCTCTCAGCTTCCATGTTTCCTCTTCCACTGTCCCAGCTCCTACCTGAATCCACCCAACTGTCACCTGGGTTCAAAGGCAGGCACTTCCCAGTTCCTTGTCTAGTTCTCCATGCAGTTCCTGTTCTATTTTGAAGCTCACAGTTTCTAGTCCACCTCAAGTTCTTCACAATTTCTTTTCTTGGGAAGGCAAGGTTTAACAAAGTCACAATAATATTCATACAGATTAACAAAGCCACAACAACATTTATGCTACATTGCTAGCATCCTCATCAATTCACTTTCTGCCTGTGGAATCAACACAGAGTCAAAACAGATAGACAAAGTACCAACACCACACTCATGCTTCCTTTGGCAACTCTGGCTGGCTCTTGGAAGTCTTTGGCAGCTCTTGCTGGATCTCAGAAGCTCACAGCAGAAGTCCTGGCTGGTTGTGGAAGAAGCTCCGCCACCATAAGCTCCATTTTCAAAATCAAAATCACTTTCTCCAGCCTGGGCCTTTCCTCTTCAGCCTCCATACAGCTTGTGCCAAGAAGTTCTGACTCTCCAGTTTGTGCTTTTTCCTTATTTAAGGTATTAGCTCCTCCCTGTTCCGTCCCCTCCCTGTTATATCATCAACAGGGCTTCATACCTTCTGTTTCATAACAGAAGCTTGATATAATTAACTTGAAATCAATTGCTATGTACCTGTTAGCTTACCAATACAAAGGGATCTTCAAATTCCATTACCATTATAGTGTGGGCGGGTGGGGGGATACTCAGTTCTCTGTAAATTATCCTACCTTCTCTTTTTTTTCTTTCTAGTCCATGGTAGACTGGACATTTCTAATTTGTTATCCTATAGACATCCCAAACTCATAATGTCTAAAACAGAACTCAATATATTTCCTCTAAATGCTGCCCTAATCCAACCTTCTGTATTATGGCAAAAGGACCACCCTCTGAGTCTCTCAGGCTCACAACCTGGGAATCATCCTTCCTATCTCTCACACCCTCACATCCAAGCTATTACAAAGGTCTACTAATTTTACCTTTGCAGCATTTGTCAAATACGTCCCCTCTCTTTCATCTGACTCTATCACCACTCTAGTTTAGGCCCTCATCACTTCACACCTGCATTATTGAAATAGCCTGTTGTTTGGTTTCCCTGACTCAAGTCTCTCCCCTACTCTAATCCATTTTCCATAGCAACCCTCCCCCCTTTCCCCTCAATAAACTCTAGCAGATTCCTATTGACTTCAGGAGCAAATATGAAATGCTTGGTTTGATATTCAAACTTCCTTATAACATTACCCCTGCCTATTTTCCCAATCTTTTTACACCTTGCTTCCCATGCATATTTGTTGATCCAGTGACACTGGCCTCCTGGCTATGTTCACAAGCAAGACATTCCATCACTCAACCACTGACATTTTCTCTTACAGTCCTCTATGCCTAAAAGATACTCCCTTCTCCATTCCATATGCTGACTTCCTTGGTTTCTTTTAAATCCCAGGTAAAATCTTATCTTCTGTAAGAATCCTTCCTAACCCCTCTTAATTCCATTGAATTATCTTGGTTAATTATTTCCTATTTGTCTTGCCTACAGTTTGCTTTTTATATAGTTGTTTGCATGTGGTCTCCCTCATTAGAATTATATCTCCTTGAGGTCAGAGACTGTCTTTTGCCTTTTTTTCTATCTCTATTGCTTAGCAGAGTGCCTGGCACCCAGTAACCACTTAAAAATATTTGAATTGATCCATTGAGTGATAGGGTGGAGGAGTCGGCAAAGATCTTATGTAGACATGGCACTTGATCCTAACTTTGTAGGAAACTAAGGATTCTAATAGTCAGAGGTGAGGAAGGAAATTATTTCAGTCATGGAGGACACTGTGTACAAAGTCAAGGATATGGAATGAGGAAAGTATGAGGAAGAAGAAGACAATTAGTTTGGTTGAAAATTAAAATTGGTGAGAAATACTAAGGTGCAATCAAATGTAACAATCAAAAAAGGTTGGAACCAGGCTGTGAAGGTTGTGGCATACCTTAACTAGGTGTTAAACTAGGTTGTGACAAATGGTAGAATTTTTATTAAATCCTAGAGATAATAGGGAATAACCAGATTTTATTAGTCTAGGCAGCAAAATGATAAGATCTATTCTTTAAGAGCATCAACTTCATTACTATAAATGGAGGTTGGATTGAAGAGCTGAAAGATTTGAGACAGGAAAAAAAATCAATTAGACACTATTATAATATTCTAGGAGAGTGATAAGGGTATGAGTTAGAATAGTAATATTTAAACTGGAGAAGAGAAGAATATGAGAGATGTGGAAGTAGAATCTGCAAGACTTAGCAACTGGTTGGAATTGTAAGGTAAAGGAAAGTGAGGCAAAGAAGGTAATTAGGAGTTTGGGGAGTTGGGTGAGATGGAGGACCATAGTGTCATTGATGGGAATAGGGAAATTCAGAAAAGAGATGGTTATATTGGAAAAGATTGAATCCTACTTTGAACATATTGAGATTGGTATGACTATAAATATCCAGTTAGAAATGTCCAATGGAAAGTGTACTAGAATGCAGGATAAAGAGAGCAATGTATATATAGATACCTGAGCTGTATCTACATAGAGATTATAATTGAATCAATGGTAACTGATTGGTTCTTCAAATACTATCATATCCCTTTTCTGCTTGAATAAAATGAGTCTCAGAAATTTTAAGTTACTTGCTTATGCTCACATCAGGAGTAAGATTAATAATGTCTTGACTACAAATCTAGCACTCTATTAACGGTGTACTTATTTTTCTACTATATCTTATTGGTTTTATCAAGATGAGCTGATTTCTGAAGTATTTTACATTTTAATAATGCAGTAACCAATATTACTAGTATATTAAATATGCACAAGGACACTCACAAAAGTTTAATAGACTCTACAGCTTTCATACAACTTTTCATTGCTTTCTTGGTAGTGTTAACAAAGGACCCCTAGGTCAATAAAGGGACTTGAATTGTAAAAACAATAGAATCACAGATTATAAAAGCAATTATTGTCTGAGAAGAAGGGAGAGAACTTACAAGGGAGAAGAGAAGAAGAGCATTTTCAACTGCTCAGAGAGAAATGGAAAAAGGTTGAGATAATAACCTTTCTCGAGGTTTTCAGGCTGAGGGGTATCAAAGGGAGCAGATGTCTACAGACACAATAATTCAGGATGTTTAGAAAGTCCTGAACAAGTTCTTGAGTCTCAAGCTTCTATTCAAGGTT
Source organism: Petaurus breviceps papuanus (assembly GCF_028583685.1). Classification (NCBI taxonomy): domain Eukaryota; kingdom Metazoa; phylum Chordata; class Mammalia; order Diprotodontia; family Petauridae; genus Petaurus; species Petaurus breviceps. The sequence continues at coordinate 364,052 of NW_027186320.1, forward strand.
TTTCTTGACCTGGTTAAGGTTGGTTCTGTGGTTTCTGGCAGCTACAGACATCTCCAAATTTCTGTTAGTGTTCACTCTCAAAGGATCACTGGCATTTTTTAATCAGACCAGAGTCTCAGAAATCCTTCTAACTGGTTGGTTTTTATGCAACTCCATTGTCCTGCTCCCCTGAAAGGAAGGGAAGCTTTAACATACAATATAATCATCACAGAGTCCATTTTCACATTAGACTCTTCCATTCCATTTTTCTCTTACTTTGCTTAAAAGAAACAAATTTGTTCATGTCTGTTTTCTAGGAACAATTTCTCTTAAATTTTAAGGTGTGTAAGGAGCTGTAATGGCAAGCAAAGTAGGATTTTTTGATGTTTTCCTTTTTTGGAATTCAGTTTCACAGCCTCAGGCTTATATACTTCTCTGAACTTAGGCAATCAGATACAGGCATATGGGCTCTAGTCAATCAGATGCCAAATAGAATCGTGTGTGTGTGTGTGTGTGTGTGTGTGCACGCGCGCATGTCTGTGTGTGTATATGTGTAGAGAGAGAGACAGTTTAAAAAAGTAGGAATTGTAAGGGAGCAAGAATTAATAGGGCAAGTCAGTGTTGAGAAGAAGAAAATGAAGAGAAGAGACCTTAGGGACCTGGGAGGAGACTTTTGATAGCTGAGAAGAGACCTCTGAGAGCTGAGAGGAGACCTCTGATGGCAGAGACTTGCTGAAGAAGTCTCTGAACTTTGAAAGTGTATAGAACTGTAGGGCAGAAACCTTCCTGTGGGAAGGAGGCATAACTTAATCCCCCTTTGAGAGCTTTTAAGTGAACTGAGCTGTTACTACAGAGCCCCTGAACTTTGGAGGTGAATTGAGATGACAGTGCTGGTTGTGTGTGTCAGTATTGTTAGCATCCCATTAAACTTTGTTTTTCCAGAGAGATAATCTCTTGCAGGAGCTTCTGGAGTCTGTTTTTGGAAAGAAGTAGGGAGAGCTTGGACTGTAGCAGTTTCTGTGAACTGAGATACGGAGCAGGAGTGTAGAGCTGCCTATGTGTCAATACGGCAAGAGCTGGGAGTGGTCAGCCCACAGAAGAGCCATGGGACTTGGAAGTCAGCCTCAAGTTTAAGATGAAAGAGAAATTTACTTGGATCCTTTTTATTGATTGAGGAGATTGTAATTTAATATGACCTAGGGGTAGATAGTGTGTTTGTGCTGCTGTGATTGGCATTACAGGAGCAATATGACATAAAGGAATGGTCACAATTTTAAAATTTTGCTTAATTCTATGCCTGGTCCATTAAACCTATCTTGAATTTATTTTATTTTATTTTTAATTTTAGGTTCCAGGGAAAAGATTTATCTGTGTAATATTTCATGTTTTGGAGAAGCAGTCTTATGCAACCTGAAATATAAAAAGGCACCTCCAAATGGTTAAATGTTCTACAAACAATAGCCATAACTTCCAAACAAGGAGTGGCATTCATAAGAATATGGTGTATAAAGGACTATTCATTCCAATGCAATTCCAAACTGGCATTTAAAACACAATGCTACACATTGAAGAATTGTCAGCGGTAATGTCTGCTATGCCCATTAGGTGAGTGTGATATCAGTGACTTCTGATTCCTATGTATGAACAACTCAAGAGTAGAATGCAGTGGGGGGAGGGGGGGCGGGGGGCAAGAGAACAGAGTTTTCATTCTGGCTCTATCATAAACTTACTGTAGGAGTTAGAGCTATCCACTTGAAGTTCTGACTGTCCTCATTTCTAAAACAAGAGAGTTGGGTGATCTTTAAGTCCCTGTCCATGATAATTTTGTCATATATTTGAAAGGAACGGCAAGCTATGCATAGTAGATTTGTAGTTTCATATACAATCATCTTTTATATTGTACTGTGTTATGGAAATGCTTGTTTAATTCCGTAAATTAAAAAATGAAAAAAGTTTTTAAAAAGTTACCAGACAACTCTATATTTTGATTTTTAAAAAATTGAATATTTTTAAATAATGAAAATCTGCAGTCTTCTCACTGATTTTAGAATATATGGAAAAAATGTATCAAACAACTAAAAATATAAAATATATATGAATATGATAATAAAACAAGACAAGTAGTTTAATTGAAGGAGCATCCTATCATAGAAGAATAAGGAAATTTGTTCTATCTTCCCAGTGCCTGCATAAGTTATATAATTTTTCAGTTTATTTTTTTCTTTAGAAAATGGATTTTTTCTAACAAATTATCTCCAAGCTAAAATCCCTCAAGGCAGGTATTAGTGTGGACATGTAAATTCGGTTTTCATTTTTTTTAGAGGGAAAGGAAGAAGTTAGAAGTATAGAATAGTACATTGGAAGTTAATGCCAGAACAACTTTTGCAATGAACTATCTACAGTTTCTGTATGCTTAGAAAAGGAAACAAATAAAAGTAGATAATGTGAAGTAACTAAAACTAAATAATACTGGATTTCTTTTTGGAACCAGGTTACTGCTACTGGATTGGTGCCTACTTCTCAAAACCGTACTTTTGCCTCATCACCTCTGGCTATTACCAAAACTCTGGCATGGATTTCTGACATTTTTTTACATCAAAGGAAAGAATGTGTAAAAAGAAAGAGGCCCATCCTGACATGGAAAGCACAATATGTGCTCTCCATCATGGCAGCTCTGGGTGAGACAGTCTAAAGTGCATCATATACCCAATGTTCCACAAAGGTTGGTCCTCCTCACTTAAAGTCAGGACAGCGAGCAAAAACAACAATGAAATTAACAAAAAATGTTAATTGGGCTAGTAAAGGCCTTTTATATGTACACCCAATTTTAGCTAAGAAGCCAATCAAAAATACTCCTTTTTGCCAAATATGACAGTTATGAAATATTTGCTTGTGTTTCAAAGATCAGTGAACTTGTGATACAGAAAATGGAGTGCCTGAAAGTAAATTCTAGTCCCAGCTCTGCTACTTAAGGAATTCACTTAACTTCTCTGGATCTCAGTTTTCTCATCTCTAAAATGCCAAGGATATGACCTCTGATGGATCATCCAGCTTTAGATCTACAATTCTATGAATTCTTACCAATTATTTGGAAGAAGATAGATGTCACTGTGAAATCTGGAGACAAAATATAGCTTTGAGAAATTGATTGTTAAGATATTGTATAAGAAAATTAAGACTCAAAAATATATTAGTGGGATGCATTGAAAAACAAATGAGATAAAATTAAGTATAATAGTCTATACAGTCTGGATCAGGTTTACAAAAAAGGCACTGATCAAGGACCAGATAGGAAAATATAGTGAGATAGGTGTCAGAAAAAAAAATATATACATGGAAAGTTAACTATTGCTTATATTAGTCAGGTATCTAAACTATTATGTTTAGGTCTAATCCTCCATTTCAATCAGGACATAGTTAAGCTTTGACACCATGAGAGACAGTTGCCCAGTATACTAATGGGACTCAAAATCATTATATAAATATTGGTTTGAGTGGTGGGTGATATTTAGATTGGGGATAGGGAAAGATTTGCTTGTTGGGATTTCCTTTATCAAGAAAATTAGAGGAGGGGAGGCTAGGTGGTAGAGTGAGTAGAGTGCTGGCCCTGGAGTCAGGAAGATGTGAGTTCGGATCCAGCCTCAGACACTTACACACACACACACACACACACACACACACACACACACCTAGCTGTGTGACCTTGAGCAAGTTACTTAACCCCAATTGCCCTCCAAAAAGCAAAAAAAAAAAAGAGAGAGAGGAAAAGACTCTTGTCCCCCTCCTCATACCCCAATCTCCCAAATCACAATAAGCACAGAATCTATTTTTAATAAAACCTACCTTTAGATATACATTAAGATAAGTCAAAATAAACTTTTAAAAGCCATTTTTAGACTCTTGTCTACACCCATCACTCTCACACACCCTTTGTAATATGAAATTTGTGCTCGGATATGTCATTTTATGAAGCAGTTCTTATTTGGATATTTCCTACAGCAATACAGAAGCAGAAAACATAGTGTCTTACTTCTTCTTCTGACACATGAAGAAGTGAGACCCAGGAACTCTAAAACCACATTGGTACCCTTGAATCACAGGTACTAATTATAACCCAATTAATCAGACTCTAAAACCAGCTTTCCTTCAACTGTATCATTCCATTTGTATGTGTTATATCACCTCATTATACTGTAACTTCCTTGAAAGCAGGGTCTGTGCCTTCACTATATTTTTAGTCTCCATTTTTGGGAACAGTGTCCTCTACATATATGGAAGGTAATTCCCAAATATCTGTTGATATTTTGAAACAAAATGAGTCCCCTCCACCTACTCTGTCAGAGCTTAAAAAAACATTTGTCAATTTCTTTTTCATCTCTCCAAAGAGAAACTGTGAGATGGCTTTCCATTTAGCTGCCATATGTCCTCTATTTGTCACAGATAATGCCAATACAGAAATGTTTACTTTCTTTTATATCAATGCATTACCTCCTAAATAAACATTGCCCATAGAATGCCAAAACATAAAGTAATTGTATTTATTTAAAGAAAAACTGTGATTCTAAAATACTTGCTCTCTGTTCTCCCACTGAGGCAACTTTAGACAGCTAGGCTGCACAGTGGATAGAGCACTAGGGCTGAAATCTGAAATAACTGAGTTCAAATATGGACCAGATATGACCTACTGTGTGACCCTGGAAAAGACACTTAAACTCTACCTGTCTCAGCGTCTTCAACTGTAAAATGGATACAATAATAGAACCTATTTCCCATGGTTGTTGTGAAGGCCAAATGAAATAGTATTTGTAAAGGTTTTAGTGTAGTGCCTGGAATGGAATAGGAACTAAATAAACACTTGTTTCCTTCCTTTCTTCCATCACTATAGAAAAGGAAGGTGGCCACATAGCAGTGAGACCCCTTTTGGTATTTTTATCCATTTCATGGGTTAACATGTTGAAAAACATTCATCATTTAGTAACCAACATTGTATTGATGAAACTATCAATAGTTATTTATCCTGGTCCTGGATTATCTGCTATCTCTGAGTCTTCATGAAAGATCAGAAGATAATTTTTGCCTGTGGAATTGTTTCTGAAAACACCATTATATATCAATCATCTTGCTAAAAGACATTAATTCTTAGTTTTGGGTATCTCACATAGTATGTAAAATGGAATGTATTTAATACAAGTTATATTGGATTGGATTAACCAGAAAATTGAATTACCCAAACACCTAATTCTCTAAGCATTCTGCTTAATTAGGGTTTTGATATAATGAGCATACATCAATATTATCACTCACAGAGTAATATATTCTGGATACATATATCATATCCACAACAAAATCTCAAAAATCCTATCTATTCTTAAGAGTTGCCTTACTTTAGGCAAAAAAGATGCTTTTAGCTAACAAGATGGCAGTGAATATTTTTTTTAATTTTTTTTTTAAGCAATTGGGGTTAAGTAACTTGCTTAAGGTTACATGGCCAGTTATTATTTCTGGGTGTGGTGCTGAGTATCTGAGCCCGGATTTGATCCAGGTCATCCTGACACTGGAGCCGATGCTCTTACTCGCTGAGCCACCTCGCCGCCCCTAAGCAATTGGGGTTAAGTAACTTGCTCAAGGTTACACGGCCAGGTGTTTCTGGGTGGGTGCTAAGTGTCTGAGCCCGGGATTAGATCTCCAGGTCTTCTCAACACTGGAGCCGGTGCTCTTACTCGCTGTGCTACCTGGCCTCCCCATCAGTGAATACTTTCATCCTATCTTTTTAAATTTAAGCTAGATCTCCTTAGCTAACAGTTTTTGTTAATGTATTCTTTTAGTGAGAAAAGGTCATTGCTAAAGATTTATTTCTGGCTGAGTATGCTTTTATTATATTGATTACACCCTGTAAACTTGACAATTTACCTCAACGATCTATCTGTCAGTCTTCTAAAAACTAAACACAACTTATTATAATACTTAATCTCTCGCATTTAATAATCTATTAAATCACTTTTATTGTGTAGTTACGATTACTTTGAAAACCATTTCCACTTGATATTAAAGAGCAGTGAGAAGTATTCTTCACTGTGGAAACTGAATATGATGGTAATTGTCACTTACAAAGTACTTTAAAGTTTCCAAAGCTCTTTATGTCCATGATCCAATTGGAGCCAGGATCATAATAATCCTATAAATTAGGAAGCATAATAATGATCCCCATTTTGCAGATGAAGAAACTGAGGTTAAAGGAGCTTAGGTGCTTTGCCCAGGACCATAAGCCAGGATATTTTAGGAATATCATTTGTTGAGTTCAAATTTCACTCTCTCCCTTTCTTATAGCTAATTAAAGTATAAACAATTGATCAGCAAGTGTTTATTTAATACTTGTTATGTGCCTTATAAGGAGGATCTTGGTGGACTCAATAAAGAGCTCTCCTCAGAGTCAGGATGACATGTTCTAATGGGAATGTAAATTTTAAAGATCTTCCCCGACCCTAGGCTGAAGTGCACCTGGAGCCTGGGGTGGGAGGCTTGTTTTTCAGTAGATATTTTTTGATTGGCCAGTGGGTCAAGAAGATTGTTACATTCTCTGAGCCAGGAGAAGGCTATATAAGCCCTGATGTGTAGCTTTGTTTTGGGGCTCAATTTGAGAAGTGTGCTGTGATTTGATCAGATAAAACTCTGGGAAGCCTTTGTCCAGGCCCCCCTCCGCCCCCCCTTCCCGCTTTGAAACCCAAATGTTGATTTGGTATGGATGTAATGTTTGCACAATTTGGAAAACTGTCTGTTTGATCTGTTTCTCTGTCTTGATAATTCTGTCTGTGTATTCTGAAGTTCGAGGTGCTGACCTTTTTCCCCTGAACTAGGTAAATGATACATATTTGACTGAATAAAGTAAGCTTGTTAACCCATTTTGAGTTGCTTTCCTTTATCAAAGCAGATCCAAGAACCTGTGGTGGCAGCGACCCTGGGGATGCTGGGGTGCTTGCTGCTACACCTGTGCTTAAGTCCTGACTCTATGGATATGTAATCCTAGGCAAGTTACTAAACCTCTCTTTATTCTAGGCAATTCTTGAATCACACATTGCAGAGAAGGTGTAGATTTACACTGGTAGAGGGAATTCTTTCGTTGAAAATTTCAGATATAAATGGATAGATTTAGTACAATACCTAGATATTAGGCACTGTGCTAAATATCGAGGATATAAAAGAATGGTATAAAAATAGAATATTTCCGGTTCTCAATGAACTTACATTCATTCAAGGGGAAAACCATTCTGAAATTTAAAAGAAAAAGTCTAACTTTTTAAAAAAAATATTAAGTAAATTGTTATTCTAGTTGTAAAAAATAAAATTATCAACTCTTTGAAATTACCCCCTTTTTTGCATCCTTGAAGGGTAGTATTAATGATAATACCATTCTTCTTAATGTATTTGTTATCTGAAGTGAGGAATTTTCTTCCACTGTTTCAGTTTGGCAACTGCTTTACAATTTACAACCCTAGTTACCTGGACATTGACAGGTTAAGTGACTTGTGGTTAAAAAAATATATTTTTATAATGCTTTACAATTTAAAATGTATATCCCTCACAGTCATAGATATAGCTATAGATGTGGATAAAGATATAGATGTAGGTATAGAAATAAATTTATTAATATAGGGGGAGAGAGAGAGAGTGAGAGAGAAAGAGTGAGAGAGAGAGAGAGAAAGAGAGAGAGAGTAGTGGGGCAGCTAGGTGGTACAGTGGATAGAGCACCATGTCTGGAGTCAGGAAGATCTGAAGTCAAATCCAGCCCCAGACATATATGTGTGTGTGTGTGTGTGTGTGTATGTACATGTATATGTGTGTGTATATATGTATATATATATATATTTATATATGTAACTGTGTGACTCTGAGCAAGTCACTTAGCATTGTTTGTATTAGTTTTCCCATCTACAAAATGAGCTGGAGAAAGAAATGGCAAAACCTTCTAGTATCTTTGCAAAGAAAACCTCAAACACAGTCATGAAGAGTTGGACTTAAGAGCAATGACAGTACAACAGCATTGACCTTCCTAATAAAGGTTTTTGGTAAGTAGGTGGTGGAGTAGATAGAAGATGTCTTGTGTTTTCCATTGGGTAAGTCCCAATAGCTCTCTTCCTCAATTTCTTCACCTATGAAATAATTATAATAGCCCCTTCCTTTCAGGGTTGTTGCCAGAATAAAATGATAAAATGATATATGCTCTTCTCTCTCTCTCTCTCTCTCTCTCTCTCTCTCTCTCTCTCTCTCTCTCTCTCTCTCTCTCTCTCACTTTATAAGCCTTCAATAGTACTATAAAAGGCTACGTATAATGGAGGGAAGAAAATTGAGATATAGAATATAAGGAACTTCCTCAGGGATGTTTTCAAGGCTTTTCATTCCAAGGCCAATGGCTTTCTAAGTCCCACTGAGAAATCTAGACCCTGTGCTGCTTTTTCTCTTCTCAGACAATCCATCCCATTTTACATTTCCAGAATAGAGCCATAAAAGCAGCTGCTGGGAAGGGCCTGCTGCAAATCACTACTGTCAAACAGCAGCCAAGAGGGATTGTAGGTTTTTACCTGCTGAGAGTCCCTAAGTGGGGAACAATGGATCAGGTTTGGAAAACATTTGGTGAACTCCTTCCTGTCAGTTTTTGTTTTCATTTGACTCCAGGGTAAGCTTTCTAGGCTAAGAGAGTAAATTAAGCAGCAAGATGTGGTAGGGTGATCACAGTTTGCTTCATTAGCCTATACTTGCACTCCTGTACCCCAGCATTTCATTTACAGGCAGAGAGAAAGCCAAAAGCACTCAATTGCAACAGTACTCAATGATTTCCTGTTGCCAGAAGTTATCTGTTAGAACTGGTTGACTCTTCTAGCAGTAACAAATATATAGTGGGCATGGACACCCTTGCTGTATTCATTTTTTTTCCTTCGTGTTTAATATATTGAGTATTGATTTACACAAATTATTTTATAGTTGCTAAAAAATATCAGTTCCTAGCTCTAATCTGTGCTTCAGAGATAAGTCTGGGCAAAAATATTTTAGAGAAAAAAAACCCTGCAATTTTATTTGGTGTGGGAGAGATATACCATGCTTCAGGCATGGTAGAAGGGGATCTATAACTGGTGAGTGAGCTGTGACTCCCTAAGGATCCAGACAGGGGAGAATTTTGTCTAAAATGGACTTTATATTTTTTATTGTTTAGTTTTCCCTTAGGGATTTTAGTGTGGGAACATTTTTTTACCTAATTTTCAATCCTTTTTGGTAGGAGCTAGAAACAGCTAGGTGATTCAATGGATAGACTACCTGACCTTTAGTCAAGAAGGTGCATCTTTTTGAGATCAAATCTAGCCTCAAACATGAATTAAATGACTTAACAAAAACAATAAGAAATGTCCCAGGATATTGTAACAACGATGCAATATTTACAGCAAAATATGTCAAACTCTCCAGATAAAGGATAAAGTTGAAAGATTTCTTTAGACACCAGAAAACCAAATACCAAAATCCATAAGCTGATGTAATCATAATACCAAGAATATTTAGAAGCCACAATAATGCTGAGAACCACAGCATTCTTTAGCCTTCCTACAAACCAATACAAGATTATTATTTACCCACAAAACTCTGTCTCCTTTCCTGAGCGTCCTCTATTCCCATATATCTCTAACTGCCAGACTCTTTCTCTACCCAGTGTCCTGTGAGCTCTAGGGGGCAGAGTTTTATCTTCACAGCATGGAAGGTCGCCAAATTCACCCATAGGTCTACTAAGGGGCAGGGGAGATCTTCAAATTCCCATTCCCATTACATTTGGCCCCAAAGTCTTTCATGTCCCTTATTAAGCAAAAGTACCTTTACAATAAATGAGAGTCTAGGGATAACTTGTGGAAAAACTGATGTCAACAGAAGTTTGCAACAATATAACAAGGATAATAGAAAAACTTTGTACATAAAACAATAGTTTACTGTGGGGACTTGGGCACAAGCACGCAGTCTTTTCCCGTTGAACAAATGGGGCTCAAAATCTTGGAGTAAGGGGCAAATGTCTCTTCTCTAAAACTACTTCAAGATAAAATTGGATGTAGAGCTGGCCTTGCACAAAGAGGTCCCGTCCCATTTGGGAGTTCATTTTTTTAGCTGTCATCCAGGGCTTGGTCAATGCCAGGTCCAGAAGTGGCACATCACAGCCATAGACAGGTGATGACATCTGGCTTAAGCAATCAGGCATGTGCAGGTGAAGGGTACCAAACCTGCAGAAAATAAATCTTACAAAAAGTTTAACAGACAAAAAGTGAAAAAGAGACAAATATAGGGTCAGCCATGCCTCTTGAATCCATGAACTCACTATCATAAGCTCCATATCACCATAGAACACATGAATTAACGGTACAATTTGACAATCATCTTCTCCTGAGTAAATAACAGCTATGGTATTGTCTTTTCCATGTGCTATAATCTCTGAAGCCTTTGTAACATCATGTGGTTTCTACTTTAGCTCCCAATGTTATTCTACGAGTAGAACCAAATTCTTTAGTTGCTCTGATAGTTATTTCATGAAGGTCAGTTTTCACAAGGAGTATTGTTTCACAAGGAATAATAATAATTTGAAGTATTCTATTATTTTTACAAAACTGTATGGGTTCTTGACCAAATTTTGCAATGTTACAATAATTTCTTCCTGATATTTACAATCTATTACTCCAGCTGATGTATGTATAGCTCGAGCTGCTAAACCTGACTTGTGTAATAGCCATCCAAAATGATTTTTAAGGCTTCTCATACATGTCCCAGTAGAGATGTTTATCTATTTTCTATCCAACCAAAAGTCTTCTAAACAATGTAAATCATAAACTGCCAAACCAGGTGTTCCTGGACACAGTGTTGGGATATCTTGCCTCACAATCCAATACTCAATATTTGGCATCTTATGTGTCTGCTGTTTTCTTTTTTAAATTAAATTTTATGTTTAGTTTTAGTTTACATCATTCATTTCCACAAGATTTTGAGTTACAAATTTTTTTCCTGTCTTTCCCCTAGCTACAGCGATCCCACTGAATGCCCCTTCCCCCAATCTTCTCTCTCCTATATCCTCACCCATGCCCGCTCTGACTTTCCAGTAGGGAAAGATGGATCTCTATATCCCAGTGCCGGTATATCTCATTTCCCAGTTGCATGCACAAAATAATTATATATATATATATATATAAACATTTGATTTTACAACTTTGAATTCCAGATTCTTTCCCTTACTTGCTCTTCACCCACCCTTACTCAGAAGATAAGCAATTCAATATAGGTTGCATATGTGTAGCTATACAAAACATTTCCATAGTGGAACACTTCGACATGCTTTCTATTGTGAACTGAACAAAAGTATGAAAGACACACTTTCCATTGTGAAAGACTGACTATATATCCCTCCATCCTATCATGTCCCGAACTCTATTTGACCCGTTCCTTTTGAAAAGTGTGTGCTTCTAACTACTCTCTCCCCCCAACCTGCCCTCCCCTCCATCATACCCCCTTTCATTCCCTTCCTCCCTACTCTCCTGTAGGGCGAATACCCTATTTAATGTGTATGTCATTCCATCCCTAAGCCAAATTCAATAACAGTGAGATTGACCCATTACCTTTTGCATTCCTGTTCTTCCCCTCCATTGTAAAAGTTTTACCTTGTTTCTTCTATATTAGATAACTTACCCCATTCTGTCTCTCCCCATCTCTTCTCATTATATTCCTCTCTCAACTCTTAATTTTATTTTTTAAATACCATCCCTTCCTTTTCAATTGATCCTGTGGTTTCTGTCTGTGTATACATGTACACAAATGTATACACACTCACATATATATTCATACATCATATACTCTCCTGTATAGACATATATGTATGTATGTATGTATGTGTGTGTGTATATATATATATATATATATATATATATATATAATATTTCTTTCAACTATCCTCATACTGAGAAAAGTTTCATAAGTTACAATTATTGTTTTTCCATGAAAGAATGCAAACAGTTCAACTTTGATAAGTTCCTTTTAATTTCTTTTCCCTATGTACCTTCTCATGCTTATCCTTCTTCTTGTATCTGAATGTAAAATTTTCTATTCAACTCTATTTGTTGTTCCTCAAGAATGCTTGAAAGTCCTCTATTTCATTGAATGACCATATTTTCCCCTGAAATATTATGCTGAGTTTTGCTGGGTAGGTGATTCTAGTTTTGTTGTTTTGTTGTTTTTTTGGGTTTTTTGGAGGGCAATTGGGATTAAATGACTTGCCAAAGTCACACAGTTAGTAAGTGCAACAAGTGTCTGAGATCAGATTTGAACTCAGATCTCCCTGACTCCAGGGCCAGTGCTCTATTCACAGTACAGTCTAGCCGTCCCAATTCTTGGTTTTAATCCCAGCTCCTTTGACCTCTGGGATATCATATTCCAAGCCTTTCTAATCCTCAGTGCAGAAGTTGCCTTCCTATGTTATCCTGATTGTGTTTCCACAATATTCAAATTGTTTCCTCGTGGCTGCTTGTAATATTTTCTCCTTGATCTGGGAATTCCAGAACTTGGCTATAATATTCCTAGGAGTTTTCTTTTTGGGATATTTTTCAAGAGGTGCTTGGTGGGTTCTTTTAACTTCTATTTTGCCCTCTGGTTCTAAAATATCAGGGCAATTTTCCTTGACAGTTTCTTGAAGGATGATTTCTAGGCTTTTCTTTTTTTTTGATCATGACTCTCAAGTAGTCCAATAATTTTTTAATTATCTCTCTGTAGAAGCAAGCACCCCAAGCATCCCCAGGGTGGCCACCAGCACATGTTCTTGGATCTGCTTTGATAAAGAAAAGCAAGTCAAAATGGATTAACAAGCTTACTTTAATCAGTCAAACATGTATCATTTACATAGTTCAGGGGAAAAAGATCAGCACCCCAAACTTCAGAGTATACAGACAGAATTATCAAGACAGAAACAGATCAAGTAGACAGATTTCCAAACTGTCCAACCTTTACATCCATACCAAATCAACATCTGGGTTTCAACATCTGGGTTTTTCAAAGCCGAGGGGGAGCTCTCAACAACGGCTTCCCAGAATCCACATCAAATCACAGAACACTTCTCAAAGTGAGCCCCAAAACAAAGCTACACATCAGGGCTTATATGGCTTTCTCCTGGCTCAGAGAATGTAACAACCTTATTGACTCACTGGACAATCAAGAAGTATCTACTGAAAAACAAGCCTCCCACCCCAGGCTCCAGGTGCACTTTAGCCTAGGGCAGGGAAGATTTTTTAAATTTCCATTCCCATTACACCACCCTAGGGCTAAAACTGCAGGCCCATGGGGTTCTGGACTCTGCTCCCAGTGTGCTGAGATGGACCCTTTCTGCAGGATGCTAAGCTGCCTTCAGCGGGAGTTTTGTTTCTCTCTGTCACTTTGTGGGTTCTGTAGCTCTAAAATTTGTTTAGGGTCATATTTTACAGGTATTTGAGGTGGTTATGGGGGGAGCACAAGGAGTTTTCCTGCTTCTACGCTGCCATCTTGGCTTCTCCCCCTCGTCTGCTCTTTTGTAATTTGCAGATTTGAGGTTATCTCTTTGGCTAGAGGCACACTTTCTCCCAATGATCTATTATTCAAATTATGTAACAGTGAAAAATTATCTTTCCAATATTGATATGAAATATTAGAACTTAACTTTCTTAACTGTTCTTTCTATAATGTATTCATTCTTTCAATTAATCCAGATGCTTGTGGATAATAAAGAATATGATATATCCATTCTATGTTGTTTAATATATAATATCTCTTCATTTCATTACCTTTGAAATGTGACCCATTATCACTTTGAATTTGCATTGGGGATCCATAATATAGACTTATGAGATCTAGAGCTTGTTTTTGTTTTTGTTTTATTGCCTTTTGGAGGACAATTAAGATTAAGTAACTTGTCCAAGGTTACACAGCTAGTTTTGGAGATCTAGAGATTTACAGGTGTTTTTATGGGTTGCATTCTCATAAGAACAAGCTACCAGTACACCTGAATAGGTGACAACACAATTACATATAAATTTGCATCCTTTATCTTGGGGTAGGGGACAATATCATCTATTTGCCAGATTTGGGCTGGGACTTTTCCCCTTGCTATCTCCCCAGTTACTACCTGAGGAACAGTTTGTTCCTTTTCCAATTAACATACATGACGTTCTTCTGCTATACATTTTTTAACAAAGAATGAGAGATACTAATACCTTGATCTTGTGCCCACCAGTGTGTGGTCTGGACCCCTAAATGGCCGGCTGCTTGGTGGACCCATTTTGCTAATTCCAGATGATCAGTTGTGGTCAAAGTAGGGACAATATATTCAGTAGCAATCTTTGCTAAATGGTCAGCATGAGTATTGCTTGCATGTTCTAGCATGGTTAGGGCCATGCGAGCATCTACATGAAAAACTGACAAATCAGTGACCAAAGACATGTCCCATAATTCTTTGCCCCAGACTTGTTTACCAAGAATTTCCCAATTTTGATTTTTCTACATGGGCATCCTTGTAGTGAACCCATTAGCTACAGCCCATGAATCAGTGAATATATGACACTGTCCTCCTTGTTCTATTCCAATGGCTTGATACACTGCCATATGTTCAGCACACTGTCCAGTTCCACCTATCTCAGCATTTTCTTTAATCCGATATTCCCTGAATGTGTGACAAACTTGGATACAATGGTAGGGGCAGTTCTCACTTTTCTATTTCATCTGACATTAAGCCCCGTATCACAGTACATTTTATATAGTTCATTAGTTGGAATACCATAATTTTTTTCTAAAATCAACCCCTTGTCTTAATAGAACAGTAAACAATTCTTTCCTTGGCAATCTATTCTGACTTTGAATCCTCTGGACATTTACTTTTCTCTCTTGAGGAAATGTATTTTTTTTCCAATTCTCCTAAGTCACTTAACTGTGAAATCTTATCCAGCACCTCTGAAAGACAGTACCATATTTCACCAATTAGTAGAATCAGAAGTATGTGCTTATATAAGTAGGAGGAGCTGTCTTCACCATGATATTTCTATGAGGAACTGCAAAGGAGATTTCATGATACATATCTGCATCTCCAGCCATGATAGCAGTTTTCATTAGTTCTTCTTTCAACTTTTTCATGCAGTCTCTAAGTACCAGGCTCTGTCTCCACTAGGCCACATAGAATCAGTGGGATACATTCTATTGCATGCAGAAGCTGCTAAAGCTAACAGATTGATTGTATTGTTATTTCCTGCCAAATGAAAATCTCTAAAAGCTTTCTGGACCAAAGGATTCTGGAAATACTTATAAATTTCCACCATTCCAGTTTATCTAGCACTATCCCTACCTCTCCAATGGCATTGATTCTTACCGTTCAGGACTCTAAGGATTCTACCATCCTTTGTGTGAATCTGCTCAAAATATCAGTAATCTTCTATTGAGTGAAATCTTTAAATATCTCCTTGAATACTGCTTGCCCTCCCTGACTCTTCTGCCTTCTTCTCAGTATGGGACAAGCTTCTGCCCCTGTAAAGGCTTCACTATGAAACAATGTAATATTCAGTAACATTGTATCACCATCCTGTACAACACATGGACTTTCTAGGGAGTCATTGTCATAGCAACTAGGCTCAGACTACCAAAGCTGTTTGAACTTTCCTCCTGTTATTTGTTTATTTTTCTGAGCCAAATTTACAACAGCCCTCTCTTCTTCCAGAGACACTCTAGTAGTACTCTCTTCTAAAGGAGGGCTGGAATGCTGGCACTTAGCCGACTATTGTACCAGCTTGTCTCTGCTTTTACACACAATAAGATAGGCTGTTAGCAAATCCCAGCCTCTTCTACTCACTGCCTCCAGCTCTCTCCCAGGTTTTAATGGTATTGTTTGTAAACATGTTTCTAAATTTCTAGGTTCTCCCTGCTGCAGCCTCTGTTACCAGTTTTCACAGAACCCTGTACTTTTAGACTACCCTCTTAATAGGGAGGCATATGGCAAATCCTCCCATCCTGGGATAGCCATTTTTTCTTCTAGATCCCTTTTGCCTCCAACTAGAGGTCTGATATTTCACAATCCCTTCCTCGCCACCAAATGTAATGCCAATGCAATATTTATAGTGCCCACAATCACAATAGAGACCATGACTATGACTGTTGCATGACGTTCAATCGCAAAATATGTCAAACTCTCCAGATGGAGGATAAAGTTGAAAGATTTTTTTAGACACCAGAAAACTGAATCCCAAAACCTGTAAGCGGATGTCATCATAGTACCAAAGATATTTAGAAGCTATAAAAATTCTGAGAACCACAGCATCTTTTAGCTTTCCCTCAATCCAATACAAGATCAATATTTACTGACAAAACTCTCTGTCTCCTTGCCTGAGGGTTCTCTATCCCCAGCTGTCTCCAACTGTCAGTCATGCTCTCTACCCAGCATCCTGTGTGCTCTAGGGGGCAAAGTTTTTCTTCACATCAGGGGAGGTCTCCAAACTCCCCTCAGATCTATCAAGGGGCAGGGGAGATCTTTAAATTCCCATTGCCTTTACAGATATTTATGCTAATATTCAGAATTATTTTTCAAAAAATGATAATTGTGAGGATTCCATAGAGATATTTTGGATTCAGAAGAACTAATTTTATATACTGTTCTGCCATGTGTGATCAGTATGATTTTGGGAAAGCATTTAACTTTCCAGAGCTTCAGATTTCTCAGCTACAGGATGGTCACAACAACACCTCCCCTTGATTGTTTACAGGACTAGTTAGATTCAAAAGGATGAAAAAAATTGTAAATGTTCCAAAACTGAAGAAATGTATATGTTGTTATAGTAGAAAATATGTTGTCATTTTTCAGTTGAGTCTGACTCTGTGATCCCATTTGGGATTTTCTTGATAAAGATACTGGAGTGGTTTACCATTCCCTCATGTTTCTTTCTTAAAAAAAAATATTCATTTTTAGTTTTCAACATTCACTTCCATAAGTTTTAAATTTTCTCCCCCTTTCTCCCCCCTTCCTCTTCAAGATGGCATGCAATACAATATAGTTTTACACATGCATAAAAACTCATTTTCACATTAGTCATGTTGCACAGAAGAATTATAACGAATGAGAGAGACCAGGAGAAAGAAAAATAAAACAAAGGGAAAAAAAAAGAAGAAAAGAGTCTTTTTTCCTCTGCATTCAGACTCCATAGTTCTTTATCTGGATGTGGATGGGATTTGCCATCATGAGTACTTTGAGATTGTTTTGGGTCCTTGCATTTCTGAGAAGGGCTAAGTCTATCAAAATCAGTCATCACACACTGTGGCTGTATCTGTGAACAATATTCTCCTGGCTCTGCTCACTTTACTCTGCATCAGTTCATATAAATATTTCCAGGATTTTCTGAAGTCTGCCTGTTCATCATTTCTTATAGCACAATAGTATTACATTACATTCATATACCACAACTTGTTCAGTCATTCCACAATTGATGGGCATTCCCTCAATTTTCAGTTATTTACCACCACAAAAGGATCCACTATAAATATTTTTGTATACGTGGGCCCTTTCCAAATTTTTGTCATCTCTTTGGGATAGAGGTCTAGAAGTGGTATTTCTGGGTCAAAGTCCAGCTCATTTTTAAAAATGAGAAAACTTAGGCAAATAAAGTCACTTGCTCAGGGTCACACAGTTAATGTTTGAGGCCATATTTGAACTTAAGTCTTCCTTATTCTAACCCCAGCTCTCTATCCAATATACTATCTCGCTACCCCAGGTAGATAATTTGACCTCTACCTAAAAGAGCTTCTGCAATTAATTGAGTTTATTCCAATTAACTCCTGTTGCTCTCCAGTGATTCTTTCCTCCTTTTTCACCTCTACTTCCTCACTACTGGATTATTATTTTTGTAGATATTATTAGTGTTTTGAAGGAAGGAGGGTGGAGGGAATAAAGAGCTCTCCATTTAGTATGGAGAACTTAGTTTAAAGTTGTGCTTCTGACACATACCCTGGGCAAGTCTTTCAATCTATCACGGTAACTGTCCATTGTCATAAGAAACACAATCTATCCTCCTGAATTTGTAGAGGGAGCTTCCTCAACCCAAAGCTCATTATATCAATGTAATCACAGGTCCAATCCCTATTCCAATCCTATTCATGTATTAAGGAATCAAAAAACACTTTTTTCATGTGATTGTTTCCTACATATAATACAAAGTAAATATTTCATAAAAAATAAAATAATATAGAATGACAGAGAGATACATATTCTAAAATTGGAGTCAGGAAACCTTGCATTGCAGTCCTAGTTCTGCCACTAACTAGATTTCTAGCTTTTGGCCATTCAATTATTTATATGAGCCTTAGTTTCCTCATCTATACAAAGGCAATGATGGCCTAGATATCAACTAAGTTCCATTCCAGGTCTAATGGTGTATATATAATACACACATACATACATATGCACACACATATATGATGTATTTATATATATATATATATATATATATATGAATGTGTACATACATATATTTTTATGTAGACCTATGAGGCACACAATTATACTTAAAATGCTTAACTAAGTCAAAATCATTTGAACACTTTGAATTATTTATGTTGTACATGGAATTCCCAGTAGATTTATCATGGCTGAACAATATATTTGTAACTCTTACCTACAGTTCACAGGGAATTCCCACTGGGGAGAGAAGTTTAGTTAACAATTTCTCCCAGTTCTCAGTTTCACTGTGATTATTCTTGCCACAATCGCATTGTCAGCATGATCTGCATAATCCCCAACCCCAACCCAACCCAAAGCATCATAAGTTTTTGAGAAGGTCAGAGCTTGTTCTTTGTTGGGAAATGATCAGTGACTTGTGTTGTTTAATCAACTAAATTTCTTAACATTTTAAAGCAGTTTCCACTGAGATCTAATGTAAAACTCAAATTTGAGCCATTGTGGCATAGATAAGAAAACAAAAGGAAATCTGTTGTGATGATGATAATGATGACAGCAGTGCTAATGATGATGATGATAATGACAGAAGATGAATTACAAACCAGTCCCAAAGCATACAATGTGCCAAGTAGTTTTCAAAGTGCTAGAGATAGAAAGTTATAATAATTTGAAGCAAAACAAAGGCACAAATAATATATTCCCTGTTCTCAAGAAACTCATAGTCCAATGGGGGAGAAAACATGACAAGAACTATGTATAAACAAGATATATAAAGGAAAAATTGAGAATAGTCTCACAGAATAACTACCAAGGTTAAGGAGAAACAGAAATAGCATGTGGCAAATTGTGGGACTTTAGCAAAAATGTAAGGGAAGCCAGGAGGCAGAGTTGATGAGAGAGAGAGAGAGAGAGAGAGAGAGAGAGAGAGAGAGAGAGAGAGAGAGAGGGAGAGAGAGAGAGTTAGTTCTATGAATGAACGTAGTCAGCAAAAACACCTAGAGTCAAGATATGCAGAGTTATGTTTTGTCTAAGGAACAGTGAGGAGACTAGTGTCATTGGATTATAGAGTATATGGAGAGAAGCAAGGTATAAGAAGAGTGGAAAAGTCAAAAGAGTTCAGGTGATAAAGGACTTTAAAATTAAACAGAAGATTTTATATTTGATTGTGGAAGAAATAGGGACCATGATTTACCCTAAAAAGTCAAAATACTACACAAACATCATTATTAATCATAATAATTATGTATTTATATCTTGAGTTTTGCTTTTCTGCTAAGGTCTAGTTTACCAGTAAACAGCTGTTCTTAGTGCTTCATTTGTTTCCCTCAGTGATAAGGCAAAGATGCACTGTCTGCCGTGTTTCCCCGATAATAAGACACTGTCTTATTATTTTTTTTGGACGGAAAACACCAGAGGGCTTATTTTCAGGGGAGGGCTTATTTTAATGAACATTGACAGCAATGCCATGTGACTCCTCTACAACTGCTTTCTTATACTCAACAGTATAGCTCTTCCTTTTTGTACTCATGTCTGGGGGTCAAAACAGACAGAATAATAAAATTATGACCATCAGTCCTTCTTTTCACTCCATCATGCCCCCTGAGTTCTTCTTTTTTCCTCCATCATGCCCTTTTTATCCGCCATCATGCCCCCTCACTCCCGCTTACATACCGGGTTTTTATGTTGTGCTGCCTCAGCTCTCCTCCGCGGCACTGCTCTCAATGGCGCCAGCAAGCAAATCACTGGGGAAGAACAGGATGACGTGCTCACTGCTGCAGCTCTGATTGGATGCAGCTCGGAGCGTGGCGTGCGTTTCACCCGGGGAGGGAGGGGGGACGGTGCATACAGAGGGTACCGTAATGTAGCATGTAGCGCAGGGGATCACCTTCACTGCAGTAGCAATCTCAATAGGGCTTATTTTTGGGGGAGGGCTTATTTTAGAGGACTCTTACACAGTAAGGGGAGGGCTTATTTTCGGGATAGGTCTTATTATCGGGGAAATACGGTAGTACTGCTCCCTTTCTCTATATTGTTAAGGCCCAAAGTAGCAGAAAAAGCCCTAGTTGTATTTTAAACTTTGAATTGTTCACTATTTATAGCCAAGGAGTGTAGAGTGTGTTCAGGGAAGGCAAGTAGCTCTGGGGTGAGGGTTGCCAAGCGCTTTTCAGGGCTGCTTTCTACCTCTGATGTCCACTCATTTCACCCAACTCTCACCTGTTGCTCCCAGAAGCTGTAGCATGTGCAATGGCCACACTCCAGTAAAATCTTTCAGCAGATGGGCTAAACCAGGTTGAAGGTAACTAAGGGATCTCAAATCCTTTAGTGAGTTTGGAGAGTATTTACCCCAACCATGTGAAGACTTCCCCTGGTAGACAAGAGAGATTTGTTCCAATGAGCACGAAGTCATAAACTGGGTGGAGAGCTTAGAGCTTGATTAGATATTGAAGATGTCAAGGTCTTCCAATGCATTCCAAACCATAGCCAATCTTGATTTTCTCTTGCTACTGGACTTTGATGATTCAAGAAAAAAGATTGAAGACAATGACTTCAAGTAACTCAGGCTTACTTAAATACAATTTATGCATGAATCAGAAGACACAACTAATTATGCCATTTTTTCTACCTCAGAATCCTGTTGGGACAGGTAAGCAATGAAGCAGCAGCTTCAGATACAGTGGTATCTGTAGTTACAACTCTATATACAGGTAGCCCAGGCCATCCAGTTAACTTCTCACTAGACTGAAACAGTTACCTGGGTATCTAAGCAGCCTTTATAAAGGAGTACACAGCTTGCCTCCCAGTGTGAGGAAGGGGATAGAAATGATGACCTAAAAAATGACTGATTCACCCAACTCTGACCTGTTTGTGCAGCAGGTACGGATCCCACCCTATAGTCAACACACACACACACACATACATATACATGCCAACTAAGTGACACAGTGGATAGAACACTGGCCTTGGTGTCAGGAGGATAAGAGTTCAAATACAGCCTCAAATACATGACACTTAGCCAGCTGTATGAATCTGGGCAAGTAACTTAACCCAAATTTTCCACACCCCTCAATAAAATACATTTTTTTTCTTTTTCAAAAATGACTCCACACAGCATTGGTACATGAGATGTTGCATATTTATGGACAACAAGAACATCAGTGGACCTGAAAGATTAACAATTTTTATTGCAAGAGAACTCAGCAGTTTTCATATCCAAATAGCAGTCCTGAGTAAAACAAGGATGACAAATGAAGGCTAACTTACTAGAGTTGGAACTGGGAATAGGCTTTTTTCTGAAGAGGCCACAATGAAGTAGAACACCATGAAACTGGTGAAGATTTTGAAATCAAAACTAATCTAGTCAACAAGCTCGTACACATACTAAAAGGAGTGATCAACAATGAATGTGACTTATAGGAAAACTCCAGACTACCATCATCAGTGTCTGTGCTCCCACCATGATGAACCCTGGCAAGGTCAAAGAAAAATTTTGTGAATATCTGGAGATTCTCATCATCAAAGTACAAAGAGAAGACAAGCTTATAGTTCTGGGTGACTTTAATACAACTGTAGGTATAGAATAACAGACATGGCAGACAGTCCTTGGGAGGAATGGAATCAGAAACAGCAACATCAATGGGCAATTACTACTAAAGATTAGTGCATCTTATGACCTTCTCATCACCAACACTGTCTTCCATTTATTTAAATGCAATAAAACTTCGTGGATGCACCTTCACAGCAAACATTTACATTTAATAGATTATGCCATCATAAGAAGAAACAGACAGAATATGAGGATGTCAAAGGTGCTATGTAGTGCAGAGTGCTGGACTGATCATAGACTTATCCTCCCCACACTTAAAATTCTCATTCAAAAAAAAGCAGCATTACTAGAAGACAACATCAACAGATTAGAGCATTTCTCTAAGCAGAAATAATTTGTTGTTAACTTAGAAAGAAAGTTGAGCCAACATATAGATAGCAACAGTGGAGAAGCAAAAGAGTGTAAGGCTTTCAGAAATTTGGTGTACAACACTGCATTTAGTCATTTTGAGCAGAATACTTTCAAATCTCAATACTGGTTTGATGAATATAGAAAATCACAAAATTCAGAAGCTGAAAAATGAAAAATGAGAATTCCATAGGGTTTTCCAGAAGCATATTTCATCAATCTCTAAGAAGGCAGCATTTAACTCCATCAAAAGTATAGTGTAAATAAAGCCGATAAACATGCAGGATTCTTGGCTCAGTAAGAAGGCAGATGAAATTCTGTTTAATGCTGATAGTAACAATCCAAAATACTTTTATGATGTTCTAAAGGCTATTTATGGGCCAAAGACCTATGGTGCATCCCAAGTACTCAGTGCTGATGGAGCCACATTAATTAGTGATAAAGACATGATCTTAGAGAAATGAATTGAAGATTTCCAAAGTGTTCTCAACAGATTATCATCAATTAATGCTGAAAGAAACCACTTACTATTTACCTCAGGTTAAAGTCACTTCTTCTCCAGATAAACTTCAAATTGAAGAAGAGGTTTTCAATGCTATTAGGCTCCTCTCCTATGGCAAAGTGCCTGGCAATGATTCTATTCCAACTGAGATTTACAAGGCAGGGAGTCCATTGATTATACAAAAAAAAGTCTAGGTCCTTCACTCTATTTCTTCCTTGGAAAACATTACTTGTTAAGTTCAAGTGATATTTTGCTGTCACTGAATCAAATTTTCATGAGATGAAATATCTCTTATATTTTTCAGTAAAGTTATGTGAACGGATATACACATACATTAAATAATTAATATGATGATTTGGTATGATACCCCCTTTGAATTGTATTCATATTCATTTTTTTTTATTCAGGACTCTTCATAGCTTTAAGGCTAGAGAGAACATTATAGTCTTTAAACTGCATCCTTGAAATTGCCAATTTTTACATCATTTTTTTTTTACATTATTGGGCAAGAAGCATAAAAGTTGTCCACATCACCATGTCCACATCAAATGTTTTAGCATTCTTTCTCTGGAATTATTTAATTAATTAATATGCAATTCATAACTAAGAAACAAATTCAAAACTGTGTCAAGGCTTTTTGATCCATAATAAAGGCAAGGCAATTTTTACAGTGTTTTCAGATGGCTGACAATCAACGAAACTTCGATGAGTTGCTCTTTACAATCCTGGGACTTTCTGACTTTTTTTTTCCACTCTTACAACATTATATTATTTTCTTGCAATTTTTTATAGATTTTTTTGTGCAAATTAAGCTGTGAGCATAAAAGTCACAATTTAATTATATGAGGAATGGTCACTTTTTCAAAATTTCTTTTAACTGGTTGTTGCGCTATTTAAGCTTTACAATGGACATATTGATTAGGATGTAATATAATCCAGCATTTTTGCTTATCTCTTCGATTTATTTTTTAGTGGCTTCTTTCATTGTTGTATATAATCTCTGTCTTTTGGAATGTTTCTAGAAAGCTTCATTAAATTTTTTGTCAAATATTTGGAGATAATACATTTGTTTATGATGCAATACAAGATATTAGGTATTTTTAATTACTTCGTTTAGAGTTAGCTAATCTATTGTCAGGATTCACACCATCAAATACAAAAAGAGTTCTCCAACATTTCATTCTTTTTAGGCCTACCTCTTCTTAAAAATCATTAGAGATATTGGCATTATGTTTTTTTCCCCGATTCTTTTATAGCTCTTCTGGAGTTTGTGTCAATTCCTGAAAGTTATTCTGCATTTTCCACTTTGGATTCAATTAAATTCTCAATTTAGATTCTTATATCATCTAATATGGATTCAGGAATAAAGTTCCTTCTCATATTTGACCTGTATTTCTAAGCAACATGCTATTGTTTTATACAAAGTTGTGATTATTAGTCATACACATACAAAAGACTTTTGAAATCTCGGACTATAACTGCAATTATTTCTTGCTTATTTTGTTATATTCTATTATGAGCCTACGATAAAGACATTCAAATCTTTAATCTCTTTCTTAAGAGTCTTTCCCTTAGTGCACAGTACCATCTGTGTGGAAGCATTTCTGATTTGTTTTAATGTATATTGCCTCCTTCTTGTAATAGGACCAGCAGAATATAACTTTCTCAGCTTTCCTCCATATCAAACTGATCATACTTATGGTTTTGAGTCCCTCCTAATTTATTCTTTGATTCATTGGAGCAGTTTTACCACCCTGATCATAGTACTAAGTTATGCCACCAGAATCCAGCCAACTAGCATTTCATGGATACTGACAGAAATTGAGATAATAGGATTATAGGCTTAGAATGGGAAGGGATCATATAGTTTATTAAGCCAAAGACCTCATTTTACAGGAAAAAGTATGGTCAAATAAATAACATGACTTTGAACATGGACAGTAGTGCCAGGGCTGGAATTTGAACCCAGCTCCACAGACTCCATTAATTGACTCTTGTCCAAGGCCAAGACTGTTTGTTGTAAGTGCAAAGCCACATGAACTCAGGCCCTCTGACTGCAAATCTAGTCTTCTTTCTACCACAGCATAGTACTTCACAGCTACCACAGAAGTCACAATGCATATAGAGTCCCTGCCATAGATCATGCTTTGAAACCTTCCACTAATCTGCCATTTCTGCCCCTGCTCAGGGGTAATGGTTTGAGATTTGACAGGCTTGTTCATTATTAGTGTTATCAACAGCATCATTAGTATTTTAATTGCCATTGCCATTGTCGTTAAATTTCCATCCTTATCAGATTTTATTCAGAATTCAAGGTTGTATGCAGCCAAGTAAAAAAAAAAATAAGTCTTCAGATTTATACTTGTAACTTTTGTTGTACTTTACATGACTTTCTAAAACAAAGTCAGTTCATTGTCACAATATAACTTTAATATTTATTATTAAAAAAAAATTCTCTTTTTGGAACAAAAACAAAATGGAAGAAACATAAACAAACAAACAAAAAACTGCCTTAAATATTTTCTTCAGAAAATGTTTCTTTTATTTGTAGATCGAAAATATGCATGATTCCACAACTGAAGTGATTAGAAAGTTTACAATCACCAATGATCTGTGGAATATTGACATCAAGAAAGTTACTATAATGGTTCTTCAAAAATGATTTCCTGTATCATTAAAAAAAATAACAACATATAATAACCACCTGTGCTTTGTCTAAATAAAAGCAAGAATTCCTAGTGGAGGGCTTAATTTAATTTAGAGCTTTAAGGATCATTTTTTTTATCTTCTTCTGACTCTTCTGAAGATAAGTGAGAATGTTTTGAAAATTTATTATCCTTAAATATTAGCTGTAGATAGACAAATGGAGTTTGTTGCTAAGGCACTTGGAAGAAGAAATCCAGTAGAAAGAAAAGGAATTATATATTACTGATGGTATTTTCATTTAAGTAAATGAAAATGTGAAGTAATTATCAGCTTTTAAATGAAAAATTCTATGAATAATACTGTACTACCTTGCCATTTTGCAATGGTAAGGAAATTTGAACATCTTCCCTGACCCTTAAGAGGCCAAGGGAAATTGAAGATCTTTCTTGCCCCTTAATGGGCCTTACTGGAAGCCCAACAAGAGAAGTTTGCTTAGGGAAGGCTTGTTTTTCAGGAAGGCCCATCTTTTGTTACTTTGTAATTAGGTAGTAGGTCACAAAGGTTGTGATGTTCTTTGATCCTGGAGAGGGCTATACATACTCCTTGAGGTGAGGTTTTGCTTTGTGGCTTCACTTATGGGAAGAATTTTGTGATATGACCATAGGAGACTCTGGGTAGCCAATGAGTCTCCTGGCTTTGAAAATGCCAATATTGGTGCTTCTCTCTCTGGCAACTAAATATGTAGGTATGTGATGATCAGACTGCTAGAAACCCTGTCTGTTGGTCTGTTGAGTTGTGTTATTTTCTCTGTATTTTTTGTCTACTTGCAACTTCTTTTTGTATTTTCTCTGAAGTTCAGGGTGCTCACTTTTTCCCTTGAATTAGATAAATGATATATGTTTGATTAAATTAAGATTGTTGACCCCTTTTTATTTGCTTTCTTTTAGAAAACCACATCAAAGAACCTGCGCTAGCAGCTATCCTGGGTATGCTAGGATGCTTGCTGCTACACATTTTGAGTTAGTCTTTGTTTTTGTTTCAATTTCTTTTCCTCTATCTCTGCCTCTGTCCTCCTCTCCATTTCTCTGTCTCTGTTTCAGTCTTTCTCTCTCTGTTTCTCTCATTCTCTCTCCCTAATATACACACACATTCAGTCAAAAAACCCAAAAGAGTCACAAACACATCATACTGATCATGGTCTTCCCAAATTTCTGTCCCTTAGACAATCAGTTGTAGTACTTGGAACACAGAGGCAGATTTATTCTTGTAATTTTGTACTGTTCCACAGTGGCTCAGGTGAAAGTATTTCAGTAGAGACACTAAAAGGAACTCATAAATGACAGAGCTTATTATAAAAATGACAAGCTCAGGCACAGTGATTTTGTTTGTGACTTTGTATAGACTCCTCTGCACTATTTGTCTTTCTGTGTGGTCTTCTTACAGAATTAATGCTGGAAAACTCATTTAACCACCTGCTCCTGTGGTTGGAAAATACTCTGCTTAGCCCCATAAAATGACAAACACAAGGCAGAACAGCACTGTCTGGACTGTCCTCTGTGCATCACAATAGACAATACCAGAATGTTAATTTCTTGAGATTCAGGAAATAGCTAATTGTAAATAAACCTGTTGAATCATTATCATCAAGATTTTCTTCTTCTCCTTCTCCTTCTCCTTCTCCTCCTCCTCCTCCTTCTTCTTCATCTTCTTTTTGTTCTAACATCTATTCCCATTAATGGCATAAATGTTCCATGTCTCTCTCCTCTATTATACTCATATCTTACAGTAGAATTACCTTCTGAAGAGAAAAGGAACCTTAAGCCATCCTCACCAGGAATCCTTGTGGAAGTCCTGGGACACACAAAAGTCAGACATAGTGTTGGCAAATGCAGTTGTTCTTTTCTGAGTCACTTTTTGTTAAAATTGCTGCCACTCTTTTTTTTATATGTCATTTTGAAGGAAGCAGAATTCAAAAGTGAGTTGCAATCTCTATTGCAAGAAGGATTGACCTTCACATAAGAGCAACAATTCACTGAAGAGGTGATGTAACTTGAGATAGATGATAGATGATAGATAGATAGATAGATAGATAGATAGATAGATAGATAGATAGATAGATAGATAGATAGATATACACAAAGAAGTTGATATACACACATACATACAGATTTCCTGTCCTTGGAATTATTTTCTTTTTTTTTTCCTTTTAAAGAAGCCATTTATACCCTCAGATGTGGATGTCAAAGAGGATAAACATATATGTACATATTTATCTATCTATCATCTCTCTATCTATCTATCTATCTATCTATCTGTCTGTCTGTCTGTATGTATGTATGTATGTATGTATATGTATGTACAATTTCCTCTTCTCTCTTTAGCATCTTTCTGTATTCAGACAACTTTGATATTGTCAGATATGGGAATCATGGAATACACACACACAAATATACACATCTACATTCACACACATATGAGGGGGGTTGAAGAACCCAAGAAGCAGAGCTTCTGGATAATTAATTTATCAATTTTTAAAATCAGGCTAGCTGATAATAAATTGATGGTTCATGATTTGCCATGTAAAATAAACAAAGACACACAATGGAGACATTGTGTCCATTGTAATGCCTTAAATATTTTTAGAAAAGTGAATGCCCAAGCAGAGCTAAGATGGTGGAGTAAAAGCAGAAACTTGCTTCACCTCTCATTCAAACCACCTCTAATACCTGTAAAAATTGACTCTAAACAAATTTTAGAGCTACAGAACCCACAAAGTGACAGAGAGAGAAAAAAAAACTCTCACTGAAGGCAGCCTGGCAGGCTGACAGGAAGAGTCTATTTCACCGCACTGGGAGCCATGGACAGTCCCATGTGAGCCGCACCAGCCAAGACTCGCAGCCCAGACTCGCATCCCAGACCCGCATCCCAGACCGGCCAGAGCAGATGTCAGGAGAGTTAATCACTGGCAGCTGTGGAGGTTTCCAGACTTCTCAACCCATAAATGACAAAGAGAAAGTAGGGAACTGAGTTGGAACTGGGTGAGAAAAGAGTAGGTCCAGCCCCTGCCCAATGGAAGAGAGGTGGGTGACAGAAAAGCACCTGCAGATACTGCCACATGGCTCTGTCCAGAGCTCCTGGCCTGCAGATCATAGGGGGAACTTGAGATCATTAAGAGGGAAATTGTTCTTGCTGTGACCTGCTTGCATCTGGATAGCAGTCTTGGGGGGTGGCCCAGGGGTGTGTACCCAGTGTGCCAGAGCTTGTGTTGGCTGTACAGAAGGTACCCTCCTCATTACTAGGTGAGACAACTGTGAAAACCCCAGGAAATTGGGAGACAGCTCTCTCCAATCTTCAATCAGAGCTCTACTTTGAAAAAGAGCTCAAAAGTCAAGTAATTGACTGTCAAGATGAGCAAACATAGGAAGTGCAATCAGACCACAGAAACTTTTTTGGGGGGACAAAAAAGGATCAACATGGAAGCCAAAAGAAGACAACAAAGTCAAACCTCCTGCACCAAAAGCTTCCGAGAAAAATATGAACTTCTTACAGGCCATGGAGGAAATAAGGAAGGATTTTGAAAATCAAGTAGGAGAAGTGGAAGAAAAATTGGGAAGCAAAATTAGAATGATGGAAGAAAATCATGAAAATCAAGTAACAATCTGCTAAAGGGGACCCAAAAAATACTGAAGAAAATAAGATCTTAAAAAACAGACTAATTAAAATGGCAAAAGAGGCAAAAAAAAGCCAATGAGGAGAAAAATAGCTTTAAAAAATTGTCCAGAAGAAAAAGGAATTTCAAAAACTCAATGAAGAGAATAGTTCCTTCAAAATTAGATCGGAACACATGGAAGCTAATTACTTTATGAAAAGATGCTGTAAAACAGATTCAAACAAATGAAAAAAATAGAATACAATGTGGAGTGTCTCATTGGAAAAACCACTGACCTGGAAAAGAAATCTAGGAGAGCTCTTTTAAAAATTATTGAACTACCTGAAACCCATGACAAAAAAAAGGATCCTAGAAATCATCCTTCCAGAAATTCTCAAGGAAAACTGTCCTGGTATTCTAGAACCAGAAGGCAAAATAGACATTGAAAGAATTCACTGAAAGCCTCTTGAAAAAGATCCCTCCCCCCCGAAAAAAAAAAAAAACTCCTAAGAATATATTACCCAGATTTCAGTGCTTCTGGGTCAAGGAGAAAATATTACAGTCAGGAAGCAACAATTTGAGTCTTATGGAAACACAATCAGGATAACACAAAATCTACCAACTTCTACATTAAGGGATTGAAGGGCTTGGAACATAATATTCAGGAGGTCAAAGGAGCTAGGATTAAAACCAAGAATTAAATATTTGGCAAAACTGAGTATGGTCATTCAATGAAATAGAGGACTTTCAAGCATTCTTGATGAAAAAAGCAGAGTTGAATAGCAAATATGGCTTTCAAATACAAGAAGCGAGAGAAGCATGAGAAGGTATACAGGGAAAAGAAATCATAAGGAACTTATTAAAGTTGGACAATTTACATTGCTACATGGAAAAACAATGATTGTAACTCATGAAACTTTTGTCAGTATAAGGATTATTGAAGGGAATATGTGTGTGTTTATATATATATGTATACATACACATGTATGCATAGGAGGGTGTATCTGTGTATGTATACATAAATACACACATATATAGTGTGCGTGTGCCTGTGTATATGTATATAAATGTATACATGGACAGAGGAAACAGATTGAGTTGAATATGAAAGAATATTATCTAAAAATAAAATTAAGAGATGAGAGATTACTATATTGGGAGGAGAAAGGTAGACATAGAATAAGGTAAGTTATCTCACATAAAAGAGGCAAGGGAAAACTGTTACAATGGAGGGGAACAGTGGGAGGTGAAAAAGAATGAGTCAACCTTACTGTCATTGAATTTGGCTTAAGGAGGGAATAACATATGCACTCAATTGGGTATCATACCCTACAGGAAAGCAGGAGGGAAGGGGATAAGAGCAGGGATGATAGAAGGCAGGACAAATTGGGGGAGAGGGTAGTTAGAAACAAACACTTTTGAAAATGGACAGTGTCAAAGGAGAAAATAGAATAAATGGATGGCAGGATAGAATGGACAGAAATATAGTTAGCCTTTCACAATATAACTCTTATGGAAATGTTTTGCAAAATTACACACGTACAACCTGTATTGAATTACTTGCCTTCCCAGTGGGGGGGCGATGAGGAAATAAAAGGGAAAGAATCTGCGAATTAAAGTTTTAAAAACATATATTAAAAATGCTTTTTACATGCAACTGGTTTAATAGTAATGAAATTTGAAGATCCCTTTTTATTGCTAAACTGAGAGGTACTTAGCACCGAGTTTCAAATTAAGCCTCTGTTAAAGAAACAGAATGTATGAACCCCTGTTGCTTATGTAACAGGAAAGGGCTGAACAGGTAAGCCCTGTTGCTGACATAACAGGAAGAGGCTGAACAAGGAGGAGCAATACTGTATATAAGGAAAACCCTCAGCTAGGAAAGTCAGAACTTCTTGGGATGAGGACCTGAAGGCTGGGCTGATGCTGCTGTACTGGAACTTCCATGGAGAAAGTGATTTTGGTTTTGAGAATTTGAGAAAGTGATTTTGATTTTGAGAAAAAGAGGAGGTGATTTTTATTTTGAGAATGGATCTGCTGAAGACTTCTGAGGTCCAGCTGGAGTTGCTCAGACTGATGAGGATTTCTGAAGGCCAGCTGGAGCTGCAGAAGACTGAGGAAGCATGACTGTAGTGTCAGTATTCTGTAAAAATGTTGTTGTGCCTTTGTTAATGTGGATGAATGTTCTTGTGGCTTTGTTATGACTTGTGTTCCCAGGAACACAGACTGTGAAGGAACTGGGATGGACTGGACACTGTGAGTTCCAATGTGGAGCAGAAACTGCATGGAGAGCTGGACAAGGATCTGGGAGATGCCTGCCTTTGGACTCAGGTGACAGTTGGAGCTGGGACCATGGAAGAGGAACCATGGAAGCTGAGACCCAGCCTGGAGCTGAAAGAAGACATTGCTTGGATAATGTGTACTGACTGAGAAGAATATGATTTACTGTGACCTAGGTGTGGAGAACTTTGACTTGTTTACTTTGTGATGGAATTAAGGATTTTGTGATTGAATAAATGAATGTACTTTGTTTAAAACTATGTGACCACTTTGGTGAAAACTATGTGGCCATTTTAGTGATAAGTTGTTTAGTTGTGACATGGTGAATGCTGTATTTTGATTTTCTATGATTACTTGTAACATTGTGAATGCTGTACCTTGCTTCTCTATGAATGTTTTGTTCTGATTTGTTATTGAATAAATAGAAAGTTCAATATACTATGTAATCAGAACCTTGAAAGCTGCTCACAGCAGCAGTCCTATGGAAAGCTGTTCTTGCTTGGTTTTACATATGCCCAAATGGTAAACTGCATACCATTTGACTCAACAAATACTACTACTAAGGCTGTATTGCAAACACATTTAAAAATAGGTAAAAAGATCTATTTCCATAAAAATATTTGTACCAGTTGTTTTTGGTGGTGGTAAAGCATTGGACAATGAGGGAGTGCCCATCAATTAGGGTGCAACTGAACAAATTGTGGTATATGATTGAAATGGAATACTATTGTACTGTCAAAAATGATGAGCAAGCTGATTTTAGAAAAACCTGGAAAGACAGATACAGAGTGAAGGGAGCAAAACCAGGAGATCATTGTACACAGAAACAGCAATATTATATAATAGACAACTGTGAATCATTTAGCTATAATCAATAATTTAATGATCTAAGGCAATCCCAAAGGACTCATAATGAATAATGCTCCCTGCCTAAAGGCAAAAAACTGATGGGGTTTGAATGCAGATTGAAGCATACAATTCTTCCCTTTCTTTAATTCTTATTTATTTGTTTTGCATTTTTTCCACAAAATTTCTAATATTATAATATACTTTACTACATACATACATATATGTCTATATATTTTTCTCTCTATATATATGTATATGTGTGTGTGTATGTGTGTGTGTGTGTGTGTATCCTGAATCAGATTGTTTTCAATTCCAGAGAGGAGGTGGGGTGAGGAGTTAGAAAGATAATTTAGAACTAAAAAATCCCAAATATTAAAAAAATAACATTTAATTTGGAAAAATTAAGTATTAACAACATTTTAAAATGAAACTGTTAAACTCAATGTCCTTTAAGCTTCTTTCCAGCTCTAAATCTATTACCTAATGATTTCAAAAATGAAGGGCTTATACTTAATCATATTTTTAAGGTTCTTTACAGTTCTGAATCTATGATCCAATGTACTTTACATGTTGTTTTCCCATTAGAATTTAAGCTCCTTGAAGTCAGGGACCATTTCTGCATTTACATGTTTATCAAAGTATAATGAGTTGTAGTGTAAAATTATCTATTTTAATCTATTTTACAGAGAATCATTAAGAATATTAAGATAAAATAATTATTTCTGCCAGTGGTTTTCTCCTAATCCTGCTAAAGTCATTTAGGTTTCTTTTTTTCCCCCTCATTTTATTGTGGAAATGAAGAATCATTAATAAAATACTGCATCTATAGTAACCAGTTTTACACAATGAAAAAAATAAAACACAACCAGTAAGCAACCCAAGTTCATGACAGACTATCTGCATTTTAATAACTTGCAATTTAAACTCAGACATTAGTATGCATGTCAATGATATTCTTAAGAGCTTATAACAATTCAAATAGAATAATAAAATCATAAAGCATTCTAAATAACTGGCTCCCCTTTCTATTCTCTCCTCAACTCATGCTTGGTTCTTTCTCCCTTGAAGTAAATGAACTGTATCACTCCTTAGCCTTTTGTAAGAGGCCTTCTTTAACTTTTCATCCCCTCCTTGTCTGTAGGGAAGTAGTTATTTTGGCTTTTTCTTTCAACTCTTCCCTGAGATAGAGTAAACAAAGATCTCATTTATGTCAATCAACTCTTTTAATTAAGCAGTTCAAGATATAAGAATTTTAAAGTAAAATGTGACCAATTTAAGACAAAATCTTCCTGTGAATAATTTGGAAATTATACTAATGATGTATAAATTTATAATGTAAGGAATTTTTTTTCCAAACAAAACCTATTTCTACTTGTGAACTTCCTACTTCTGTAAATAGTATCATCAGTTGTTGTGTGTTCTTCATTTTGGAAGAGTGCCAATAACATCACAGGGTGATATCTTCACTCACCCATTAGCTGGATTTAAATTAAACAAAGTAGCACAAAGTTATCAGCCTCATTCCGTCTTCCAGAGTCACTGAAGTACAGTGGCAAGACAATAGTCAAGACCAAGATGCAGTGGATGACATTCATGTCTTTGATGTCTGACCAACTCTAAGAGTTCCACAACACCTGCTTCA
Organism: Petaurus breviceps papuanus; assembly: GCF_028583685.1. Classification (NCBI taxonomy): domain Eukaryota; kingdom Metazoa; phylum Chordata; class Mammalia; order Diprotodontia; family Petauridae; genus Petaurus; species Petaurus breviceps. The sequence goes on from NW_027186320.1 coordinate 398,011, forward strand.
GTCAACTTCATGGCCTTTGGAAAGCATTGTTCTCATTTGCCCACCCTGTCAGGGGAAGTCTCCAAATGCTTGGAGTAGACACCACCCAAACTCACGGATGGGTTTGAGGTCTGTCAGTTATCCTTAACCTGGTTTAGCCTGCCTGCCAAGACAGTTTTGCCATGGTGTTGGCGCTGTGCATGCTACTTGGAGCCACAGGTGATAATTGGGTGCCAGATAGACACCAAGAGTATATTAGAAGTCCTGGAAAGGACTCATCAGCCCTTAACATCAGAGATACTAGCCCTCATTGAACACCCTCATGCACTCCAATATCATCATTTTAGTCACTTCATCATTATTCCCTTCATCTATATGACTTTTCTTTTGGAATTAAAATCTCACAGATAAGTTCAATCGTGTACCTGTTTTGGATAAGTTGTAATAAAGAAGGAGAAGTTACGATATGCTTAGAGAATAGTACAGAATCAAGTTATAAAACTACTTGAAATAATAAATAACTTTAGCAAAGATGTTGGATATTAAATAAACCCACATAAATAATCAGCATTCCTATATATGTCCAATGAAGCCCAACAACAAGAAATAGAAAGAAAAATTCCATTTAAAGTTACCATGGACATTAAAAAATATTTGGGAGTTTACCTGCCAAAACAAACCCTATGCTATCTAATACTATCTAAACACAATTGCAAAACACTTTTCACACAAATAAAGTCAGATCTAAGTAACTGGAAAAAAATATCAGTTGCTCATGAGTAGACTGAGCTAATATAATAAAAACAAGTTTACCTAAATGAATTTACCTTAGTGCCATACCAATCAAAGTACCAAAACTCATTTTAAAGAGGTAGAAAAATAGTAACAAATTTCATCCAGAAGAACAAAAGGTCCAGAATATCAAGGAAAAAAGAAAAGTGCTAGGGAAGGTGGCTTATCCATACCAGATTTTAAACTGTATTATAAAGCAGCACTCATTAAAACCACTTGGTACTGGCTGAGAAATAGAGTGGTGGATCAGTAGAATAGACTACTTAGTCACAGTACACAGTAGTCAATGACTATAGTAATTTATTGTTTGATAAACCCAAAGATTGCAGTTTCTGGAATAATAACTCACTATGACAAAGACTAATGGAAAAACTAGAGAAGAGTATGGCAGAAACTGGGCATAGACAAATATATTATACCATATACCAAAATAAAGTAAAAATGGGCTCATGAGTTAGATATAAAGGTGGATACTATTAGCAATCTGGGAGAGCAAGGAATAGTTTACTTGTCAGATTTATGGAAAAGGGAAGATTTTATGACTAAACAGGAGTTAGTATGCATTAGGAAATGCAAAATGATAATTTTGATTACATTAAATTGAAAAGTTTTTCTACAAACAAAGTCAATGTAACCAAAATTAAAAGGGAAATGGAAAACTGGGAAAGAATTTTTTACAGCAAGTGTCTCTGATTAAGGCCTCATTTCTAAAATATACAGAGAACCAAGTCAAATATATAAGAGTACAAGTCATTCCCCAACTGATAAATGGTCAAAGCATATGAACAGGCAGTTTTCAGAGGAAGAAATTAAAGATATTTATAATCATATGAAAAATGCTCTAAATCACTATTGATTAGAGAAATGCAAATCAAAACAGATCTTAGGTACCGTATCTTACCAATCAGATTGGCTAACATGACACAATTGGAAAATGATAAATGCTAGAGAAGACGTGGGAAAATTGAATCACTAATGCATTGTTGATGGAGTTGTGAACTGATCCAACCCTTCTGGAGAGCAAGTTGGAACTATACCCAAAGGGCTATAAAAAGTGCATACCCTTTGACCTAGTAATACCACTTCTAGGGCTGTACACCAAAGAGATCAAAGAAGTGGGAAAAGGACCCATATGTGCGAAAATATTCATAGCAGCAATTTTTGTGGTGGCAAAGAATTGGAAATCAAGAGGATGCCCTTCAGTTGGGGAATGGCTAAATAAGGTGTAGTATATAAATGTAACAGAATATCATTGTACTATAAGAAATGAGGAGAGATACTTCATAATAATAACCTGGAGAGACTTATAAAAACTGATGCTGAATAATGGGAGCAGAACCATCAGAACATTGTACAGAATTACAGACACATTGTATATGTGATAACCAACTTTGATAGACTGGGCAAGGTAATAAGACAACTCCAAAGGACTCATAATGGAGAAGGCTATTCACATCCAGAGAAAGAATCAAGGAGTCTGAATGCAGATTGAAGCAAACTACTTGCTCTCTTTTTCATTTTGTTTTCTTTTGTTTCTTCTTTCTCATTGTTCATTCCAATGGTTATAATTATTCTTTAGAACATGACTTATGGGGGCGGGGAACAGAGCCAAGATAGCGGAGTAGAAGCACAACCTCCCTGCGGCTCCAACTTCCATCTTCCCCAATCCATGTAAAAAGGGGACTCTAAACAAACTTTGGAGGTGCAGAACCCACAAAATTATACAGCAGCTAACCTCCTGCTGAGGACAGCCCAGCAGGCCGGCAGGAATCCAGCTCAGCGCTCTGGGAGCCGAACCTAGCCCCAAGAAGAAGCTTTGGCCCCAGGGCGGGCCTGACAAGCTGCTTGACAGAGGGACTCCATATCAGCAGCAGCTGTGGTTGTTTCAAGATTTATCAACACATAGATGTGGGGGACAAAGTAGGAGGTCAGTGCAGTCTGGACTTTGGGACTCAGTGTGTGGGAGTGTGTGGTATTTGCCCCATGGGGCGAGAAGCCGCTGAGACGCTGGCACAGCCAGCCATTGCCACAAGACAGCTTCAGCTCCTGGTCTGCAGAGTGTAGGGGGACCAAGCACCAGTCTGAGGGGTAATTGCTCTTGCTTTAACCTTCTGGGATCTGGATTGCAATCTAGGGTTGAGGTCCTGGAGTGTGTGTCCAGCTTGCCAGAGCATGTGGAGACCTCAGAGAGGGCACCTATCTAATACCTCCGGCAGCTAAGAAAACCCCAGCATTTGGGATGAAAGTTGCCCTGTCTGGTGGCAGAGTCCTACTGTGGCAAAAAAAAAGCCAGGGGTCAAGTGATTGAGGGGTGACATGGCCAGGCAAAGGAAACAAAGCAGGCAGAGGATTCTGACATTACACTCCTATTTTGGGGACAAAAATGAGCAAAGCATGGAACAGGAGGAAAACAGTGAAGTCAAAACTCCTGCACCAAAAGCTTCAAAGGAAAATACGAGCTGGTTACAGGACATAGAGGACCATAAGAAGCAGATAAGAGAAGTGGAGGAGGGGGCGGTGTTGCAGCAAGCACCCCAGTGTCCCCAGGGTGCCTGCTCACACAGGTTCTTGGATCTGCTTTGTTAAAGGAAAGCAACTCAAAATGGGTTAACAAGCTTACTTTAATCAGTCAGACATATATCGTTTACCTTGTTCAGGAGAAAAGGTCAACACCCTGAACTTCAAAGTATACAGGCATAATTATCAAGACAGAAACATCAAGTAGACAGATTTCCAAACTGTCCAACCATTACATCCATACCCAGTCAACATCTGGGTTTCCACATTCTGGGTTTTTCAAAGCTGGGGGACTCTCAACAACAGCTTCCCAGAATTCAGATCAAATCACAGAACACTTCTCAAACTGAGTCCCAAAACAAAGCTACACATCAGGGCTTATATAGCCTTCTCCTGGCTCAGAGAATGTAACAAACTTATTGACTCACTGGCCAATCAAGAAGTATCTACTGAAAAACAAGCCTCCCACCCCAGGCTTCAGGTGCACATTAGCCTAGGGGCAGGGAAGATCTTCAAAATTTACATTCTTATTACATTCGGGATGGGGAGCTTGTGCTCAAGCCCCACCCTAAAATATGGTTTTCTGTGTTTATTGTGTGCTATTCTTGTTATATTGTTGTGAAATTTTGTTGACACCAGTTATTCCTACTGTATTTTTGCCAAGTAAGGGACATGAAAGATCTTGGGGCCGAATGTAAGGGTTATGGGATTTAAAGATCTTCCATGCCCCATGGACGTGCTGACATAGCAGAAAGGGGCGGAGCAAGAGAAAGCGAAAGCCAGGGAAAGCGAAAGCCAGGGAAAGTGAAAGCCAAGGACGTGCTGACGTAGCAGGAAGGGGCAGAGCAAGCAAAAGCGAAAGCCATGGAAAGCAAAAGCGAGGGAAAGCGAAAGCAGAGCTAGCGGTCCTGCAGTGGCTGGTGGTGGTTGCGACGGCGGCGGCAGCAGCAGAGGCAGCGGCAGCGTGAAGCCCTTTTTGAGTTAGGACTGCTAAGGACTTTCTGCTAGGGACTCCTGCTGGGGACTGCCAGGGGCTGGAGCTGCTGGGAGCGCGCTTCCCGGAAGCTGGGTGGTTACTGTGCGTGGGGAGAGGAGGACCTTTGCCTGAGGTAGCCTGTTCTGTTTTAAAGGCTTGAAAATGTGGGTGCTTTCTACTTTATCTATCTGTGCCAATATCATAACTACTCTGATGGCTTTCACTTTCTGGTTTTGGGACTCAGTCTTTTGGTATCTTAATAAATTTTCTAGTTTATTTCCCCATATGGCAAGCATGACATATTTTGTGATGGATAATTATATCAGCATATTTGTAATCTCTATAGGCATTGTGAATATAGCATTGCTGATACAGGCGGCCAGGTAGCACAGCGAGTGAGAGCACCGGCTCCAGTGTTGAGAAGACCTGGAGATTGAATCCCGGGCTCAGACAGTTAGCACAAACACCTGGCCGTGTAACCTTGAGCAAGTTACTTAACCCCGATTGCTTTGAAAAAAAAAAATAGAAGTGGAGGAAAAATTGGGAAGAGAAATGAGAACAATGCAAGAAAATTATGAAATGAGAGTCAACAGCCTGACTGAGGAAAACAGACTGACTCATATGGCAAAAGAGGCTCAAAAAGGCAATGGGAGAAGAATGCCTTAAAAAGCTGAATTTGCCAGATGGAAAAAGAATCTCAAAAGCTCACTGAGGGGAATCATTCCTTCAGAATTAGATTGGAGCAAATGGAAGCTAATGACTTCATGAGAAATCAAGATAGGTTAAACAGATCCAAACAAATGAAAGAATAGAAGGCAATGTGAAATATCTCAGGGGAAAAACCACTGACCTGGAAAATAGATCCAGGAGAGATAATTTAAAAATTACTGGACTACCTGAAAGCCATGATCAAAGTAAGAACCTAGAAATCATCCTCCAGGAAGTTCTCAAAGAAAACTGCCCTGATGTTTTAGAACCAGAGGACAAAATAGAGGTTGAACCAATCACCTCCTGAGAAAGATCCCAAAAAGAAAACTCCTAGGAATATTAAAGCCAGGTTCCAGAATTCCCAGATTAAGGAGAGAATATTACAAGCAACCAGGAAGAAACAATTTGAATATTGTGAAAACACAATCAGGATAACCCAGGATCTGGCAGCTTCTACACTGAGGGATTGAAGGGCTTAGAATATGATATTCCGGAGGTCCAAGGAGCTGGGATTAAAACCAAGAGTCACCTACCCAGCAAAACTGAGTATCATGTTTCAGGTCATTCAGGGGAATTAAGGACTTTGCAACATTCTTGCTGAAAAAAACAGAGTTGAATAGAAAATTTGACATTAAGATACAAGAAGCAAGAGAAGCATGAGAAGGTAAACAGGGAAAAGAAATCATAAGGAACTTATCAAAGTTAAACTATTAACATTCCTCCATGGAAAAACAATAATTGTAACTAATGAGACCTTTCTCAGTAGTTGAAGGGAATAGAAATAGAAATATATATATATATATATATATATATATATATACACATATATATATACATATATGTGTGTATATATGAGGGCTTATGGGCATCTGCTTACAAGTATACATAGATAGAGGGCACAGGACCAATTTTACAGGAAGGTATGATAATTAAAAAGGTGAAATTAAGCAGTGAGAGGGGAATATAATGAGAGGAGATGGGGAGGAACAGAATTTGGTAAACTATCTCGTACAGAAGAGGCAAGGGAAAATGGTCACAATGGAGGGAAGAATAGGAAGGCAAAAGGGAATGGGTCAACCCTATTACCACTGAATTTTGCTCAGGGAGGGAATGTAATACACACTAAATTGGTTATCTCACCCTGCAGGAGAGTAGGGGGGAAGGGGATGAGATAGGGGATAATGAAAGAAAGGGCAGGCTTGGGGGGATGGAAGTTGGAAGCACCCACTTTTGAAAAGGTACGGGATCAAAGTAGAGAATAGAACAAGTGGGAGGTGGGATATGAGGGAGGGAAATATAGTCATTCTTTTACAATATATCTTCTATGTTATTGTTTTGCATTAGCAACACATGTATAACCTATACTGAACTGCTTATCTTCCCAGTAAGGGTGGGTGACAAGGGAGGAAGGGAATGAATCTGGAATTCAAAGTTTTAAAACCAAATGTTTATATATATATATATATATATATACATATATTATTATTATTATTAATACTATTTTATATGTTATTGGGGAATAAGATATACAAGCACTGGGGCATAGAGCTTCACTGGAAAAGTTGAAAGGGGTATGGGAGAAATTATGAGAGAGAGCAAATTGGAGAAGGGGATATTCTGTGGGACTGCTATTTTGGGGTGGTGGGTAGGGGAAAAACAGGGAGAAATTTTTTAACTCAAAATCTTGTAGAAATGAATGATGTAAATCAGAAGTTAATAAAGCATTTGAAAAGAAAGAAAGTAAAAAAAAAAAAACAACATGACATGTTTAATTGTGAAGGTATATGTAGAGCCTATATTGGATTGCATGCCACCATGGGTTGGAAGGAGTAGGTGAAGGATGGAGAAGAAATTGGAACTCGAAAATTTGTTGAAATTAATGTTGTAAACTAAAAGTAACTAAATTTTAAAAAATAAAGAAGGGGAAGTTAGGTGGCACAGAGGATAGAATGCTTGACCTGAAGTCAGGAAGATTCATCTTCCTGATTCCAAATCTGTAGGTAGATACTTACTACTTCTGTTACCCTGGGAAAATCACTTAATCTTGTTTGCCTCTGTTGCTCATTTCTAAAATGAGCTCAAGAAGGGAAAACCAAACCACTCCATTAACTTTCCCAACAAAACCCCAAATGGGATTGGAAACAGTTGGTCATTACTGAAAAAAAACTGATAAAAATAACAAAATTGAAGGAATATAAAGTTAAAGATTTCATTCTTGCTTGATCCATTAGGGTATAGTCTAGGGGATGCAGGGTAGTATCAGGAATAAGGTCTGAATTCCTACCTCCCCATTCTGTTGTTCACAATCATCTCAAAGATACACACCCAAATATTATATGTGGGGAGGAATTCTAAGGCAAGCTCAAGAGAGCAGAGGTGTTCCATCTTTGTAATTCCCTTTGCCCTCAAACTGAACACATCAGGCCATCTTCCACATACCTCAAAATGACATTCCAGCCATCTTGTTATTTAATGATCCCAATAAATTATACCCATAATATTTCAGTTTATAATTTTCCTGGGTAACCACTCCTCTGAGAACTGAAGGTAGAGTAAAAATATGCCTTCAAAAGCAACAATATCAATTTCGGTATCCTTCTAGTATATCAATCTCTGTCAGCATCTATCTCTATCCAAAGTCTGTCTCCCATCTCTTACTTGATACAATGTAGGAAAACCCTGTTTCTTTTTATAGGCAGGGCATGGGTAAAACTCTCTTCAACCCTTGCAAACTCCTTTATTCTGAAGAAAAAAAGATTGGCATCTACTATTGCAATGTCTTTTTTTGGTCTGATTAAAAAAGTTTGTGTGATAATGGTTTAGTTAAGTGGAATAATTACAGTATTCCTCCAAATTGTCCTCAATCTTTCCTACCATCATCCTTTTCCTTAGTTTCCTAAGCACTCCCACAGTCATTCCTGTTTTACTTTTTTGCTAAAGTTTGTCCACCAAAGGTGGAAACATGAAATTAAATGTTTTATGCAATTGTATTTCATCCTTACTAAGAGATCTAAGGCCTCCCATGGTCCCATCTTCATAAAATAAGAATCTCAGCATTTTAAAGGATTTCATAGTTGGTCCAATTTAATGTATACCTTAATGCATATCTCTTCCATTCTGTCCTCAGTGAGGTCATTCAGCCTTTGATTAAGATCTCTGGTGAGGCTAAACCATCACCTGTTTCTTGAGATGGTCCATTCGAATTTATATACTCTAATTATTAGAAAGTTCTGTCTCTTTACAACTTGCAACAGCATATCTACTTCTACCCTCTTAGTCCAATCAGGGCACACTTGATACCCTATTTATGTGATCTTTCTTCAAATATTGGAAAGGCACCATTCCATACAACCTCTTCCCACTAAAAATTTCTCCAGACTAGACATACAAATTTCTGTCAGTTTTTTTTTCCTTTTGTATGGTCATCCAATTTATTAATAACATTCCTAAAATGGGATGCCCAAAAGTGAACACAATATTCTTTCTATGGTCCAACCAGAAAGGGCAATACAGAAATATCGACTGTCTGATAATGCATGCTAGTGTTTTTTTTTGTTTTTTTTCTTAATTCAAACAAATATAACATTAGCTTTTAGAACTACAATCTTAAAATAATGACTAGTATTAAAGTTTTATGGGAAAGGATTCTATGAAGATGGTAGAATAGGTCAGAAAAATCCAATCTCTCCATATTTCTCCCATAAATGAGATAATAATGGCACCTCAGGGCAAACATAGAGAAGTAAAAATTGATAAAAGTAGGGCCAGAACAGTGGTTATTCCTTACACGATCAGAGAAGATCTGAAGAAAAATCTCAGGACAACATTTGGTCCTTGCAAAGAGTAAACACCTCTTGAGTAGGACCACTTATAAAACAAGTGGCAAGTCCTAAGATTAGGTGATTGGGAAGTTGCCTCAGTCCAAGACATAGAAACTTTTACTCCTAGGTCAGTGAGGGGAGTCGGGCATCTATAGTGCCAATCCAATATTTACCGCACCCATGATCACAGTAAAGACCGTGACTATAAATATCGCATGATGTCCGGTTGCAAAATATAACAAATGCTCAACCTAGACGACAGAACAAAAGCATTTATTTAAACACCAGAAAACCAAATCTCAAAACCAGTAAGCCAATTCCATCATAGTAGTAATGAAATTAACAAGCAATAACAACAGAGAAAGCCATGCCATCCTTCAGCCTTCCCACAAACCAATATTAAATCAATATCTACTCACCAGCCTGTCTGACTCCTTATTTGAACCTCTTCTCTCTCCCACCATTTCTCTGGCTCTGACTCCCAGCTTCCTGTGGGCTCTGTTTCCCTTCAGCAAACTCCTCTGACCACAGGCTCCATGTGATTATATTTAGCCTATTAGGGGACAGAGTTTAATCTTCAAAGCAGGAAGCTTTCTGTGGGCTCTGCTCCACCCTTTAGCAAATTCTCTCCATCACAGGCTCCATGGGATTACATTCAGCCTATTAGGGGGCAGAGCTTACTTTCAAAGCAGGGATGGTCTTCAACCCCGCCCCCCACCCCAGGTCTATTAAGGGGCAGGGGAGATCTGCAAATTCCCATTTCAATTACATTAGACCCCAAGATCTTCCATGTCCCTTATATAGTAAAAATGCATTAACAATAAATGATAGTTTAGGGATAACTGGTGGAAAAAAATGGTGTCAACAGAATTTTGCAACAATATAACAGAGGTAATACAAAAACTTTGCACAGAAAACAATAGCTCAGGGTGGGGGCTTGAGCACAAGCACCCCATCTTCCCCCACTCAAATGAATGGGGCTGTTATAGGAATGTAAATTTTTAAGATCTTGCCTGCCCCTAGGTTAAGTACTCCTGGAGCCTGTGGTAGGAGGTTTGTTTTTCAGGAACGCCCACAACTTGGTGCTTTGTGTAACTTGTAAGAAAGATTGGGGTAGACCTGACTATGATATGATTTTAAAATATTTTGGGACAGCTTAAAAGATTAATAATCTTAATTCAATGAGGTAGAAGAGGAAGAACTGACACAGAGGAATTATATGGGAGAGGAGGGTTGGTAGTTCTAGAAATCTAATTTCACTGGGAATAGGTTCAAGAGGGTACAATAAAAACATATTTGCAAGAGTATAAGAGTCTTTTAAATTCAGAAAGAAATAAAATGTTCAAAGGGGATAGGGAGGGAAGAGACGATAATGGAGTAATTTTTAGAGGGGAGAGTGATGGAATAGATTAAAGGACAGTGTTGAAAGATGTTTAGATAAATGGAAATGGGAGTAAAAAGGAGTGGGGTTAGGTTAAATAATAGGAGGGAAAGGTAGCACGTAGAAGTAAAATAGAGGAGTCAGGAAGGATAGGAAATAAGAGCTATGCACAAAAATAAAATAAACATCAGTAGTAGAAATTGTTATGGAAAAAGGAGCAGGGGTGGTAATGATGATCTTGGACAAAATTTAGGTTAAAATAGATTTAATTCAAAGAGAAAAATAGGGAAACTATGTGTCATCAATATTTATCAAAATTGTTTTGAACAATTTAAAACAACTAAACAGTAAGAGGTGGGAATATTGCTGTGGTACAGGAAATGATGAGTTGGTGGACTTAGAAAAATATGGAAAGACTTGGACTTATGCAGGAAGAGGTCACCAATTTTTACCAAGAAAAAACACTGAAACCCATCAATTAATACCATAAAATAAAGAAATCAGTTCTACTTGCAACAAATAAATATGTTTCTATGTTCTTATTTAATGTGTCAACATATATATCCTTTCTGCTTATGGAAATGAATTTTAGGGAACATATCTTTTAAGTAGTATATCTATATTCCCATCCCTCTATGGTGAACTTATTTCAGATTTATTTGTATTCATTGGATTTAGTGACTCCAACATTATCCATTACCTCACTACTCAAGCTTCATTCTCTCTTCCCCAAGAAAATTATATCCCACAGGATATAAAAGAGAATTTTAAAAGTCTGTTTCATGTTTTGTGTATAGTTCTGGGAACAGACAATTTTTGCTTTCTGAAGACCAGCTTTGAGAAATATGGAGAGGCTCAGCACCTGGAATCTGGGTATTTGATGATGAATTCTTTGGCCATGACAAATGATGGTGGCACCAGTATGCATCACCGGTGAGAGCTCCCATATCAGTGACATCATAGATACATTTGAAAATTAAAGTAAGAAGGACTTGGAAAAGTGTTAATATTTTTTTTTTCCATATGACATTATGGTCCTCTTATGTAAAGGAGATACTAATCATGGAAAGAAAACAATAAAAAGAAACACCATCCTTCCTGTAGCCTAAACTTACAACCCCATTATCTTACACAACCTCTCATTTGCAATCCCATTACATATCCAGTCTGTTGTCAAGTACTTCCATTTATAACTTCAAAACATATCTCCTATATATATCCTTCTTTCACTCACATTGCTGCCACTCTGGTGGTACAAACCATCTTTACCTCAAACATTAACTATTGCTGTAATGTGGTGGTTGGCTCTTCCTTCCTCAAGTCTTCCCCCAATCCAAACCTTTCTTCACTTAGCTGTCAAAGTGTATTTTCTAAAAATCCATGTCTGACAATGAAACCCCTCCACCCTTTATTACTCAATAAACTCAAGTGGGTCCTTATTGCCTCCACTACCAAACAGAATCTCTTCCATATGCTATTTAAATCCTTTCACAAACTGGACCTTTCCTACAATTCCAGAGTTCTTACGTGCTATTCTTCTCCATGAAACCTTAAATCTCACCACACTGGCCTATATTTGCTGTTCTTCATATGCAGCACTATATCTTCCAACTGTGTGCATTTACATTGATTGCCCCCATGCCTGGAATGCTCCTCCTCTTCAGCTGAAACTCCTAGCTTCCCTGAATTCCTTCAAGAATCAGTTCACATTCCATCTTCTGCAGGACACTTTCCCACCATCCTCAGTAGCCTCCCTTTAAGACTGCTTACCAGTTATATATTAATTATCATGTGTGTATCACGTTGTTTTCATGTTTTTCCCCTGTTAAAATGTGAGTTCCATGAGAACAAGGAACTTGCTTTTACCTTTTTAAACCTTTGCACAGTGCCCAACACTTAAAGAATGCTTGTTGACTTTTTTACTTTCTTTATATAAACATATTTTTTCAACATTTAAAATATCTGTACTTATATTGTATAGTCCTAATTCATGTCAAGTTAAAAGATGGAACTTTTACTTGTTAAAAAAAGCAGCACTATTATACATATTGGGCTTTCAAATGCTTATTTTAAAACAAAAGGTAATGCTAAACTACGATTAAAGATAAATAATTATGTTTCATTCATTACAAGAAAGCCTAGGATTCAACTTCAATAGGAAATTATATCATTGCTCTCGGTTAATGTTTAGCTGTAATTCTCTATAGCACAATAAAAATCTGGCCACAAACATGCCTATGAAAAGGGAACAGGAAAGGCAAAATGAGATCTTTAATTTAACAAGGAAAAGACATTGCTTGGAAGAACATATAGGCTATATCACTGTTGATATATGGAGAAATAACGGAGGTGAATACCACTGGCAGTAAATCTGTTTTCACCACAGGACTTGCTGCAGGCATTGCTGTTCATAATAAATGAAATGATTTTAGGGCACACTGAGCAGGTTTTTAATTCACTTGTTTAGGGCAATGTATGACAGTTATGATTCCAACAAAATACTCCATTTATCCCAATCCAGCTAAAAAGAGATAAACCCTCAGATGAATATGCTTATCATTATTCATAACAAAGGTTTAGTTTTGTCTTTATTGATTCACATCCTCGAAATTCACGTATTTGATTTTGTATTCCTCTCCATAAAGGCAATATTATTGAGATTAGTATGCCTTTCTCCTTAAATGTGAATGTACTAATTTTTATCTTCAGCTGGAAACCTTCCTCATCTTATAAAACTTAAAATTTAGATAATGAAACTGATTCACTTCTTTAGTGAGAAAAATAGGGTGGAGGAAGTAAAGGTTTGGCAGGAAAATCTGCTCTCTGAATTGGTCTATTTTTCATGCACCGTCCTATTCTCCATAAATCAAATCATAATCTGCTGTGGAGGTTCTGACTTAAGGAGCACATTTTGTAATAGCTGTACACTGGCTTTTAATGTATGTTTGCCCATCACCTTCAAATGGGGAGAGTGCACAACCAACTCACACTTTTGGGATACCCATGGGATCTGGGCTAAATAATTTTCTCTATATGTTTTTTATTTTCTTTATCTTCATTCTTGCCAGCTAAGCAGTTACCTTCTGGGGGCAGGTCTTTTCCTCTCAAGAATAGATTATTGTACAAGGTGATGATACTGAGAAGCTGCATAATAAAATGAAAACTTTTTGTTTGCTTGTTTTTTCTTTTTTATTTGCTTATTGACATAGAACATTGAGACAGAACACACACACACACACACACACACACACACACAGAGTTGGTTGGTTTGTTGTTGTCCTTTGTTCTAGAAGAGGACCAAAATGTCATCACTATGCTAGAGTCAAGTTTCAGTGTGTCTGACTAACACTGATATGAACAATATGAACTTGAAATGCTCTTACAATTCAGGCAGAAATAGTTTGTGGGAACATTTAGGTGAATTCTCCAAAGTTGTGCATCCCACATTTCCTTTCATCTGCCTCATTTTTGCTTGTTCATAGAGCACAGCACCTTCTCTGATTGGCTAAGTCAATAACTGTATACCAAATCCCATCATATTTTTGAATCTTTTCTATTAACATAATGGTATCTGGAGTAGCAGCATACAAGGGTGGAATCATTTTATTCAATTGTCTAATAATCCACTGTCATTCTCCACATCACATCTGACTTTCATACTGGCCAGATGAGATTATCCCATTGAGTGGTTTAGAGACTCACACTCTGGCCTCAACATATTCCTTTATAGTATTGGTAATTTCATATTGCCCACCAGGCACATGATACTGCTTTAAAGTAATTACTTCAGAAAGTTGACATAAATGGGGTCCATTTATATTTTTCACATTAAAACTGTATTAATTCCTATCTACCTTACTTCAAATTGATATCTCCCCTCATGTAAACTTGGAGTCATACCTTTCAATATGTCTGTTCCAATGATGTATTCAGGAATAGCTACAGTTACCATGGTATTTTGTTTCTTACGTAATTGTCCTATTTTTATCATCAGTTTGACTTACCTAGCTGATATTACAGCCCTTTCCAGTCCTGTGATAGTAATAGGAGTTCCATGTTTTAATTTATCTGGATTCCCATATATATGGATATCTCTGCCCCAATATCTATTAATGCCTAAGTCACAGTATTTTATCTGTTTTTCCAATATATGGTCAAATTGATGGACAGTACATAATCCCATCTGTTTATTTCTTTAATCTGAGCTGGGGCTTGGCCAATTTCCTATTCTCCCTGAAGTGGAACAAACTTGGAAACAAGGATTCAGAAGGATCTGTAGGGGTAGCTCTTACTTCCCTATTCAATCTGATATTAAGTCCCCTTTCTAAGTACATTTAATATAGTTCATTAGCGGGAATACTATCTATTATTCCAAAATCTACACCACTCTCAATAGAGCAATTATGAGCTATTTTCAGTCTATTCTGACTTTGAATCTGCTGGCTATTTACTTTTCTTTCTTGAAGAAATTTATCTTTTTTCTGATTCACCTAATCCACCCAACTGTGAAATCTTTTGCAGCACCTCTGAAAGATGGTGACCAATTTCCCCAATTAGTAGAGTCAGAATTAGGTGCTTAAAGAAGGAGGAGTAATCTTCACTATAATATCTCTATGAGAAACTGCTAAGGAAATGCTATGACAAGCAATGGCATCTCCAACCATGTTAGCTGTCTTCATTACCTCTTCCTTTAACTTTCTCATACGGTCCCTAAGTGAACAGTAGGGTCTATCCCCACTAGGCTACACTGAATCAGTGGGGCACATTTTATTGTATCCCTTGGCAGCTAAAGTTAACAGATTAGTTCCATTGTTACCTCCTACCATGTGATTATCCCTAAAAACTTGCTTGCTAAAAAGGATTCTGATCCCTATACATTTCTAGTAATCCACACTCTCTACCAATACTCCTCTGACCTCTTCATCACTGATTCTCACCATCTAAGACATTAACAATTCTCCTATGTTTTGGGTTAATCAACTGAATATATGAGTAACCTCATGCTGAGTGCAATTCTCAATTATTTCCCTGAAGACTGTTTTCCCCCTGGTTCTCTTGCTTTCTTTTTCAGTATGGGACAAACTTCTTGAGAAAGCTCATTTAACACTATTTCATTTTCTTCCCACACATTCTTCTGGCAGTTGTTACAGCAAATAAGCTCAGTTGTTCCAGCACTACATGAACATTCCTTTTGTTAGTTTTTTTCCTTCTTTCTACTTAAATGAACAGAAAGATTCTCATATAAATCAATCAGCTTCCAAACAGTAATTTATTCTTCTACCACATGAGACCCTCCAGCTTGCTCTTCTGAAAGAGAGTTCTAATACTGTAACACAGAAAATTTCTCATGTAAATCAGCTAACTTCCTTTCCATCTGAGCTTTCTTCTACAGCAGTTTGTCTTGGCTTTACATGTAATACTGTAAACTGTTACTAAAACCCAGCCTCTTATACATACTCCTAACAGTTCTTTCCCTGATTTAATTAATTAATTAATTAATTAATCAATGTTTTGCTTTTTGGAGGGCAACTGGGATTCCCTAATTTTATTAATATTCTTTACAAACATATTTTTAAATCTCTATGTTCTCCCTTCTATAGCCTCAGTTTCTGGTTTTCACAGGGTCTGGTGCTTTTAACCCATTCCCTTGCTAGGGAAGAATAAGATAAATCCTTCCATTCTGGGATATTAACATCTATTTCTTCTTCTAAAGTCCTTCTACCTCCAAACAGAGATCCTCTTTGTGACGCCAAATGTACTTGTACCAAGGCAACATTCACAACACTGAAGGCAACTATGAATATGCTGGCACAGTTCTGAATTGAAAAATATAACAGACTGTACATATAGAATACAGAAGCAAAATATTTATTCAGACACCAAGTCAAATCCCAATAACAGAAAACTGAATCCATCATAGTAACAAAGAAGTTGATACACATTATCACTGCAGAGAGCAGTAATGCTTGCATCATGAATCCATATATTATGTAATTAACAAATGCATGATTTTCTGATGTAAACTATGTTCATTAGACATACATATACCACATTCAAACCACCATTTAATAACCATAATAAACCATAATTATTTAATATCCTATACTCATAGCCATATCATTTGAAAACAAAAGAATCTACTTTAAAGATGAAACCTTGAAGAACTTATCATCAAAAATCTCAAATTAAAAAGCTCCCCTGGGGGCGGCCAGGTGGCTCAGTGAGTAAGAGCACCGGCTCCAGTGTCGGGATGACCTGGGGATCAAATCTGGGCTCAGATACTCAGCACCACACCCAGAAATAATAACTGGCCGTGTAACCTTGAGCAAGTTACTTAACCCCAATTGCTTAAAAACAAAAAAAATAAAAAGCTCCCCTGTAAACCATAAAGGAAGATTTCTAAACTGCTTCAATAAGTTCTTTTCAAAGGTGATATAGTTTAAAAGTATTAGTAATTGCACATAAAATTCTGTCTAAATATAAATCTATATGCACTATATACAGTATTCATAAATATCTGTGTTTGTAAATGTGTGGGTGTATATAGACACACATACACAGATATTATTGGAATTGTATGTATATACATATATACACATAAATATTCATTAAATTAATTGTAATCATATTACTATTATCTTAATTGAGGAATAATTAATTAAACAACATAGAAATTTAAGGCAAAATCAATAGGTCCCAACTTTATAATATGACAACCAAGAGAATTAATGAGAACTTGGGGTACTTAAAGGGAGATATATCTGCAGGAATAAGATAGTTGCCCTGCCATGTTTTGCCATGACCAGTCTACCTATAGAGTTTTTATTTGTTTTGTTTTAATTCAGTTCTTGTTCCAGATTTCAGGAAGGATATCAATTAACTGCAGAGAATCTTAAGGAGGGTTATCTAGGCCATATATTACATAGATAACATAGTGGATAGAGATTTGGCCTCAAACTGGAATGCTGTAATGTAATGCCAAAAGAAAGGCAACTTCCCAAGGTTCAGAATACCAGCATAGGTGCTCTCCATTTTATTCAGTAACAAACCCAGAACAGAGAAGATCAAAACATGACATCATTCCAAATACAGCATTTACTAAGTGTGATTAAATAATCTCCAAGGACTACCCCACCCCAGGACCTTCCAATCATTCAATCAATTACAAAGTCTCTGTTCTAAATACTTCTCCACCCCTAGGCTATACCTTAATTAAGTCCACCACAAAGCCCCTCTTCTCAAATGGAGATTAGTTTCCAAACATAAGGTCAAAAGTTCCCCACCCCTGGATCACAATTGAATCTACCCCAGAGTTACATCAAGTTTAAACACAGCACTTAATACCCAAATGGAGGTCTTTTCTTCATCTTGACAAGAGGCAAGTTCTCAGCAATCTTAGTTCCTGGGGAGACAAGGTTTAGCAAGGCCACAAGATACATTGCCAATCCCTTCATGAATTTATCCTCTGTCTGTAGAACAGTCCTAGAACCCCTGAACACATTAGCAAAGCCCTCTCCCAGGATTTCTGTAAACATACAACAAGAAAATCCTTCTTCAGGGCTTCTGAACCAACAGAAAGGCTCCCAGATCCCTGCAACAACAGCACTGTCCTTCACCAGTGGACAGTATTCACTCTCTGTCTGCAGGACAGTCTCAGGGCTTCTTAGTGAACAGCCAGGTTCCAGGACTTCTTCAACAAAAGGACTGTCTTTCACCAGTGGACAAATCTGGCAAAATAATATCAAAATAGACAGACAAAGTACCAGCAAAACAGTCATGTCTCCTCAGTCCTTGGCAGCTCAGGGGGCAGGTCTCAAAAGTCCAGGGCAATTCAAAGCGGCCACCAGCAATTCTCTTAGTCTCTCTCTCTCCACGGAAGTGCTGCTTCCAAAAAGATCTTCCGCCTCTATCTTGTCTCTCCAAATCTACGTCACCAGCTCCTCCCAGTTCAGGACTTTCTTTACACATCAAAAAGTCCATCCCACAGGTGGGATTAACAAGCTCTGGGTTTTAACACAATCAATTTGAAAACCAAGCCAATACAGGGGAATCTTTAATTGCCATTACTATCACAAATGCCTGGGTTCAAGTCCCTACAACTTACTGTTTTTGTTACCCTAAACAGGAGATTTAATCACCACGTATCTGAAACAATTGTCTAGAACTTTTCTCTCAAATTACTGCTAGTTACACTGGCAGAAATAGTTTCCATAGGAGTAGTTTTCCATGTTGAAAAATTACAAATCTTACTTGTCCATATATAAATACAGAAACATATATCAGATTTAGTACTTACAATGTTGTGAAGAAATAATGTAAAGTGCTTAAAAAATTCAAATATGATTGCATTGTCAAATGTATTTGTAGGAGGGATATTTGATGCATAAAAGGGGAATATTTGTGTTTATTTACTGTGATATATTATTTATATCTGTATATGTGCGTTTAAATTGCTTTTTAATGAATTACAAAAGTTAATCAGTGTTTCTTTTCTCAGTTTCCTAAGAGAGTTAAATTTTTTAACTCAGCCTGGGTCCCCTCTTTTTTTGGGGGGGGTATCTTTCCTTTATAAGCTTTGAATGATAACATGAATATAATCTTTTATTGAAACACATCTTTCACCTTTCTTCATTTTCAAATTGAACTCTTCTTTTGATGAGTAATCTATTAAAAAAAAGAAAAGAAAAACAATTCCAAGGAAATAGCCTGTGCGCAGATTAGTTATGGATGTATTAGTTTTAGTGATTTCTAAGTGAACTACCATTTGAAATGGTAGCTAACCAAACAGGAAGCTAACATTCAGTAAGAGAACTGCAAACTAATGAAATTTGAATGCTAGGAGGTATTATAGACAAAAGTGGAATGAACAGCAAAATAATGATTCCACCTTAGCTGAAGCTATATAATTCCATGTCTTTCTTAAGCAGTGGGCACTAGAAAGAACAGGGAAACTGTACTATGTAATCATTGTCCTGACATTGGTTTTATTTTTTAGTGATAAAATTTTGAATTATTCAGGGTAGGGCTATTAAATATTCATTTTCTTCATATTATAAAGTTATTGATTAATGTCTTTGGAAAAGTACAGTATTATCTCTGATTGTATCAAGGTCATCTTGAGGAACAGGACCAAGCCAAGCAATTTTATATTTGAAAATATGAGAAGCTAATACATAATTCATATTAAACAGATAACATAAAGGTTAACCCCTTTGAGAATCTAAAGCTTATACCCTTGTCCTTCTGACAATTCTTTATACTGGCAATTTGGAAAATGCCAGTGTTTTATTACTACCTATTCATGTAATAAGACATGAGTTAATACATACCTGTCTCACTATTCCTATGGGCAAAAAAAAAAAAAAGAACTTGACTTATGCATAAGACAGTGATTCTACTAAATTAAATGAGGCAAAAGTGCTTTTTTTTCAGTGAGCTAGTCCTTAGAAATATTTTGAGAACAGTGACACTCTCACCTCCACAGAGTAGATATTCTTTATTTCTTTTTCATGTGAGCAAACACTTAAATTTTTGAAGTCTTCAATACTAGTGAAAGTATTCTGAATTGATATTTAGTTATCATAAATCACCCTAAAATTCCAAAGCCATTCAACTAAGTCCTTGGTCAATGTGGGAGTATTCTAGATAACATTTCCAGAGATGACTCTATTTTCCTACCAATTCAATTATAACCATTAAAAAAGATAAAGAAATGAGACAAAATATTGTGATTAGAAAGATTTTTCTAAAACTGACTTCTGTTCTAGATAAAAAGGAATCTGATGATATTTATTTGGATAATTAAGGAGAAAATAGGATAAAGACAATTGTTTACTTATCTCTTTGTGACTCTGAATTAAGTTCTGAGAATTCAATTAATGTGATTCTTATTTCAATTTGACATAGTCAGGTAATGTGGTTTGAGTACTTTTATTTGGGAATGCAAATAGATGGGGGTAAGGGGAGGACAAGCATTGTCTATCAATTACCCTGTAATGTAGAGACTTAAGAGACTGGGTAAAGACATTAGTGGCATATACTTTTCTCTTGCCTCTACTTCCTGGAATCCCCATCTTACTTATGATCTCAAGACAATGTGTAAAAAAACATTTCTTTTAGGAGTCAATGAGAAAATATTTAATTCATTATTGTCCAGAAAAGTAAGTTTTCAAGTGATGAGTCCAAATAATGTTTCAGATTCACAAAGATATTAGTTGGCACATTTTTTCCCTTATTCCCTATAATAAGCTCCTCATCAAGTAAGAATTGATCCCAAAGGGGGGTGGGGTGTAGGGCCTATGTAGCACAGTGAGTAGAGCGCTGGCCCTGGAGTCAGGAGGACCTGAGCTCAGATCTGACCTTGGACACTTAACAGGAAGAAAAAAAAAACTAACCTTGTGACCTTGGCCAAGTTATGATCCCATACTTACTAAGAGTCTAACTGTAGCAGAAGGACCTAATTTGGGGGAAAAAATCTATTTGGCTTGTATGAAATTGAAGCAATACCCCTTTCAGGCTAGACAAGAGTTTAGCTACTGGGAGGTAAAAAAAAATTCTATAACTAACTCCACAACTGGAGATTTTCTTGTTCTTGCTGGACATTCTCTGCCTAAATAAGGAAAAATAAAACAGTATAGAACATTGAACCTACAGTCACAAAAGTTTGTTTTTAAATACTAACACCTAAGGGACTTGTGATAATGTGAAAAAAAAAGTCACCTACCCTTTCTGGTTTTTTTTCCCTTATCTTTAAAATTTGAAGAACAGCATGTATCTTACAGGGTTTTTCTGAGAATCAAATGAGAAAATGTATATAAAACACTTTGTAACCCTTAATACAACACTTATTTGTGTGTGCCTGCATACAGATGCATATACACTATTATTCATTCCTTCTTACTATGTGCTACAATGACAGAGAGAGAAATGTTTTGTGTTAGGTAGAACAGCAGAAAGAATGGTGACCATGAAATAAGAATATCTGGGGTCAAATCCCAAATTGTTGCTTACATAATACTTTAGTAAACTTGATCAAGGCTTTAATTTCTGTGACCTTAATTTCCTTAGCTGTTTAAAAAAAGGAAGAGGATAAGTAAATCAGACAAATTATCTCAAAGGTCTCTTCACAGTTTTGGTAAGTCATTAAGGCTCTGAACTAGCTCTGAATCTCAGTTTCCTTATCCTTCAAAAAAATGAGGATAATATTTCATGTATTTCCTTCTTTATCTAATTTGTTTGAATAAAAAGATTTCTAAGATTTGGTGGGCTATGGAAATGTTATCTATTGTTATTTAGATCACATCACAGAGTCTCTTAAATTCTTTTACTCTTTCTGTACAACAAACAAACATCATTGAATTGTGGAATGAACTACAAAACAAACCTTTCAAAAATGAAATTTATTTACCGTCTTCCTAATTCCTACAGGAAAAAAATAAAGAACTTAGTTCTTCCTGAAGCTTTTGAGGAGTACTTATATGGAGATAGAAATGGTCATTTTTTTGCCTTTGTTGACATTTTGTCCAGAAATTCAGACTTGAATAATTTTTCTTTTTGCTTTCCAACATCCATAAGCAGCTAAGCAACTGATTTTCTACATCATCCAAAGAGTAATAAGGATTTCTTGGGAATAATCATTTCCAAAATATAAAACAATCAAACAAAAGCTTATCTTACATGGAGTGACTGGCATTGGAAAACATGATCAGAGATATATTTGCTTACAAGTTATGATCATTTCTTCAGTACTTCATGGAGATAGTCCTAACTTAGCGGGGCTTGAGAAATTTTGGTGGGTCTGTCAATGCTCCATCACAAAAAGTAGAAATCAACTTCATATGATTCAGATTTTGCCTTTCTATGGACAATGATATGAACCCTATTATGAATCTAATTACCTCTATTCCTTCAGTGCCTATTATTCAGTGGTTATTCTTCAAAAAAGATAAAGTAAAGTAATGATTATCTTTGGCACAGTGTAGAGTTAGAGAAGGAATGCAGCAGAGTAGAAAGATGGCCTTGGAGTCAGAAAGACCTCCATTCCTATCCAAACATTGACTCTAGGCAGATCATTGAAAGTATCTATGATACATTTTCTTCATCTGTAAAGTTTTTTCACAAAGGGTTATTATAAGGCTCAAATGAAATAATACATAAAATGGTTTGAAAATCTTAAAGCACTACAAAATGTCAATAATGCACAATATTAACTTCTCTATTCCAGTATTTCACTTGAGTACTTTTGTTAGACATTTCCTCGTGTTCCCATTTTTTTTGGTCTCATATGCACAATAATATTTAGTGCTCCTTTAATGCCATTAAAAAAGTTGCTCTTATTTGTTTTTTATGATTTTATTTATTTATTTTTAGTTTTCAACATTCATTTCCACAAGATTTTGAGTTACAAATTTTCTCCCTGTCTCTCCCCTACCAACCACCCAAGTTAGTGAGCCTACCAAATAACCCTTCCCCTAATGTGTTCTCTCTTATATTCTCTACCACCCACCCTCTAACTTTCTAGTAAGGCAAGATGGATTTCTATGCCCCAATGGCTGTATACCTTATTCCTTGGTTGCATGTAAAAACAATTTTTTAACATTTTTAAATCTTTAAGTTTCAGATTCTTTCCCTTCTTTCCTCCTCACTCACCCTCACTGGGAAGAAAAATAATTCAAAATGGTTTGTACATGTGTAGTTACCCAAATCATTTCCATAGAAATTAAATTGTGAAAGACTAATTATATTTCCCTGCATCTTATCCCACCACCCACTTATTCTATTTTTCTCTTTTGACCCTGTCCCTTTTCAAAGGAATTTGCTTCTAACTATGCCTTTGCCCAATCTGTCCTTCCTTCTGTCATCCCCTTCTTATTCTCTTCCTTCCTACTTTCCTGTAGGGTAAGATACCCGATGAGTGTGTATGTTATTCCCTCCTTAAGACAAATTCAATGAGAGTAAGATTGACTCATTCCCTTTCACCTTCCTGCTATTCCTCTCCATTGTAACGTTATCCCTTGCCTTTTTTATATGACATACTTTACCTATTCTATCTTTCCCTTTCTCCTTCTCCCAATATATTTCTTTCTCAACCCTTAATTTTATTTTTTATATATCATCCCTTCCTATTCAACTGATCCTGTGCCCTCTGTCTACATAAACATGTACAGAGTTACACACACATACACACACACAAACACAAACATATAATATATATACACAGAAACACATATGTACCCTCCTATAAATATATATGTGTGTGTGTATGTATACATATGCACACAGATATATACACACAGACACACACACACACATATATCCCCTTCAACTATCCTCATATTGGGAAAGCCTCATGAGTTACAATTATCATTTTTTCCATGTAGGAATATAAATAGTTCAACTTTAATAAGTTCCTAATGATTTCTTTTTCCTGTTTTCCTTCTCATGCTTCTTTTGCTTCTTGTATCTGAAAGTCAAATTTTCTCTTCAGCTCTGGTTTTTTCATCAAGAATACTTGAAAGTTTTCCATTTCATTGAATTTTCATATTTCCCCCTGAAGTATTATACTCAGTTTTGTTGGGCAGGTAATTCTTGGTTTTAATCCTAGCTCCTTTCACCTCTGAAATATCATGTTCCAAGTCCTTTGATCCCTCAGTGTAGATGTTGCTAGATATTGTTATCCTGATTGTGTTTATGCCCTACTAAAATTGTTTATTCCTGATTGCTTATGATATTTTCTCCTTCAACTGGGAACTCTAGAATTTGAGTATAATATGCCTAGGAGGTTTTTTGGGGGGATCTTTTCCAAGAGGTGATCAGTGAATTCTTTCATTTTCTATTTTGCTTTCTGGTTCTAGAATATCAGGGCAATTTTCCTTGAGAATTTCTTGAAGAATTCTATCTAGGCTCTTTTTCTGATCATGTATTTCAGGTAGTCCAATAATTTTTAGATTATATCTCCTGGATCTATTTCACATGTCAGTGGGTTTTTTCCAATGAGATATTTTACATTGCCTTCTATTTTGTCATTTGTTTGGATCTATTTTATAGTGTCTTGATTTCTCATAACATCATTAGCATACATTTGCTCTAATCTAATTTTGAAGAAATTATTCTATTCAGTGAGTTTTTGAAATTCCTTTTCCATCTGGCCAATTTGTCTTCTTAAGACATTCTTCTCCTCACTGGCTTTTTGGGCCTCTTTTGCCATTTGAGGTAGTCTATTTTTTAAGGTACTGTTTTCTTCAGTGTATTTTTGGGTCTCCTTTAGCAGGCTATTGACTCACTTTTCATGATTTTCTTCCATCATTCTCATTTCTCTTTCCAATTTTTCCTCTACTTCTCTTACTTGATTTTCAAAATCCTTCTTGTGATCCTCCATGGCCTGTGATCAGTTCATATTTTTCTTGCAGGCTTTTGATGCAGGAATTTTTACTTTGTTGTCTTTTTTTGTTTTATATTTTGATCCTCTTTGTCCTGCCAAAAGATTTTATGGTCTGATTATGCTTCCTCTGTTTGCTCATCTTGCCAGTCAATTACTTGACTTTTGATCTCTTTGTCATGGTAGAACTCTGCTTTCAGAGTGGAGAGTGCTGTTTCCCAAATTTCTGGGGTTTTGAACATCTGTTCTCGGAGCTGTTGTCATAGTTATTAGGAGGACACCCTCTATAGTGTTCCTCACCCCAGGACTTCCATCAAAGACTGCAACCCAGATCCAAGCAGATCAAAGCAAGAGCAAGACTTTGAATGGTCACTTAGCCCCCCTAAGATCTATAGGCCAGGAGCTCTGGAGGCAGTGAAGCAACTGTAGCCTCAGTGCTGCTGCCACCTCTGCTGCCCAGTGCAGGGGCCAGACCATGATCTTCTCTCAAACCCAGTTCCAAAAGAATCTCTAATGAACTTTTACTTTCTCTTTGGAGTTTATGGGTTGAGAAGTCTACAAACAAACACAGCCACCCATGATTCATTCTCCTGAAGTCTGCTGTGGGCCACTAATCTGTGCCAGCACAGTTCAGGCAGGACTGTACTATGCTCCCAGCTTAGTGCAATAGATACTTCCTGTTGTCCTACCAGGCCATCTTCAGTGGGAGATTTGTTTCTGTCTGACATTTTGTGAGTTCTATAGCTCTAAAATTTGTTTAGAGTTATTTTTTTATAAGCATTTGAGGTGGTTGGAGTGGGAACTCCAGGTAGTTCCTACTTTTACTCCATCATCTCGACTTCTGCAATTGTTTGTTTGTTTTGTACCCAAAAAGCTTTCAATACATTTTAATTCATGAAAAGTAACAGGATCAATGATATAATCACTCTGAATACAAATTGCAAAGGATGGATTCACCTAGAAATCCAGCTATATCTTCTTATCCAATGTAATTATTTTGAATGACCTCTTATAAAGGTAACAAAGGAAATTTGAAATTCCTGGGGCCATTCATCTGGATGAGTTGTTGCCAACTTTTCAAGTGTCATAGTACCTTGTAAATGTGTTTCTTTTTTTTTATTCATACATGATCATAGTTGATTACTACTCCTGATGTGAATAAGAGTTCTGGATTTGGTATCAGAGAACTTTGGTTTAAATATTAGTTCTGCCAAACACTACCCATTCAGAAAAAGTCACAACTTATGAGGCTCTTTTCCTTCATAAAAAACAAAAAATCTGGTTTGGACAAAATGTCTTTTGACATAGCCTCCAACTCTTAGTCTATAATCCTAGTATTAGTATCCATTGATTAATAAAGTTCATGGTGATAAAAACACCCACCATCAATTTTAATAACTTTTTGAAGTGGATTTAAACAATTAAAAGTAATTATCATGTCTTTGAAAAATAGTAATACATTATGTGGGAGGCATTAAATATCCAGGCTACTTAAATTATGTTTGCCTATTAATTATTCTGTCATTTAATTAGACGCACACTTTGAAATAATTTAATTCACCACTCTACAAACCCTCCCCTCTCATCCCAATCTGGGTCCATTACTAACAGTTTGGCAGGTACCACTCAGTCTATCTCTTTGTTATCCATTGTTCTCATTTCAAGATAAGTTCAACTCTTTTTCTGATCTCATGTTTCCAGCAGAATATCTATTGTTCTACTTCTTGCCCACATAATATTATTGACAATATATTTCAACCTCTATATGCTCACAATGCATCTCTTTACCATTCATTAAATAACCCACAATTTCAGTTTTTTTGAAGAGGAAATAAAATTTAACAAACATATATTAAATTATAGCATGGACAAACCTCTTGGAGGTTCAACACTATCCTCAGCTCTGGAAACAACTAGTACTTTGGTTTAATTGAAAGAGAGACTATGTAGAGAAGAATAATAATGAAGTAAGTTGAGAAATAAAAGAGTTTTGATCAGATGGTAGCAGCTTACATATGCTAGGATGGAGAAAAATTCATTTATGTCTTGGTGGTAATAATTAATCAATGAACATTTTGGGGGTGAGGGGCAATAATTATGTGGCAGATATATTATAAAAGAGATAGAAGACAATCAGAGAAACTAATCAGGAGGCTGTACCTATAGTCAAGGAGAAAGTTAATATAGGCTAGAAGAAAGTTGGTGAACACGTGAGTAGAGAGTTAAGGAGAAATGTGAGAGATGTTGTGAAGGGAGAATTGAGACTTGCCAATTGGTGTGATACAGGATCTGAGGAAGAAAGAATTTTATGTGATCTCTAAACCCTGATGATGCATCTGGGTAGCCCCCCCCCTTTAATGGACTAAATAATAGTTTACTTTAATTAATTAATTTAATGGAATAAATCAATGTTTATTTATTTTGTTTATTTATGTAATATATAATAATAATGATAACATTTTCTGAAATATATTATATTAAACAATTTGAGTCAATAATAATGCTTAATGTTTATAAAACACTTTAAAGTTTGCAAAATACTTTACAAATATTTTCTAATTTTAAACTTAAAGCACCCTGGGAGGTGAGTGTTATTACTGTCCACATTTTAAAGATAAGGAAACTGTGGTTCAGTGACTTGATCATGGTCACACATTTAGCAAGTTTCTGTGGTCTCAAGTCTTCCTACATTCTCTTCGAGGCGCCACCTATCATATATTTTTTCTGTATGTATTTGTGTGTGTATGTGTGTGTGTGTGTGAATGTTTCCTTTATCCCAAGATTTCTATTTATTTTCAAAAGAACTTGAAGAATTCAGAAATACCTTAGAGAACATTTAGTCATCTCTTGAACTTGAGATATTTGAAATTCCAAAATTTTGATTTCCTCAAGACCACAAAATTTATTTCAAAAAATGCATAGGCATAAAATTAACAGCACATTATTTATATAAATTATTGCATTTTATTAAATATTGTATTATGGGCATTTAAATGAAAAGACAGACATCAAATTCACAGAAACTAACTCCATGTCATATCTTGGTTTATAAGGGAAAATAAAATTCAACTTATTTTGCTTTGAATTACAACACCTTTTCTGGGAAGGTAGCCCATGGCAAATTCAAGTACTGCTCATAAGCATATTCATTTACATTTTTAGAGAGGGTGTTGTCCTACACATTTTGAGAAATGCTTAGGAAGATATGAAACAATTAACATATGATATCACACAAGATTGTCAATGGTAAATCATTAATTAAAGGATGATGAACGTTTCTAGGTCTGGTATCAATGAACTGTTGAATATGATCTGAAGTGTGCAGTCACCTAAAGACAGAAGACATAGGAGAAGTGAAAGCTATAAGGTTAAAGCATGCCAGTATAAAATGAATACATGGCCTCAACTATAGCAGTCTCAAAAATTTATATCTCCAAATGTGCAGACTTGGTCTTATTTTTCAATCACTGTGTTCAGTGAGGATGATGAACACATCAATGACAATGGGGTCTGATTTAGAAAACAGGGACTGCACAGAGGATTATAAAATGTGATTATATACTGTACTTCCATTCTCAGCTTCACACAGAGCATTATTAATCAGTCTGATATGCATGTGCACCCATGACATCACTTTTAAATTATGCATAGTTTGTAAAAGTACAAAATTAATACTGCCTTTTGTTCACACACTTCCTGTGTATCATCTTGGAAACAAACCACTAAGAATATATTACTAGACCAAACAGCTTTTTAAAATTTGTGTTCTACAGAACCATTTGTCACTTCATCTTAATGGGCTGTTCTATACTGAAAACGTCTAACTGCTCAGTGGAGAAATAGGAGTTTAAATTTATTATCTAAAAAAAAGAAAATTAATTGACACAGGCCAAAAATCTAATGGAATTAGACTCATGTGGCTTCACTGAAAAATTCAGAAACCTTAGTTAAAATGCATAGAATGACATGAAATGAAGATACAGAAAGTATCTAAGTAATTTTTGCTTTAGACAAGGAATTTATCAAAAGGACATTTTATAAAATATGCCTAAGTTAAATTGAATGAGTTACTTTTTGGGGGATTATATATACATACATATATACAGGTACATCTTTGTAGTTTGGTTTCTGTACTGCTTTTAAATTGCCAATATGAGTGGTCCATGGATAAATAACATAAATGCCATCAATCACAGCACACAGAAATGTAAAGAAAGGTACTAGAAGTGGCAAAAATGATCATTCTTAATATGTCTAATTCACTACAAAAAGAAGAGGTGTCAATTCTAACTCTTTTTTGTAGTAATCTTTGGTTTTCTGTTCTAGTTTCAAAGTGAAGAAAATAATTAAAATGATACAGTTTCTGTTTGCTCTGTGTATTGGAGTTTACTGTGTTATATCTGAGGAGACCTTTCATCAGTTGTTGTACTGTCACGACACCATGGACCATAGCACACCAATACTGTCCATAAGGTTTTTTTGGCAAAGATACTGGAATGGTTTTCCATTTCCTTCTCCAGTGCATTGAGGCAAACAGGGGTAAAGTGACGTGTCCAGTAATTTGATCTCAGGTCTTCCTGTGACCAGTGCTCTTTCCACCAAGCAACCCAGCTGCATCCATCAGTTTCATAAGTTAGAGAAGCCTTGATTCAGGAGAGGATTCATAATGAGAGATTTGAGCAAAGCACCAAAATGGGAGGAAACTCGTAGACATTTGAATGTAAGATAAAGCCGTGACTAACACATTTTTTTCTTTTCTATGTTTTAGGTCACCCTAACATATAGTGTACTAAAAAAGTAACATAAACAGTTGTGAAGACTGGATTGGATCAATGCAATATAATATTGATCAGTGAGATAGTGGTAATGCTCAGATTGATTCTTAATCCCTACAGGGAAGTAACTTCCAGTACTATCTTCAATTTCAATTCACATTCTAGGAGCTTCTGTGGGAATATGAAGTTTAGTCCTGGAGAATAAAATAAATATGTGCAATGTAGGCAATGATGTAAGGTTTGACACACATGATGATTCAGTAAGAGAAAATTATTAATACTGCTTTTCACAAGTACTCTTCTTTTTAATGAAAGAATTTAATTTTCTGTGACAGGAATTTATTTTGTGCTGAGTGAAGGAAGATTTTCAAGTGAACAAAAAGGGCAATACAGGGAAAGTGAAAGTTTGGTTCAAATTCTGCCTCAGTCATATAAGATTTGTATGACCATGGGCTGTATATAAAGTAGCTTGGATTCTTTTGGGTTTCAGTCATCTCAAATGTAAAATGAGGGGGTTGTATTAGATAACATCTGAAACTTTTTCTATCTCTAGAACTATGGTCCTAAGTGATATAGAAGGGTCCCTATTTTCAAATTTTCAAAGTTACATATTGTTTAGTCTTTTTCTAAATATCCTGATATTTTCCCAAGAATATTGAAGTCATTGTGTGTTCCCATGAGTCATTTTTTTATTCTCATAATAGACTTTAATTCTACTCTTTAGGATATTTCTAATATCTTTTTTTCACTATCAAATGCTTTATTAATTTCTAGTTTACATCACTCATTTCCAAAAGATTTTGAATTACAAATTTTCTCCCTGTTTTTCCCCTACTATCCACCCCAAAAATAGCAATCCCACTGGATATCCCCTCTTCCAATCTGCTCTCCCTCATATCTTCCACCATACCCCCTCCGACTTTCCAGTAGGGCATGGTGAATCCCTATGCCCCAATGCCTGCATATCTTATTTCTCAGTTACATGTAAAATAATTTTAAGAATAGTATATATATATATAAATATTTGATTTTAAAACTTTGAATTCCAGATTCATTCCCTTCTTCCCTTGCCACCCACCTTACTGGAAAGATAAGTAATTCAATATAAGTTGTACAAGTGTAGCTATGCAAAAGTTTTTCATAGCAGATATATTGTAAAAGACTGACTATATTTCCCTACATCATATCCCACCTCCCACTTGTTCTATTCTCTATTTTGATCCTATCCCTTTTCAAAAGTGGGTACTTCCAACTTCCCTCACCCCCCCCGCCCCAGACTGCTTTCCCTTCCATCATTGCCACTCTCATCCCCTTCCCCCCCCTGTAGGGTTGGATACTCTGTTTAGTGTGTATGTCATTCCCTCCCTAAGCCAAATTCAATGAAAACAAGGTTGACTCATTCCCTTTTGCCTTTATGTTCTTCCCCTCCATTGTAACCATTTCCCCTTGCCGCTTCTATATGAGATAGTTTACTTCATTCTGTCTCTCCCCATCTCCTTTCATTATATTTGTCTCACACCTCTTAATTTAACCTTTTAAGTATCATCCCTTACCATTAAATTGGCCCTGTGACCTCTATCTATGTATACCTGTACACATATATACACACACTCACATATGTATTCATACGCCCATATACCCTCCTACATAGTGATATATAAGTATGTATATATGTATGTGCATACATATATACACATGCATGTCTACACACATGTATATACACACATATATATACACATTTCTATTCCCTTCAACTATTATCATATTGTGAAAAGTTTCTTAAGTTACAATTATCATTTTTCCATGTAGGATTATAAATACTTCAAATCTGATAAGTTTCTCATGATTTCTTTTCCCTATTTACCTTCTCATGCTTCTCTTGCTTCTTGTCAAATTTTCTATTCAACTCTGTTTTTTCATCAAGAAAGCTTGAAAGTTCTCCATTCCATTGAATGACTGTATTTTCCCCTGAAACATGGTACTCAGTTTTTCTGGGTAGGTGATTCTTGGTTTTAATCCCAGCTCCTTTGACCTCCATGATATCATATTCCAAGCCCTTTGTTCTCTCAGTGTAGAAGCTGCCAAACGCTGTGTTATGCTGATTGTGTTTCCATAATATTCAAATTGTTTCTTCCTGGCTGCTTATAATATTTTCTTCTTGATCTGAGAACTCCAGAACCTGCCTATAATATTCCTAGGAATTTTCTTTTTGGGATCTTTTTCAGGATGTTATCTGTGGATCCTTTCAACCTCCATTTTGCCTCCTGGTTCTAAAACATCAGGGCAATTTTCCTTAAGAATTTCTTGAAGGATGATTTCTAGGTTCTTTTTTTGATAATAGCTTTCAGGTAGTCCAATAATTTTTAAATTATCTCTCCCACATCTATTTTCCAGGTTGGTGGTTTTGCCAATGAGATATTTCACATTGCCTTCTATTTTTTCATTTGTTTGGATCTGTTTAAATTATCTTGATTTCTCATAACTTTACTAGCTTGCATTTGCTCCAATCTAATTCTGAAGGAATGATTCTCTTCAGTGAGCTTTTGAGATTTTGTTTCCATCTGGCAAATTCCACTTTTTAAGGCATTCTCCCCATTGCCTTTTTGAGACTCTTTTGCCATTTGAGTTAACCTAATTTTTAAGATGTTATTTTCTTCAGTCAGGTTGTTGACTCTCATTTCATAATTTTCTTTCATCATTCTCTTTTCTATTCCCAATTTTTCCTCCACTTCTCTTATTTGGTTTTCAAAATCCTTCTTAAGGTTCACTATGGCCTGTAACCAGCCCATATTTTTCTTGGAAGCTTTTGGTGCATGAGTTCTGACTTCACTGTCTTCCTCCTCTTCCAGGCTTTGATCATTTTTGTTCCAATATTGGAGTGTAAAGTTTGATTGCTCTGCTTGCTTTGTTTCCTTTGCCTGGTCATGTTTCCAATCAATTACTTGACTTTTGAGCTTTTTGGCACAGTAGTATTCTGCTAATAGACAAGGGAGCCTTGTCCTAAATTGGTGGGATATTTTTAAAGCAATTGGGGTTAAGTAACTTGCTCAAGGTTACATGGCAAATTGATGGGATTTTCTCAGCTGCTGTAGCTATTAGTTGGTTGACCTCTCTGAAGCCACCACACTCTCTGTCAAGCTGGTCACAAGCCCCGGACCTCCACCCTGGAGCACAATCCAGATCCAAGCGAATTCAAGCAAGAGTGATTACCCCTGAGACTGGTTGCTTTGAACTCCTACAATGCGCAAGTTGGGAGCTGAAGCTGCCAAACGGTGGCGCTGCATGACCAAGGCACCTCAGAGGCTTCTCCCTCTAGGAGTTAACGGTCAGATCACAGATCCCAAAGTCCACACTGCACTGACCTCTTGCTTTGTCCTTAGCCTCTATGTGTTGATAGTTCTGGACACCACAACAGCTGGTGGTGATCTGAAGTCCCTCCAGCACGTGGCTGGTCAGGCCACCCTAAGGCTGAAACCTCTAGCTCCCAGAGCGCCGTGCTGGCCTCTTTCTGCTGGCCTGCCAGGCTGTCTTCAGTGAGAAGTTAGCTTCTCTGTGTCGTTTTTTGGGTTCTGTAGGTCCCAAGTTTATTCAGAGTCACCTTTTACATGAATCGTTGCAGGTGTAAGCTGGAGATGTGAGGAAGTCCTGTTTCTACTCTGCCATCTTGTCTCTGCCCCCTCAGTCATTTGTTTTGGCCAAGGCCTCCTCCAAGAAAAATTACTCCATGCATCACTTTCTGATATTCTAGCCCTATGCAGGTGGTTCTTAAAGAGGACAGTGGTGGTACAGGGATTGGTGCCAGAAGTTTCTTTGTACTTTATAGCATGAATGCATAGGCCTAACCAAGAACCATTCCCCTTGCCTTATATTTCCCAGAGGATATAGAATTTGTTGAATGGGCTACATCAGAATCTTTATTAAGATATATGTCATATTCACAAAACAGTGTTGCTCTCTATTCTTGTGTGTGATGGAAGATTTACAGGCTAGCTTTGTACTTTCTTTCCCACCTTGTAAACAAAGTATAACCTGTAAAGTTTCAAAAGACAGAGACAAAGAGATAGACAGAGAAAGGACAAAATTACAAAAATGAAAAGCAAAAGAACTTCAATATCTATCTTGTATTTTTATGGAATCTTTTGTATCCTGTTGCCACTTATTTTAACGCTTAGAAAAAAAAAATCCAGTAAGTATAAAATGGCATTCTATTTCTAATGATGACTAATGGTGTTATATTAGAATTTATTTAACTATCTATTAAAATAACATTGATTATGGCCATTCTCATAGGATTAGAGACACCAAGAAAAACTGATGTTTTCATATAGATTTCAAGGGCTACCAAATACTTTTATGTTTGTAGATGTGTCCATAATTAATCAACTAATGGTATCTCCCTAGTTGTGGAATCTTGATTAATGAATTATGTATTTATCCCAAACTCTCTTCTGATTTATCATCACTCCCTCAGATTTAGAGAGGAAATTCCCCAAATTTGGAATTTATTTTAAAACCAAAAGCTAGTGTATATGCATATCTGTTGTTTAAGCGGTTTTGGCAGCAATATAAATATTTCTGCTTTTATTCAAATTTTCAGTTAACTGATCTAGAGAGAAAGCAGTGCAGGTATACATGGACAGCACAGTTTTACCAAATCAAAAGAAAAGGAATGTTATTATGAATAAAGATCATAGCATAAGTAAGGAAAACAGGCATATAATACTGTCTGTTATAGGAAAAGATGAGCTAAGCAATGGCTTAATAAGGAGGAAAACCAATTGCCTTGAAAAGATTATTGCACTGGGAAAACAAATGCAAAGAAAGTGGATTGATAATTAATTTCAGTTACAAACATGACTGAGATGTTAACAACTTCTCTTCTATGGGCTTTTCCTTTTAAGTAGATGGGAAAACTCACTAGGAAAAAAATAGACTGAAGAGAATGCTAGAGAGGCAATCTGGTATAGAGGTTGGATGAGTTAGGAAGATATAGGTTTGTGCCCCACTGCTTGGAAGACAATAGAAAGTCATTTAAGCCCCAGGAAACTTCGAGACTAAATTATCGAGTAGATGTAGATTTGCATTGGACTAGGAGATTTTTGACTGGTATTTCCTATACCCAATTAATCCCAGGTTCAGTTTAACTAATGAGGTAAACTGTCTTATTGTCACAGGTTCCTCTGAACATATTAAGCAGCTACTCTGTGCAAGGCACTGTAGTGAGAATTAAAAAAAAAAATTATCTCATGGGACTTGTCTATGGTGGGATTTGAACTCAATTCTTCCTGAAAGGATATTGCTATGTTACTTTTGCATATATATTACCCATAACTCGATCAAAAAGAAATAGCGGTTTGGATCTCAAAGGAAATGGTCATTTAGAACTAAAAACAAAACAGCCAAACAAACAAACAACAACAAAAACAAACAAACCTGAGTATAAGTTGAGTTTTCAATCATTGGTCCAGGGTGGCACAGAGGATAGTTCTAATCTGGAGTCAGAAAACAAAACATGAATTCAAATACTGTGTCAGATAATTACTAGGTATAAGATTGGTCAAATAACCCTTTGCTTGTCAGATATTTATTCGTAAAATGGGAAGAAGAAATAATACCTTCCCTTTTTTTTAAGCAATCAGGGTTAAGTAACTTGCTCAAGGTTACACGGCCAGTTATTTCTGGGTGTGGTGCTGAGTATCTGAGCCCAGATTTGATCCAGGTCATCCCAACACTGGAGCCAGTGCTCTTACTCGCTAAGCCACCTGGCCGCCCCTAAGCAATTGTGGTTAAGTAACTTGCTCAAGGTTACACGGCCAGGTGTTTCTGGGTGGGTGCTAAGTGTCTGAGCCCAGGATTCGATCTCTAGGTCATCCCGACATTGGAGCCGGTGCTCTTACTTGCTGTGCTATCTGGCTGCCCCTGAAATAATACCTTGTTTCCAATATTGTTGAGAGAATCAAATGAGATAATATTTGCAAAGTACTTAGCATAGTACCTGGTACATTGTAAGCACTAATTAAATATTAACTTTTGATAGTATTAGTATTATTAGCTAATGAAAGAAACAGAATTATAATCAATATTCTTTTGTCACTGAGTTGTGCATATTTCTGTGGGTTTCTGGGCTTTCTGAATTGGTTTCCTAAAACAAATTAGTTTTGAGGTTCATGGATGAAGGGATCAAGAGACAATAAATCCTGATATTATATCTCCCAACTCTTTACATTTTCATTGTCTATCTCCAATTCATGGAACTCTCTCCTCCTCCCCACTGCATCTTGACTTCAAAAACTTTCTTCAAGTCTCCTTCATTCATTAGACTAAACTTCTTGAAAATCAACACTGTTATTTTGCTTTCTTTTTATGCCACACATTTAATATAGCACCTTATACATAGTAGGCCCTGAATAAATATATTGAATTGACTGGACAATGTAATTATAATTGATAAAGGAGAATATATCACATCATATCATCACATCAAAGACAACTACCTTCTCTTTATGTAATCTCTAACTGCCATAATAAGAGAAGCAGTGTATAAGATTTACAGCTGCCATCTTCCCATATAGTGATGTAAACTGTTTAACCACATTGAACAACATGACGTTGTTGATTTGTTTTTACCTCTTTACCTTTTTATGCTTCTCTTAATTCTTGTGTTTGAAGGTGAAATTTTCTGTTAAGTTCTGATCTTTTTGTCAGGAAAATTTTAAATCCCCTATTTATTTGAATGTTCATATTTTCCTCTGAAAGACTGCGCTCAATTTTGTTTGCTAGGTGATTCTTGCTTGTGTTGAAAGTTCCTTTGCCAATTCCAAGCCCTCAGATCCTTTAATGTAGAAGCTGCTAAGGCCTGTGTAATTATGACTACAGTTTCTTGATATCTGAATTGTTTTTCTGTGGCTACTTGCAATATTTTCTCCTTGACCTGATAATTTTGGAATTTGGCTACGATATTCTTTGGAGATTTAATTTTGGGATTTCTTTCAGGAGGTAATTGGCAAATTCTTTCAATGGTCATTTTACCCTCTGGTTCTAAGACCTTAAGGCAGTTTTCCTTGATAATTTCTTGAAAGATTCTGTCTAGGCTCTTTTTTTCATCGTAACCTTCAGGTACTCAGTCCAATAATTCTTAAATTATCTTTCCTGGATCTATTTTATAGGTCTGTTGCTTTTCCAATGAGGTATTTTGTGTTTTCTCCTATTTTTGTATTCCTTTAACTTTGTTTGACTAATTCCTGATGTCTCATAGATTCATTAGCTTCCATTTACCCAATTTTAATTTTTAATGAATTTTTTTCAGTTAACTTTTGTACTTCTTTTTCCTTTTGGTCAATTCCAATTTTTAAAGAGTTGCTTTATTCAGTGGATTTTTTTCCCATTTTACCAATTGTGTATTTTAAGGAATTGGTTTCTTTAGTCAATTTTTGTCCTTCCTCTTTCAGGGTGTTGACCTTTTTCTTGCATAGCTCTCATTTTATTCACATTTTTTTCTACCTCTCTTATATGATTTTGAAAATCCTTTTTTAGTTCTTCCAAGAGGGATTTTTGGGTTTGGAAGTAAATCATAATCCCCTTTGAGCTTTGCATGTTGGGATTTTGACCTTGTTGTCTTCTTTTGAATTTGTATTTTAATCTTCCTTTTCTCTACAGCAGGTTTCTGTTATCAGGTCTCTTTTCTGACATTTTTGTTTGTTTTCTGCTCATTTTCAATCATTCAATCTCTTTTAAAGTTGACTTCTGTTCCTGGGATACATGGGGGATCATTGAAAACATCTTGTGACCAGGCCATAGGTCTGCTCACTGACTTGCCACAGCATCTTGTCTCAGGTGCTGGCAGCTTGCCCACTTCACTATGTTGGCCCAGCCTAGTCCCACCTGTTGTACCAGGGCTTCATGGTTGACAATTTGCCTTCTGCTCTGGAGCTGGAGGCTTCATAACTAGCTTGCTGTGCCAGAATGGAAGCGCCTAGGTTGCTGATCTGTGCTGTGACTAAGGGCCTCCTGCTGGCTTGCCCAAACATCATTTGCTATGGGCTGTGCTGTTCTTTACTCAAGTGAAACAGAACTTTCCTGAAATCATTCTAAGTTATCTTAAGGTAGAAAATTGTTTCACTCCATGTAGATTCTGTCACTCTAGAATTGATTTAGTGGCTTAATTTAACATTGTTTCTGAGGAAAACTGGGGAGAGCTCAGATAACTTCCTGCCTTTTCTCTGACATTTCGGATCTGTCCTTCATGATTGGTATTAGGAAGAAAAATATATGGAAGGAAAGGAGATTTTGATCTGGAAAAGGATGATTTGTAGAGATCAAGATTTTGCAAGTGGTAGTTTTTATTTAATAATGATTAGTCCTAGGGAATAGGTAGGTAGGTAGTTAGATAAATAGATAGATAGATAGATAGATAGATAGATAGATAGATAGATAGATAGATAGATAGATAGAT
>NW_027186320.1:435798-469907 GCF_028583685.1 Petaurus breviceps papuanus
GATAGATAGATAGATAGATAGATAGATAGATAGATAGATAGATAGATTGATAGATAGATAGGTAGGTAGATGGATGGATAGATATTAGAATGAAAGATAGATCACAGGAGTTGAGGAATTTGAATTTATATATAAAGGTGCTTGACAGCACAGCTGCATGAATAATGCCATTTTCAAGGTATGATGCCAGGGTTTGAAGTACAAATGAAAAATGTCAACCAGGTCCAAAACCCTTGAGACAGAAGGGTCAAAAGATGGCCTCAACAAGGATACAGAAAGATATTTCAAATAGATTTGATGAATTGAAATGAAGAAGTGAGGATGGCAGAGGGAGGGCCTGCAAGTGGCAGCAAATCATACAGAATGTATCCAATTTTTCTCCTGGCCTCAATTTCTGAGGGTTCATGAGAGAAGGATCAACAAGCCCTAGAGAATATGGCCAGCATTTTCATGTTATCTAGAGAAAGTCAGCTTTTATGGAGTGTAAGAGGATGAAAAGAGGTTGAGAAAGAGACTTCTAATAAAAGAAAATGAGTTTGAAATAAAACAGGGTTCCAAAGGTTACAAGTTAAAGGAAAAGAGAACAGGGCCCAGAATGAGAACATATTGTGCCAGTGAAGGAACATATTGGCAAAAAAAGTAGCAAATGAAATGAAGTTCTACATTTGAAGAAGTATATACTGAATCACAAGGACTAGAGGATCACAAGTACGGATTTACTAGCCATTGAGCAGAAGAAGCACCAGTGGCTTCTCTGTTTAGTTAATCAGAAAGGAAATTAAGAGGTTGAAGATAATTGAAAACAGGAAAACTTATAGCATCACAGATTTAGAGCTTGAAATGCTCTTATTATCCACCAAATCCACTCATTTCTTTCTATAA
Organism: Petaurus breviceps papuanus; assembly: GCF_028583685.1. Lineage (NCBI taxonomy): Eukaryota > Metazoa > Chordata > Mammalia > Diprotodontia > Petauridae > Petaurus > Petaurus breviceps. Next base: position 436,681 of record NW_027186320.1, read on the forward strand.
ATCACAAAACTGATACTGAGAAAAATCAACTAAATTGCCCAGGGTCACACAGCTATTGAGTTGTTGAGATGAGGTTTTAGTAGAATTTTTTTTTATTTTCAGTCTAGTGGTAAAGTTCAATGTATCATCTAGATTTTGTGAAAAAGTGGGGAAATTAATACCAGATAGTATGGCTAGATTTATTTGTTTATTTTTCTTTTGTTTTGCATAGTTTCTTCTTCTTTTTTTTTTCCAGTTTTTGAAAGGAAGATTTATTTAACAAGTTTCACTTAGCGCAATACACCTAAAAGGAAATCACAATACAATGAAAGATTTAAATCAAGGCCTCAGAATTTAATACAAACACCAAGACCAAATCCTAAAGTATTCGTATTGCGTCTCAAAATTGTCCCCATTAACTTAAAAAAAAAAAAAGCTTAAACGTACGTGCCTTACAGGATAGTAAACGAAATAAACTAGAACAAACATGCCAAATGTTTCACTTTTGAATCGCAGACACAGCTCCTATATTTGTTTTACAAAAAAGCATGTCTCCCAACATGCATCTCAAACAGTGTTCCATGTAATGTGGTATAAGAGCAACATTTAACATAATTGAAACTGCTTTAACCTAAATACGCTTACTGCTTAAGTACACTCCTACAACATAACTACCTTGAGAAAAGCTGAAATTGTTTAACAGTTATAGTCTTTACTCAACTTGGTTATTACATCCTAGATGAATGTTTGTGTTCAAAAATACTGAACCTGAAAGTTTTTAAAACAATCCTGATTTCACTTACAGTAAGCATAAATCACAAGCTTGTATTGCAAAACTGTTAAACTTCGTTTTTGTTTGTTTTTTTTTTCTTTAAAAAAAGTTGACCAAGAGTCAGTGATCAGGATTACATTCCCCATCCACCACTCATACTGGACATGCCAGACATCCCTCCCATTCCGTTCACTCCCATAGATGCACGGCTCCCGCTAGTGTAGTAGCTGCTGTTCATCGCTCCTTGGCTCCCTATGCAATGTTTGATTGAAAATCACTGGAGTTTTCCTGTAAAACTTGGTCATATCCGCTCATGCTGCTTTGACCACCGTAGCCTCCTCCGTAACCCCCACTCAGCTGCTGGCTAGCTGGACCACCGTAACTGAACTGGTTTGACAAGCCCATGTCTCCCATCATTTGGCTACCATAAGCACCACTGCTTGCTCCTGCTGTAGAATTCAAGAAGAGTTCTACATATCTGTGTTCGTAAGCACCACCGCTTGCTCCTGCTGTAGAATTCAGGAAGAGCTCTACATATCTGTGCTGCATATTGGCTTTGTCTTTTGACATAGCTGCCACAGCATCTTCATGAATAGCAAATTCAACATCTGCTTCTCCAGTCACTCTGCTATCAGGTCCAATTTCAATGTGTACTCGAACAGGGTTGAGTGGTGAGCAAAAATTGTAAATATCATTTTCAGTAGCTCTATAAGGTAATCCTCTCATGTGCACACAATGGCCTATTGTACTCTGGAAAGTGGATCCACCATCTCCATATCTATGATCAGACATTCCTGTGCCCTATTCTTTCCTTGTGTTTCTTTAGAGCCTTTTCAGCTATTTCCTGTGAAGCAAACTGCATGAAGGCCTCCCCCGTACTCCTTCCTCCCCTGGAAGTCCACCGGCAATGTTATCCCATTTGGCATGATTTCCAACCCTGAAAAAAACTGAACAATTTCTTCCTTGCTACAGCCAAATGGGAGTCCTCTAAGGCGCACAAAGCCATCATTGGCAGTGTCAGGACTATTTGGACCAGTATGCTTCAACACCCAATCCATTTCAACATTGTTTGACTTGAATACTTCAACATATCTGTGTCCCATAGTTTCTCTGTCTTTTTTCAGTGCCAATTTGACTTCATCTTCTGATTCAAGTTCAACAAATGCTTCTCCACTTGGTCTGCCTTCTCGGGTATAGATGAAACGAATGCCTGATGCCCCATTTTGAATTTTGCATTCCGAGAAGAAGCGTTGGACTTCATCGGCCGAGCAGGACCAGGGCAAGCCCCGGACCTTCACCACTAAGCCTTCTCCGCCTTCGGTGCTCAGCATCATCTTGTTCAGTCAGTAGTGGCGGTGGCTCGATACTTGACTTCGGCGTGGCTAAGAAGAAAAATCTGCATAGTTTCTTCTGTAGTACAACAGGTCTTTGGTGCACTGAGGGTTCAGATTCTGGGTGCTTTTTGGTAAGAATTCATTACAATTCAAATACACTTCATTTTCTCAGATCAGGATGGTGCAGTTGGCAAATAAAATTTTAAAATGCCCATTTGTCTGATTCTGATATTACCTAAAAAAATAGAAGCATACAGAAGCTGATTCACAAGAAGAAAAACATTCTCTAAGAACATCTGCTTCCTTCATATGACTCTCCAGTTGATATATTTCTTTCCAATCTTCTGGTCTGTTGACTCTTTTCATCATCTTTTTCATCATCTGTACTGTTTTGAAGTGTTTCAGGAATATCTATATCATACTCTCCTGAAGCCTATAATGTCATCCTAACTTTCTTACCATAATCTGAGATGAGTCCATTCATAGAGAACAAGTTATAAGTTTTCCCCATCTATAGTTAGGGACCTCAGTTACATTTATTTAACTTGTAGGTAATATATTAGATATGAGGAAAGTTGAAGAGTATGCTACAAGCTAGAATGGTAGTTGAGTTCAATGTTAAGAAGGTGGGTGCAGACAGAAAAATTTGCGTTCTGGGATGACACACAAAATTTTAATTTGTCTGTGGTATTATACCTCTGCTATTTAGATATTTAAAAATATTTCAGGAACAAAAACCAACAAATTTTAAATGGTTCATGCTTGTGAAATCTTACTTGCCTGCATGCATATTTGTAGGAACTATAATTACCACTTGATTTATCTATCTGGGGAAAAAGAAAACTTCATAGGATCTAGTTCGTGTGATAAGAGAAATTGAAAGGAGACAGAATTCCTGTTCAATGAGTGGAGAAAGATCTTGGCCAGCCTGCAAAAAGGAAAGGAAAGCCATATTTCACAACTTTGGCTTACCTGTCCATTAGGAAAGTAAGGGTCAATCCAGTGCAATGAAAAACTTCAGAAAGAAGGGAAAATTCAAGTTGTTTCCAGAATTTAAATAAGCACTGTCAGGTACTCTAAAATAATGCCAATGATGGCAAAATACAGTAGCCACTTAGAGAGGAATATTAATGTGGACATACAGTAGATCAGATATAGACATTTTTTTAAATAAGCCATTTTAGTGTCCTGAAATGTTTTATTAGCATTTTGTAGATAAAACATTCAAAGAGCCACAAAGAAGCTTCCACATTTTATATATTTAAAATGATCAAGGAAATATTTCCCTAGCAATGACTTGATGCTGAAAAAAACAAATGATAACTTTTTTTGTGGTTCCTTGGTAATATTTGCTTCTATAAGCTTCATTTTAATGGAGGAAGGGTTGATTTTCATACTTGTACACAGAGCAATAGGGTTTTTAAACTCTCAAAAGTAAATATGATTCATAAAGACTCAGTGATATCAAAGGACACTTTAAAATAAAGTATATACCAACTTTTGAAATAGTTAAAGATAAAGTTCTGGATATACTGAATGGAAAATAAATGCCTTGTATGCAATGGGAATATTATCTCAGAATACCATTATTTACCCAAGTTAAACCCACATTTGGGAATATTTTTAATCTATGTTTTTCATATATAGTACCATGATATGGCCTTTTAGTCAGGTATCCCTAAGTTTTACATTTTAACTTGAATCCTTATTGATTGTATGATCCTGGGCAAGTTTTTTCTGCCTTTATGCCAGATTACTCTTTAAGATCACAAACTGCAGAATAGGCACTGATCTGTATTCATAGAGGATTTACTCTCTGAGAGCTTTCTCTACAGGAAAAAAATATTGTTTGTCTATTCCTTTCCTAATAATGAATAACACACACAGAGGCTGCAAAGAGTATATGATCTTACTGTGTTTACTTATTAACAAACAAACAATAACAACAAAAAAGATTTGATTCAATAAGATAAAATGATGATTTAAAAGGTGTCCTTCAATGGTCATGTCCTATTCATATATAAAAATTACACAAGATTCATTGAAATATGTAACAAATGATGCAATTTTGACAAAGTCCCATTTATTTATATAAAGTAGAGCATATATTAGGAAGATATATACTTTTCAAAAATATATTAATAGAAACACTATAATAGAAGTAGGCTTTAAGATGGTTGCATCAGCACAAGAATTATCTAAAGAAAAGATAAAGAAGTAGGAAAAGTTACACCAATTGAATTATTGGAAAAAATGAATGACTTTTGTCAACTTCTGAAAGTAAATATTAAATATTTCACACACTGCTTAAGAAGGATTTACCATGTCTTGTGCATAAAGGAATATAAAGAACTGTAAAAATGTACATGTATGTCTACATGTATGTGTATGTGTACATGCATGTGTATATAGATTAACATCATTTATAGGCCAGCAAATAATGTTTAAAAAAATAGAAAAAAAGGGAAAAATATTGCGGGGAAAGGTAGATCACAAAACTCATGACATATTTAATATATCATTATACATGTGCATATTATATATACATATAATATTTATGAAACAAAAATTAAAATATTATAATGGTCATAAAATACTTAAATACAATTCAATTTGCAAATCTATTGCAAGCCTAAAAATGTTAAAAACAAGGTCCTAGAAATGACAAATATTGTTATATTTGTTTCAATATCCTCCCTACCATTCTATCTCTGACAGTGGCACAAGGCCTATTAATTGAAAAACGTCATTTCCGTTGTTGACCTAAGCAAAGTTATGAAGTAGAGGGAGTCTGTTTTTATAGCCCCTCTCCTTTTTTGGGGGAAATGATTTTTTAATTCTGTTCCTTCTACACGGGCAGACTCTCCAGACATGTGTATTGTATGCTGGTTTTCCAGAGCCCCAACCCTCAATGCTGTTATCACTACCCAAAACTACCCTCTCTGATTCCTTTAGTCTCCCTAAACTACTTTGCAACCGATGCCTTCCTGGAAGCATGGGACAGTATATAGTATAGTAGAACAAGTCCTGAATTTGGAGCAAAGTTACATACATTACAATCCTGATTCTGTCACTTGCTACCAGAATAACTTTCTGACTAGTCCTTTAGCACCTCTCAACTCCAGTTTCAGTATCTGTAAAAAGAAGGTGTTGAACTGGATCAGATGTCCCCAAACTTCTTTGGCCTACCACCCCCTTTAAATAAATAGTCAGCACCCCTCTGGAAATCTACTTTCTTTAACTCTTTAACTTTTTTTTTTTAAGCAATTGGGGTTAAGTAACTTCCATAAGGTTACACGGCCAGTTATTTCTGGGTGTGGTGCTAAGTATCTGAGCCCGCATTCGATCCCAGGTCATTCCGATTATGGGGACAGTGCTCTTATTCGCTGTGCTACCTGGCCACCCCAAAATAACCTATATTTTTTTGGGGGGAGGGCAATTGGGGTCAAGTGACTTGCCCAAAGTCACACAGCTAGTAAGTGTGTAAAATGTCTGAGACTGGACCTGACTCCACGTCCTTCTGACTCCAGGGCTGGCGCTCTATTCACTGCACCACCTAGCCACCCCCTCTTTAAAATTTTTTAGTAACATCTTAAATTTTAATAATTCATTGTAAATTTATGGGGGGTTGTGCTGCATTGAAATTTTTATGATGCAATATTTCATCATTTAACCATGTAGTATTGAATTATAAATAAATAATTACTTGCACATATTCTTGTGGATGCATGCTGGACTTCCCAATAATGTGAGACACACTCACCTGCCAATACTTGCTTGTTTAGACCTGTTGGTTGACTTCACCATTAATCAGTTATACCTTGCATTTTGTGAGTTTATTTGGAAAATAATGTAATCACTAAGACTTTAAGTCTGTTAAACAATAGATGAAACACATAAACAATATTTCAAAATTTTATCCTCTTTTCTTCTTTTCTTATGCTTCCAACCTCTAGCTCCCTTATTTTTATTTAATGCCCCCCACCAATTGCACCCAGGCTACTACTGCCCTCCCTCCCTCAATTATTTAGCCCCACCTGGATGGTGGTATAGCCCACTTTGGGAAACTATAGACTAGATGCTCTCTGTGTTCTTTTTCAGCCCTTAATCTATGATGCCATGATCTTCTAAATAGAACTAAACCTAATGAATGATTTCATCATTCACTCTATGCATTTGTTTTTTTTAATATGCCAGTCACAACAACATGAAGATTTTGTTTTCAAATCACTATGGTTTAATGCAAGGGTAAGATTATCTTTTAATATTTTTTTGATCAGTCTTGTCTCTAATAGTCTTCCTTGATATGCTCAGTAATTTATATGTCAGTGACCTGTGCATTTAGTGTGGAAAGAAGTTAAAGAGGGCTTCACAAGTAGAAGGGAAGCAAAGAAGCATTAAATCAAAGTCAATCTTGCATATGAATAAGCATCTTACACTTGGGCCTCCTCTTATAATTTCTTCTGCAAAAACTACTTTAAAGTCTATAGAAATGAGTCCTTTCTTTGAAGAAAAATAGCCAAGTAAGCAAAAAAGTAACCAAAGTAATCAAATCAATTTCAAGAGCTGGGAATAAACTTAAAATTCATAGGTGATTTATAATAAAATGACAGGTTTTCTTCTACTGTCTATTACTTTTTTATTTCTGACTTCAAATTCAAACATAATTCAATCTGTAAGTTAGTTTGTTTAATGTAGATTATATAATTAAAATATACAAATTAACTATTCATTGAAAGTGAATTAAGCAGTGTTAGTAGTTGAGTAGATTCATACATTGAACATTTAGTAAATGCCTACTATCAGCAAAGAACTCTGTTAGGTAATTTGTTTGTTGTTTTTAGTCATTTTTCAGTCACATCTGACTCTTCATGACCCCATTTTGTGTTTTCTTGGAAAAAACACTAGACTTGTTTTCTATTTCCTACTCCAACTAATTTCACAGATGAGGAAACTGAGGTTAACAGGATTAAGTGAATTGCCCGGGGTCACACAGCTAGTATCTGAGGTTAGATTTGAACTCAGAAAAATGCAGTCTTCCTGACTCTAGGCTTGGCACACTATCCACTGTGCTCTTTAGCCCTCCTATCTGTTAAGCAACAGGTAAGAAACAAAGATACATAAGACTGGATCACTGGCCTGAAGTATCTTTGAATTTATTCTAGAAAACAGTGATTGTGATAAAAGGATATGAACTTGGACTAAAGAAATATGTAGAAGTTTTCAGATAATGCTTTTTAACAAAATGATGTAAGAAAATCCAATATACCAAGAATTTATTAAGTATATGCTATGTGTTAGGCCCTGTACTCATTGCTGGGAATACAAAGTCATTCAAAAGCAGAAAAAAGGTTGTATGAATGTGTTTGTTTGTGTGTGTGTCTGTGTGTGTGTGTGTGTGTGTGTGTGTATTCTCTTATGTTGAGGTTCTCACTTAAGGGAAAAAATACGAATTTCTAACCAAAAATTTGAAATTAATCCAGGTTACTGAAGACAATGAAAGAAGAGTAATAAGTTTCACTAGGAAACAGAAAAAAAAAATCTTCCTTTCCACTGTACCTTCTTTCCCACAACATGTATGTGACCAACAACAAATGTAATACAAGTTTATTGAAATTTCAAATACGCTTTTTTATTACTACATATTATGCCCCTGTTTCTCTATCATTTCTCTAAATATATTGTATAATGTCTGTCAGTCAACACACATTTACTGAGGTAACCATATGAAGGATAAAAAAAAATCTTTAGGGGTGGCTAGGTAGCACAGTGAGTAAAGTGCCAGCCCCAGAGTCAGGAGGACCCAAGTTCGGTACTGGCCTAAGACACTTAACACACACACAAAAATAAACTAGCCGTGTAACCTTGGGCAAGTTACTTAACCCCAATTGCCCTCCAAAAGCCGAAAAAATATCGTTAGAAGTATAAGGCAACAATTTAATTTATAAATGCATCTCAAGAACCATACTCAAAATAAGGAGAAAAAAATATGAATAAACAGCTTAAAATTAATAGGCAAACTGGTCTAGACACTTTGGAATATCACTTAATTTACCTAAGATAGAATTTATCTTTGATGAGATTGAGATAATGATTCCAGTCCTATCCCTCAATGTAAATATGAGTAAATTACTCTATAAAGGTGAGATATAGTCATGGTAACTGAACAATTTCCTGGATACAGAGTCTTGAATTCTCACTTTTATTCCATCCCTACCTCATTGTGTGACCATGGGTAAATGAGTTTACTGTTTCCTTGAGGCACCCTTGCACAGTGGATAGAGTACTAGATGGTAAGCCAAGAGGTCTCATTTTCAAATCGCAACTCATACTAGTTGGAATCAAGAGCCTCTCATCGATATTTGAGACTCCATTTCCTCTTTTGTAAGATAGGAAATGCAATAGTGTTGTTGTGAGGCTCAAATGAGAAAATATATGTAAAAATGCTTCTCAAGCTTTATAGTATTGTATAAATATCGGTTAATAATATTATTTCCTCATCTGTGAAATGAAGACTCTTGACTAAATTATCTCTTAGCTTCCATCTGGCTCTAAAATTCTATAGTTTTAATGACCAGTTTTAAGTGGCCCATATTTTCTCTCTGGATTTACATATACCTCAGTGATCATGTTGATCACACTATAATTGTCCATATTTCTAGATAATGTATTCCTATAGACACAATCTAGGTAGTCTCATCATGATAACCTGTTATTCCTTGGCAACATGCTTTCTGGTATAATTTATATTCCCTGTGAATCAACATTTCCTGCTGTTGTGCTTCATTAATAAGAAAGATTAGCTTCTAGATGTGTTGTTTCCAAGAATAATATATTTTTAAAGCCTAGGTGGAGTGTGAGGTATCAAAGATTATAATATGAAATGTGGAATTACAGTAATTAGTGTTTCCAAAAATGAATAGGGAAGATACTCTGTCTTCTTTCATCTTCTCTTTACATTTGAGATAGAGCAGACAACTCATAATTCAGTAGCAGGCACCATCTCTCTTCCACTTGGGCTGGATAGCACTAGGACATCAAGGATACTTGGCTATGTTGTCAAAGAAATATTTTGAATGGAGAATCTCCCTCACCTCCAAATGCACAAACCACAGCAAGAACCAGCAGTAGAGGTAGAATCAGATTGTTTTGACTCCAGCACACCTAGAGATTTCCTTTATTGTTGAGGGGGAGGGGTGTTGTAAGTTGCTTTTATCTACTATTTTTTTTCTTGTTTCTTTTTCTCTTTGTGCCTTAAAGCTCTGCTCTCATGAGAGAGTTCACAGAGCAGTGACAGAAACTTCAACCTCTTCATCTCTTGTCATACCCAGCCTTACTGATGTTTGGCTTTTTTCTTTTCCTATATTCTGTACTCATGCCTTCTATTTCTCTTTACCTATTTCTGAAAAGTCCTGTGCCTTTCCCTCCCCCAGTTTTCCCTCTGAAGTTTTCTGTCACCCTCTGTGATTTCAAGGTCTTGGCTGACTGCCAAGCAGACCATCACATATCACTGCTTCTTTCAAGATAGTAAAGCAACACAGTGAAGCAGATTAGAGGTGAGGATATTTTTATTTTATCTAAATATTATAGTGAAAATATAGGGGAAAAGAAATAGCTATAGGTTCTTAGACTAGAAGAACATTTCTTAAATGGTCAATAAAGCAGTAGATTTATTTATTCTTTCTTCTGTTCTTTCCTTGTTGCATTATTGTTTCTCATTTTGAAAAGATTATATTTTGTGAATATGCAGTTGTGCACCTATGATCCAGATGGTTACATCTTCCATCCTTATGCATGTGCTATTGGATTCTCTAGCAAATAAATGTTTTAAAAGTTGTTATAAGGTTGTGAGATTATATATGTGTGTATGTATATATGTATGTATGTGCATATGCATGTAAATGTATATTTATACACACATATATAGACATGCATATGCACATACATACACACATATATGCATACATATGTCTCTTGATCCATAATTTTGATATTCTACAGGAAATATTGACTGTTAGTTCTCTATAGGCAGTAATCATGTCAACTAACTTTTTCATATATGCCAGCTCATTGCATAGTGCTCTGCGCATGGTAGACATTTATTGAATGATTTGAATGTGTTGCATTTCAATTTCTTAAATTTAGTACATATATGAATTAATCATCCCATTAAGAAATCCTATATCATTTCATTGGGGTACCTTTGTATAAAACCAAATGACATCTAACTTTTTCTAAGTAAGAACATGAAAAGGTTGTTTTTTTTTTAATTTCATGTCATTTTTGATCTGTCGTAAAATCACAGAAAGAAGGAAAGAAAGAATGAATGAAGGAAAGAAAGAATGAAAGAAAGAAAGAAAGAAAGAAAGAAAGAAAGAAAGAAAGAAAGAAAGAAAGAAAGAAAGAAAGAAAGAAAGGAAGAAGGAAAGAAAGAAAAAGAAACAAAGAGACTCAATCTATAATTTCATAGACATATGAAACTCCAAGGAAAACTACATCCTCTTACCAGTCCCTACTGGTATGTTCTCAGTAACTTAATAGTCTTCTAGGTTTACCTTTGGAACCAGGAGGCTAAATGACTTTCCCAGAGTCACACAGAGAGGTCTTGCTTCAAGGCCAAGTCTCCATTACTACTTCTTTACTCTTTTATGTATAAATTGCTACACCCTATAAAGTCGGGCACTAAGTAGTTAAATTATTTCTGGTTGTTCTTCCCTGTTAAATGTCTATGGAACTGAGAGTTTTCTAAGCCCTTAATAAGCAATGCATGCATACATACATACATACATACATTATTTTAAAAATAAATAATATAAAATTAATTTGTTTGGTTTTGATCATCCTTGAGATTTAGATATACTGATGGGAAAAAATGGAAACCAGAAAGTGATAGCATGTAACCTTTGACTTAGTAATGGCCAAGGAAAAAGTTATGGGCACTAAATGACAGATAATTTTATCTAGTGACCATCATTGATATTATCATCATCATCAGATGCTTTTAGATATTAATCTATATAAGAAATATGGTCAGCAATTGTGACAAATAAGTCAAGGTAGTGTTATTTTAACTTTCATTCATCCTTAAGGGAATCTTAGGAAATACAGCATAGTAGATTGAGCTTAAAATACTGGTTAACAATTATTTCTGAGGAGGTTCTTAGAATTGTGATTTAGAGGGCAAGAAGAAAGTCTTGAGCACAGTGAAGCTGATAAATCAGAATTTAAATTTAAACTTGTCAGTGAAATGACATAAATTCAAGGTGATTGGATATTCTGTTGCTGTATAGTATACAGAAAAAAAAAATTATCAACATAGTCATGACCCCTTCTGTAAAACTGATAAAAGTCAATACCAACATTTGTTCTATTGTATTTCATTTGTCTTCTGCAGAAATTTTTTTTTCTAAAATAATATAATTTCATAATGGGGACCTCAGAGATCATTACCAACTGAATCCCGAACCCTAACATTAAACTCCTCATTCCTCCTTCACTACTCTCTAGTTTGATAAATAAACCACACGTATCACTGACCCAAGAGGAAAGTAAAAGAAGTAAGAAAATATCTCAATATATGTGTTCTTTTTTTTGGAGGAAGAGCTTTCTGATCTATATCACAGACATTTCCTCTCATTTTCCCCTTTCCCCCTCAATGAATTTTTACCAGTAATATATCACAAAGTTTTTAAGAGATAACAAAGAGACAGCAAAACTACTCAATGTTTGTTGTTGTTGCTGTTGCTTTCATTTCATTTTGTTTTAGTTTTTGCTTTAAGCATCTCTATTTTGGATGATGATTACAAAAAATGAAGAACAAACACTGAGAGGTAAATTAAAGACATGGATATGTGAAGAGACAACACAGGAGCACTTAATTACTTTAAATAAATTCAGGCCCACATTAATAATGGCAGTTAGTGATGCGACATATAGAGTGCTGGTCATAGAGTAAGAAAGATTTGAGTTCGAATCTTCCCTCAAACACTTACTAACTGTGTGATCTGAGGCAAGTCACATAACTTTTGTTTACTTCAATCTCAGCTGTAAAATAGGAATAATAATAGTACCTAATTCATAGCCTGTTGTGAGATTCAAATGAGATAAGAATTGTAAAGTGCTTAGTACAATGCTTAAAACATAGGAACTATATAAAAACTTATCCTTTTGCAATTATATTATAGAAAAAAACAGAAGAAATGAAGATGTAATTACAGACAAATATTACTCATCTTTCAAGACAGTGGAAAATGAAAGGAAAGCCATAAGGTTGATAAGATAATTTATGAGAATTTCATCATTATTAGGATAATTTGGAGGGAATATATATATATATATATGTATATATATATAATAGATAGATAGATAGATAGACAGAGATAGGGAACACAGGGTTAGTTGAATATAGAGTAATGTTATTGAAAAAAATAAATTAAGGGGTGAGAGAGGAACATGCAGGGAGTAGGAGAAACAGGTGGAATGGGGTAAATTATCTCACATAAAAGAAATAAGAAAAAGCTTATATAGGGGAGGGGAAGAGAGGGTAGATGAGAGGGAATGAGTGAAATTTACTCTCTTCAAAATTGGCTTAAGGAAGGAATAACATACACACTTAATTGAGTATGGAATTCTATCTTAACCAATAGGAAAGTGGGAGGGGGAGATAAGAGAAAGGGGATAGAAAGGTGTGTACATTGTAGGAGGGGTAATCAGAAGCATATACCTTTGAGGAGTGACAGGGTGAAAGGAAACAACATGACTATTATGGAAATGTTTTCATGATTACACATGTATAACCTATATCAAATTGCTTTCCTTCTCAATGAGGGTCCATAGAGAGGGAAGAAGGGTATGAATCTGGAACACAAAGTTATCCAAATGAATGTTAAATATTGTTTTTACATATAATTGTGAAAAAAGATACACAGGCAATGGGGTATAGAAATCTATCTCACCCTACAGGAAAATAGAGGGAGAGGAGGTAAATGAAGGGGGGGGGGGTGATAGAAGGGAGGGCAGAAGTGGGGAAGGGCAACCAGAAACAAACATTTTTGAGGAGGTTCAGGTGAAATAAGAAAGAGAATAGAATACATGGGGATAGGAAGAATAGGCTTCCACACCATGAAAATTATGGATATGTTTTGCACAACTACACATATATAACCTTAATTTATAAAATTTCTTGCCTTCTCAATGGGGGAGGGAGAGGGAAGAAGGGAGAGAATTTGGAACTCAAAGTTTTAAAAAAAACAAATGTTAAAAATTGTTGTTTACATGTAAATGGGGGAAATCAATAAAAAATGGAGAAAATAAGGAGATTGGAGAAAGTCTTGAGGAAGACATAGTGCTGAAGAATAGAAGTTTTTATTTTATCTGTTAGATAACAAGTAGTTTAGAGGAAGGCAGTATGGTATGAAAAACCTGAAGTCTTGTTAAGTCAGATAATCATTTTTTTTTATCTTACACTTTTTTATATTACTAACTTCTCAAAGTAATTTCTAATTTTTTTTAGATTAATTCACATCCAGAAATCTTAATCATCCTTTTCATTGTTCTCTCTAATGCTTACTCTAATTCCTTGAAGTGCAATCATGCTTATAACAATAAATTATGAAAGGATATATAGATATAGATATATCTATGTGCACACAAAAACACACACAAGCACTAAAAACTAACACCTTAAAAAACAGACTAGCTCAGATGGTAAAAGAGCTCCAAAACCAAGTGAAGAAAAGAATATTAAAAAAAAACAGAATTGACTGAATGTAAAAAGAGGTACCAAAGTTCACTGAAAAAATATTTCTTAAAAAATTAAAATTGAGGGAGGCAGAGCCAGGATAACAGCATAGAAGCAGGAAAACTCCAAGAGCTCCTTACATAAACACATCAAACACTTATAAAATATGACTCTGAACAAATTTTAGAGCTACATAACCCACAAAGTGACAGAGAGAAACAAATCTCCCACTGAAGACAGCCTGGCAGACCTACAGGAAGGATCCATTGCAGCATGTTGGGAGCCGCTCGAGCCCCTCTTGAGCCGTGGTTTTACACCCAGGACACGCAGTGGCTGTAACAGACTTTGGGAGATTAAAGCACCAGCAGTTGGGGTGGTTTCCAGAATTATCAACCCATAAATGCCAAAGACAAAGTAAAAGGTCAGTGTGGAACTCTGTTGGAACTGGGGGCGAGAGGGATTGTGGTCCAGCCCCTGGTAACAGGGAGAGAATTGTCAGAGGGATGGCAGCTGTGTAGCTGCTGCCTCATGGCTGCATCACAGCTCCTGGCTTGCAGATTATAGGGGGAGCAATCAACCATTCAGAGGGTAATCGCTCTTACAATAACCTGCTTGGATCCGTACCACTGTCTTGGATGGTGGTCCTAGTGTGTATGACCAGTGAGTCAGAGCTTATGGTGTCAATAAAGAGGGCACCCAACCAATAGCTCTGGAAGCTTTAAAAACCTCAGCAGTTTGTAACAAAGCTCGCCTCTCTAGAAGCAGAGATCTAATGTGGCAAAAAGCTCAAAATTCAAGTAACTGGCTGTCAATATGAGCAAGCAGTGGAAGCACAAACAGACCATAATATCCTTTTTTGGGGACAAAAATGATAAAGGCATGGAGTGGGAGGAAGACAACAAAGTCAGAACTCCTGAACCAAAAGCTTCCAAGAAAAATATGAGCTGCTTATAAGCCATGGGGGAGCTCAAGAAGAATTTTGAAAATCAAGCGAGAGAAGTGGAGGAAAAATTGGGAAGAGAAATGAGAACGATGCAATAAAATTATGAAAAGAGAGTCAATAACCTTACCTGAAGAAAATAACACCTTATTAGACTAATGCAATGCTAATTGCATTAGTAATATTTTATTACTATATATATGTATATAGAATTAGTAATAAAGACTAAGGCAAATGTCAAAAGAGTCCCAAAATGCCAATGAGGAGGAGAATGCCTTAAAAAGCTGAATTTGCTGGATAGAAATAGGACAAAATCAAAAGGTCATGGAAGAGAATAATTCCTTGTATTAGATTGGAGGAAATGGAAGCTAATGACTTTATGAGAAATAAAGATCATATAAAATAGATCCAAATAAATGAAAAATAAAAGGCAATATGAAATAGCTCACTGGAAAAACCACTGACCTGGAAAATAGATCTAGGAGAGATAATTTAAAAATTATTGGACTACTTGAAATCCATGAACAGAAAAAGAACCTACAAAATCACCCTTCAAGAAATTCTCAAGGAAAATTGCCCTGATATTTTAGAACCAGAGGGCAAAACAGAAATTGAAAGAATTCACTGATCACCTCTTGAAAAAGATCCCCAAAAGAAAACTCCTAAGAATATTATAGCCAGCTTCCAGAGTTCCCAGATTAAGAAGAAAATATTACAAGCAGCGGAGAAGAAACAAATTGAATATTGTGGAAATCCAGGAAGGATAATATAATATTTAGCAGCTTCTATATTAAGGGGTCAAAGGCCTTGGAATATGATATTCTGGAGGTCAAAGGGGCTAGGATTTAAACCAAGAATCACCTACCGAGCAAAATTGAGTATAATGTTTCAGGGGGAAATATGGTCATTCAATGAAATAGAAGAATTCTAAGCATTCTATTTTTTATATTTTTCTTTTTGCTTTTTGGAGGGGAGAAGGTAGGGCAATTGGGGTTAAGTGACTTGCCCAAGGTCTCATTGCTAGTTTTGTGTTAAGTGTCTGAGCTGGATTGGAACTCAGGTCCTCCTGACTCCAGGTCCAGTGTTCTATTCACTGTGACACCTAGCCACCCCAACTTTCAAACATTCTTTATGAAAAAAAAACAGAGTTGGAAAGAAAATTTGACATTCAAATATAAGAAGAAAGAGAAGCATAAGAAGGTAAGCAGGGAAAAGCAATCATAAGGAACTTAACAAAGCTGAACTAATTACATTTCTACATGGAAAAATGATAATTGTAACTTATAAAACTTATCTCACCTGAGGATAGTTGAAGAAAATATGAATGTGTGTATAAATATATATATATGCATACATGCATATGTATCTCTACATAGGAGGGTATATGAGAGTATGAATACATATATTAGTGTGTGTATGCACATATATATATATATATATATGTACTTAAATACATAGACAGAGGGCACAGGATCAATTGAATAGGAAGGGATGATATTTAAAAATAAAATTAAGAGTTGAGAGAGGAATATAATGAGATGAGATATGGAGAGACAAAATAGGGTAAGTTATCTCACATAAAAGAGGCAAGGGAAGAATGTTACAATAGAGGGGAAGATCAGGAAGGCAAAAGAGAATGGATCCACCTTACTCTCATTGAATTTGGCTTAAGGAGGTAATAACATGCACACTAAATTGTATATCTTACCCCATAGGAAAGTAAGGGGGGAAGGGGATAAGAAGAGGAATGATAGAAGGGAGGGCAGCTTGGTGGGGGGTAGTTAGAAGCACCCACTTTTGAAAATGGGCAGGGTAAAAGTAGAAAAGAGAACAAGTGGGGGGGTGGGATAGGATGGTTAGAAATATAATCAGTCTTTCACAATATATCCACTATGGAAATGTTTTGCATAACTACTCATATACAATCTATATTGAATTGTTTATCTTCCCAGTAAGTGTGTGTGACAAGGGAAGAAGGGAAAAGATCTGAAATTCAAAGTTTTAAACTAAAATTTTTAAAAATTATTATTATTATTATTATTAAATGCAACTGGGAAATAAGTTATACAGGCACTAGGGTATGGAGATCCATCTTGCCCTACTGGAAATTCGGAGGGGAGATGAGGGAGGATTTATGAGAGAGTAGATTGGGGGAGCGATATTCAGTGGGATCCCTCTTTTGGGATGGTGGGTAGGGAAACAATGGGGAGAAAATTTGTCACTCAAAATCTTATGCAAATGAATATTGTAAACTAAAAATAAAAGTAAAATTATTTCAAAAATTTAAAATTCATCACTGGCTCTAGATTCAGGAGGACCTGAGTTCAAATCCAGGCTCAGACACTTGATACACTTACTAGCTGTGTGACTTTGGGCAAGTCACTCAACCCCACTGCCCTCCAAAATGAAAAAAAAAATTAAAATTCAGCAAATTGAACCTAAAGCGTATTTGAGAAATCAAGACAAAGTAAAACAAAACCAAATATCAACCCATAGATACCAAAGAACAAGTGAGATGTCAGTGCGGACTCGGTGGGAACAGGAAGTCCGGGAGTGTTGTTCGGCCTCTGCCCCCATAGGGAGAAGTGGCTGAGGCACCTTGGCTGCTGACACATGACTACTTCAGAGCTCCTGGCCTACAGATTGTACAGGGACCAAGCAAAAAGTCTGAGGGGTAATATCTCTTGCTTTAACCTGCTTGGATCTTCATCACGGTCTAGGATGTAGGTCCTAGAGTATGTGACCAGATTGCCAGAGCATGTGGAGGATTCAGAGAGGGCACCCAACTAATACTTTGGCAGCTGCAAAAATCCCAGTGATTGGGATGAAGCTCCCCTGTCTGGAAGCAGAGTCCTACTTTGGCAAAAAGCTAAAAAGTCAAGTAATTGAGTGGCAACATGAAAAGGAAAAGAAAGCAAACCAAGCAGAGCAATCCAACTTTACACTCTTATTTTGGGGACAAAAAGGATCAAAGCATGAAACAGGAGGAAGACAGAGAAGTCAGAATGCCTGCACCAAAAGCTTCCAAGAAAAATGTGAGCTGGTTACAGCCATTGAGGAGCTTAAAAAGAATTTTGAAAACCAAATAAGAGAAGCGGAGGAAAAATTGGGAAGAGAAATGAGAATGATGTAAGAAAATAATGAAATGAGAGTCAACAATCTTACTGAAGAAAATAGCACTTTGGAAAATAGACTAACTCAAAAGGCAGAAGAGGCTCAAAAGGGAAATGAGAAGAATGCCTTAAAAAGCCACATTGGCCAGAAGAAAATAGCACTTTGGAAAATAGACTAACTCAAAAGGCAGAAGAGGCTCAAAAGGGAAATGAGAAGAATGCCTTAAAAAGCCACATTGGCCAGATGGAAAAAGCATCTCAAAAGCTCACTGAAGAGAATCATTCCTTCAGAATTAGAATGGAGCAAATGGAAGCTAGTGACATTATGAAAAATCAACATACTATCAAACAGATCCAAACAAATGAAAAAATAAAAGAAAATGTGAAATATCTCATTGGTAAAACCACTGACTTGGAAAATAGATCCAGGAGAGATAATTTAAAAATTAATGGATTACCTTGAAGCCATGATCAAAAAAAGAACCTAGAAATCATCCTTCAAGAAATTCTCCAGGAAAATTTCCCTGATGTCTTAGATCCAGAGGGCAAAATCGTGGTTGAAAGAATCCATCATTCACCTCCTGAAAAAAAATCCCCAAAAGAAAACTCCTAGGAATATTATAGCCAGAAAACTCCTAGGAATATTATAGCCAGGTTCTGGAATTTCCAGATCAAAGAGAAAATATTACAAGCATCCAGGAATAAACAATTTGAATATTGTGGAAACACAATCAAGATAACACAGGATCTGGCAGCTTCTATGCTGAGGGGTCGAAGGGCTTGGAATATGACATTCTGGAAGGCAAAGGAGCTGGAACTAAAACCAAGAATCACCTACCCAGCAAAACTGAGAATCATGTATCAGGGGAAAATATGTTCATTCAGTGGAATAGAGGACTTTCAAGCATTCTTAATGAAAAAAAAAAACATAGTTGAATAGAACATTTGACATTCAGATACAAGAAGCAAGAGAAGCATGAGAAGGTAAACAGGGAAAAGAAGTCATAAGGAACTTATCAAAGTTAAACTATTTACATCCCTATATGGAAAAAACGATAATTGTAACTTATGAAACATTTCTCAGTTTGAGAATAATTGAAGGGAATAAAAATGTATGTGTGTACGTGTATATATATACATACACACATACACACACACACACACATATATATATATATATATATATGAGGCTATATGGGCATATGAATACATATGTGAATTTGTACAGGTATACATAGATAGATGGCACAGGACCAATTTAATAGGAAGGAATGATACTTAAACAGTGAAATTAAGAGGTGAGAGAGGAATATAATGAGAGGAGATAGGGAGAGACATAATGGGGTAAACTATGTCACACAAAAGAGGTAAGGGAAAATGGTTACAATGGAGGGGAAGAACAGGAAGGCAAAAGGGAATGGTTCAGTCTTACTCTCAGTGAATTTTGCTTAGGGAGGGAATGACATACACAATAAATAGGGTATTTCACCCTACAGGAGAGTAGGGGCAGAAGGGAATGAGAGGGGGGATGATAGAAGGAAGGGCAGGCCTGGGGGGAGGGACATTGAAAGCACCCACTTTTGAGAAGGGACAGGACCAAAGTAGAGAATTGAACAAGTGGGAGGTGGGATAGGAGGGAGGGAAATATAGTCAGTCTTTTACTGTACATCTACTATGGAAATATTTTGCATAGCTACACATGTACAACCTATTTTGAATTGTTCATCTTCCCAGTAACGGTGGGTGACAAGGTAGGAAGGGAATGAATGTGGAATTCAAAGTTTTAAAATCAAATGTTTTATATATATATATATAATATTCTTTGAAAAAAAATAAAAAATAAATGAAAGTATAAAAAAAGTTTTTTTTTTTTTACATGCAACTGGGAAATAAGATATATAAGCACTGATGTATGGAAATCCATCTTGTCCTACTAAAAATGTATAGGGGTGATGGGGAGGATATAAGAGAGAACTCATTGGGGGAAGGGGTATTCAATAAGCTTGCTATTTTGGGGTGGGGGTAGGTGAAAGACGGGGAGAAAAATTGTAACTCAAAATCTTGTGGAAATGAATGTTGAAAACTTAAAATAAATAAATGAATTAAAAAAAAGGGTTTAGGGAAAAAATAAATATAATTGAGGAATTGCTCCACATGTTGTGGTATATGATTGTAATGGAATACTGTTGTGCTGTGGGAAATGAGGAGTGGGATGCTCTCAGAAAAGCCTGGCGAGAATGACATGAACTGATGCAAAGGGAAATGTATGCTTTTTATTTTCTTTTTATAGGGAGGAAGCTAGGGTAATTGGGGTTAACTGACTTGTCCAAGGTCTCATGGCTGGAAAATGTTAAGTTTCTGAGGGTGTGTTTGAACTCAGGTCCTCCTGCCTCCAAGGCAGGTGCTCTATTCACTGTGCCACCTAGACACCCCAGAAAATGTACTTTTACAAAGTAACAGCAATATCATAAAATGATCAATTGTAAAAGACTTAGCTAAATTTAGACATTTAATGATCCAAGACAACACTGAAGGATTATGATGAAAAATAGTATCTGTCCCCCAGAGAAAGAGCTGCTGGTGTTTGAGTAAAGTTTGAAGAACACACATATATATCTATATATAGATATAGATACATGTGTGTGTGCTTGTTTGTATGTATGTATGTATATATGTGTACATAGAGGTATGTGTTTGTGTGTGTGTGTGTGTACAGAGAGAGAGAGTTTATTTTTCTCGAGGTCTTTTTTTTGTTTTGTTTTTGTATTAGTTTTCTTTCACAACATGTGTTATGGAAATGTTTTACATGACTATATATGTATACACAATATCAAATTACTTGTCTTCTCAATGGGGGTGGGTGAAGAGGGAGGAAGATAGAGGATGTGGAACTGAAGTTCTAAAAATGAATGTTAATATTATTTTACATGATATTGTGAAAAAATGAAATATTAAATAAAGAAGAAATAATAACAAATAGTACGTGTCATTGGGATGTGCATATAGAACAAATAAAGAAGGAAGATACATAGAGCCAAGACAAAGACAAATATAACAATGGAAATAAACAAGAATAACACATATATAAACCGTGATACACAATAAAGTAAACAAATCTTTCATCTCTAGAAAAAAGCAAGCATTTTCTGTGGCAATTAGCGGTTTCAGGCCTTGAGTCAGTAAGAACTAAATTCAAATTAGCCCTTAGAAAATTACTAGGTATGTGATCCTAGGCAAGTTGCTTAACTTCTACTGGCCTCATCTTTCCTTTTCTGTAAAATTGAAATAATAATAAGACTTACTTCCCACGGTTGTTGTGAGACTCAAATGAGATAATAATTGTAAAATATATAGCATAGTGTCTGGCACAGTAAGTGCTTCATAATGTTACCTATTACTAATAAGTATTCACTATTATTTTACCAGGAATGAGAGAAATGATCCATCAGAGACATATTTTGTTTCAAAAATACAATACCTTCACTACTCGATTATACTGGTACAGTACTGCCAAATATCACATCTCTTCCCACCACTGCCCCCTACCATCCCACTTCAGTATAACACCAAATAATGTTAAAGATTCATGGAATGAAAATGCTTGCAAATTGAATAAATATTTATATGCATGCACCTGTGTGTGTATGTGTGTGTGAGCGCATGTGCAAGTTAGTATTAATGAAACTTCTTAATAATTTTTTTGGTACCCAATAAATCTTTGAAAATTACAGCCACATAGATGCTATTTATTTTTTCTGATTTCCTTCCTCCTCTGGCTAGTTTCACAGTATCTAGGAGCAGAACTTGATTTTGTCATTTTTATTACTTTGCAGCAAGATTTTTTTTTAAGCAATTGGGTTTAAGTAACTTGGTCAAGGTTACACGGCCAGTTATTTTTTGTGTGGGGGCCAAGTATCTGAGGCCAGAACCAATCCCAGGTCTCCCAACACCAGGGCCAGCACTCTTACTCACTGCACCACCTGGCTGCCCCTGCAGCAAGATTTTAAGATATTTTTAAAGATAATTTTTAGATAACATCCAAAACTAAAGGGCTCTAGTAGACAAGCAAGGGAATAGGGAAGACAGGGAGAAATAATTATTTATTTAGAACGTATTATGTTCCAGGCACAGTACTAACTGCTTTAACAAATAGTTTCTCATTTGATCTTCACGATAATGAGATTGGCACTATTATCCCATTTTACCGTTGAGAAATTTGAGGCAAATAAAGATTAAGCGACTTCCTCAGGGTCACCCATCTTATAAGTGTCTGATGCAAGATTTGAACTTACAGAGATTAGTCTTCCTGTCTCCAAGCTTAGCACTCTCCTGTGTTGCTAGCTGCCTCAATAATCCCCTTGTGTCTCTATGTTTTTCCTTCCCATCTCTCCCCTGACTCATCATAGACCCAGGATTTGTCCTTTTAGAAAGGGAACATATAAAGTATTTTTTTTTCCTATCCAAAAGAACTCTTGTCCACATCAACTAAACTACAGGCCTTTTACTATGTACAACATATATTAGGTTGCTGTCCAGAAAGAGTGAGCATGGTAGGGAAGAAGGATGATATGGATACTATTTATTTTAAAAAAATGCGATATGCTTGATGACTAATTAAAATTGTATAACTTTTAAGCAGCCAATTTCAATCTTGCAAGCAAATTAGATTGAATTCTAATTAGCATATGAAAGGGATTGGAGACATTAGACTTTCTTCTAGTCATAGTTTCCCTTTGTAAAAGCCAAGGGAGGTAGAGAATTCTAAAACACTCAAAGAAATCCTAGAAAGTAAGTCAAGAAATAGCCCAGATGTGGAGTAAGAACCTAGCTTTTGAGAATGGAGGATAGTCTCAGTTCTTTAAGGCTTGATCCTACAAAGTTAATGATTTTAGTAATCTACTGTTTGATAAGCCCAAAGACTCCAACTTCTGGGATAAGAACTCACTATTTAACAAAAACTGCTCATAAAACTAGAAAATAGTATGGCAGAAACTAGGCATAGACTAACCTTTTACACCATATAGCAAAATAAAGCCAAAAATGAGTACACAATTTATATATAAAGGCTGATCTTATAAGCAAACTAGGAGAGCAAGGAATAGTTTACCTGTCAGATTTATGGAAAATGGGAATTTATAACCAACAAGAGATAGAGAATATTTTGAAATACAAAATTGATTATTTTTGTTGCATTAAATGGAAAAGTTTTTGTACAAGTAAAGCCAATGCAACCAAGATTGAAAGGAAGACAGAAAGCTGGGAAACAATTTTTACAACCAGTGTTTCTGATAAAGACTTCTTTTCTAAAATATATAGAGAACTGAGTCAAATGTATAAGAATACAAGTCATTCCTCAACTGATAAATCATCAAAGGATATGAACAGGTAGTTTTCAGAAGAATAAATTAAAGATATATGTGGACATATGAAAAATTGCTCTAAATCACTATTGATTAGAGAAATGCAAATCAAAACAACTCGGTTTTGTGTCTACCACATCACATCCATCAGATTAGGTAATGTGACAAAATAAAAAAAAATGAATGTTGGAGAAGATGTGATAAAATTTGAACACTAATACATTGTTTGTAGAGTTGTGAACTGATCCAACCATCTTGGAGAAAAATTTGGAGGTAGGCCAAAAGGGCCATTTAGGTCCTTGAACCCAGTAATATCACTTATGGGTCTTTATCCCAAAGAGATCATAAAAAATGAGAAAGGAACTCACATGTACAATAATATTTATAGCAGTTCTTTTTGTGGTAGCCAAAAATTGGAAATTGGGGGAATGCCCCTCAATTGAGGAATGGCTCAATAAGTTGTGTCAAATGAATATAATGGAATACTCTTGTTCTATAGGAAATGATGAGCAGGCAGACTTCGGAAGAACCTGGAAAGAGTTATATGAACTGATGCTGAATGAAGTGAGCATAACTAGGAGAACATTGTACACAATAACAACATTGTGTGATGACTAACTTTGATAGACTTAGTTCTTCTCAGCAATGCAAGGATCTAAGATATCTCAAAAAGGCACATGGTTGAAAATGCTATCTGCATCTAGTAAAAGAACCATGTGCTCTGAATGAAGATAGAAGCATAATATTTGCTCTTTCTCTCTCTCTCTGTCTCTCTGTCTCTGTCTCTGTCTCTCTGTCTGTCTCTCTCTCTCTCGGTTTTGTTTCTTCTTTCTTGAGCTTTCTTCCACTGTTTCTAATTCTTCTTTACAGTATGATTAATGTAAAGAAACACACACACACACACCAAAGAAATCTTGATTATGCTTTTTTTTTCAGTGGAGGGGAAGGAATTTATTTCTCTCTCTTCCCTTCTTATCACAAATTGGTTTCTTCAGAAGCACGTGAAGTATGATTGCATTCAATCTGAGAATAAAATTTAAGGACATAGCTTTCTGAGCTCGAACCATTTGTGAAGACATTTGGTGAGAGAAGAGAGAGCTTGTTACATGTGAGTGACATCCTCCTGCTGGAGAGAAGGTAGATCTCAGAGCCAAGACTCCATTGGAGTAGACCTGAGGGGTTTTCCTGTTTATTCTTGGATAAGGATTCTAGCTCTTTTTGAAAGAGCCAGCAGTGCCTTTGCCAAGCATTTCAGTTGAAGCATAAGCTGGAGGTACCAGAGAATAACATGAATCAGGAAAACACATTCCACAGGGAGGTAGTCTGGTGAACTCAGTAGTATGACTCACCTAGAGAAGACATATCATCTAGGTAAGAGTAGCTACAAGAGTACAAGAAGTGCCCTATAGTATTGGAAGCCTAATTTGCTCATTTTTGCAATTTCAAACCCTTCCTCATGTGGGACCCTCATGCCCCATCACTATACTTTCTCTCTTCATAGATGGTATAAATTTTTGCATTAAAGTATGCTCGAGCTAAGGTATTCCATTGTAATTCTTACATTTTTGCTTAGTTGTTTCAGTATATCTGACTTTTTGTGACCCTATTTGGATTTTTTTTAGGGTACATACTGGAGGAGTTTGCCACTTCCTTCTCCAGCTTATTTTATGGATGAGGAAACTGAGGCAAACAGGTTTGAGCTTTGTAAGTATCTGAGACCAGTCTGGACTTAAGAAGATTAGTCTTCCTGATTCTAGGCCTAGGATTCTATCTACTGTTCAACATATCTATTCCAAAATCTTATTATAATATTTCAGAAAAAGCTTTTACTTTGAGATCATTAATATTGATGACTAGTGAAAGGTAAAGAAGTATTTTGATGTGGGCTTGTGAACTTGAGTTTTAGGAGCATCAACCCACAAAATAACTAACTTATGTGATACTTGCGCTCCAGGAGACTCATGAAAATGAGAGTTGTGGCAGGGTAGATCAGAATAGTAATCTGAGAATTAACAGAGGTAACCATAACAGGGATATCTGAAGTCACCAACAGACCAAGGTTCTACATGGTAGGCAACCAGCACTGTTAGTGATCCCAAAGCCAAAGGAACTAGCAGAATACTTCAGAACTAAAGTGTTATATCAAGAAGTATTTTGTATAGATGAAATAATGGTTTATTTTCATAGTTTTTCCCCATGAGAACTTTTATGACAAAGCTATGCTAGAACTTCCCTCTCCTTCCTCCACAGTGTGGCATTGCCATATCCTAGCATTCTGGCTGGTCTTTTTCTTTGCTTCATTGTATCAAAATTACCCAGATTTCCAACTTTATGTCTACCTTGACTTAGTCAAATGACCTTTATGTACTTAATGTTTGGATCTTCCAAAAACATTTGCCTTATTTTGGTAGGCTTATCTCATTTTTAGACTCTAGTCTAACTCTATCTGAACTACCCTTCTATACCTAAGCTCTAAATAAAGACAGCTAGACAATGATAGTGACTATTTTTTAATGGATATAACAATCAGACAGTTAGAGATCTTTAAATTTTATTTAAAATAAACCAAGAAAGAAAGTTGGGAGGCAAGTATTTTGAATGAAACTAAAGACTAAATAAAATACCAGATTAAAAAAAAAGACAAATAATAAACACCTGGTAAGCAAGATTAGGATCCTATTGTCCTATTTATTTCACAAAGCATTAAAAATAAATCTTAAACTGCAAGTGAAGAAAGATAATATTCTCTTACTCAGGAATCTTGACTTTTTCTCTCCTTTTCTGGAAGCATCAAACCAACAAATAAAAAGCTTTCAAGTAACAGGTGAGTAGGTTGCAGTCCTGTGTTGGACTTGAATAAGAAAGCATTATTCTGCCAAAAGAATATAGAAAATCCAGGACCTAGGGGACCACCATCTAATTTTTTGTCTTTTTTTCTCAATTTATTTATTTATCTTTAGTTTTCAACATTCATTTCCACAAGATTTTGATTTACAAATTCTTCTCCCCATCTTTCCCCTACCCCCATGCCAAAATAGCAAGCCTACTGAATACTCCTTAACCCAATCTGTTCTCTTTTATCTTCCCCAATCACTCCCCCCCCCCTCAACATTCTAGTAGGGCAAGATAGATTTCTATAACCCCAGTGCCTGCATATCTTTTTTCCCAGTTGCATGTAAAAAACATTTTTTTTCACCATCTAAATTAAATTTAGAAGAATTTAGAATAAACATTGTAGAAAGAAGGTCAGTTGGCTGATGCTAACTGAGTAAGTACAACAGAAGTATTTGGGGACATTTACTAAAAAAATATGCTTAATTAAAAAAATACTAAGGCTGCAGGAAAAATTGACCTTGCTTTAGTAGATTACACAAAATTCCACTAAAAATAAAGGACAAGAAAAAGGATTTACTGAAAAAAATATTGCTTTGAGTGCAACGTGGTTTCTAAAGTTATGACATTTTATATTTAATATCAATATTTACATATTCATAAATGCATATTTATATGTTTATGTTTGTATTGTGTTTATATATACACATATATGTATACATATACACATATGCACACACACATATATGCATATTATCCTTTTGATACAACAAAGACATTATATTTCAAATACTACATTTTTAAAGGAGTTGATTTCAAAGAAGATCATGATGGAACTTCATTGGAATAAGTGAACATTGCATAAAGAAACTAAAATTTGAGGGCACTTTCTAGGGCTGAAGGACAATATATAAATAAGCACAAAATCTCCAAGTAATTGAGTTAATTTGTGTATAGAGGCTATAATTGAACGCCAGTACACTCTCATTTTTTTTTAATTTCAGGTAGCAGGAATTTTGAGAGGGAATAGATTCAGGTGAACAAAGATTCATCACTGACATAGTCAACCAAATGAAAGTTCTGGATTTGGAGAGTGATTTTTTTTAAAGCAATTGTGGTTAAGTAACTTGCTCAAGATTACACAGCCAGTTAATTTGTGTGGGAGCCAAGTATCTGAGGCCGGAACCAATTCTGGGTCTCCCGACACTGGGGCCGGTGCTCTTACTCACTGCGCCACCTGGCTGCCCCAAGAGTGATTTTTAAACCATGAAATTTAACCAATGAGAATTATTTTAAACTAAGCAGTAATTGAACTATTTAAAGTAATAACTGTACCTTTTAACTAGATTTTCTTTTTTCACTTAATTCAATAAAACTATCAATAATTGAGTTCTTACAATGTTTTAGATACTAAGTTAAGTACTAGGAACACAAAGAAAAATGTTAAATAGTTTCTATCCTTTATAAGCTTACTGGACCAAAAAAAAGAGGTAAGTACACACAAACAAATATACAGAGAAAATAAGAATATAAATTAATTTAGGGCACAAGGGTGTGGAAAAAGAAAAATTCAGAAGAGGAAGTTGTAATGTTAATGGGAGTTGAAGATCTTCCCCAACCAATAATAGTCCTCAAGAGAAGTCCATCAAGAGAAGCTTGATTAGGGAAGGCTTGTGTAATGTAATGACAAGCAAAGGCAACTTCCCAAGGTTCAAAGTACCAGCATAGGTGCTCTCCATTTTATTCAGTGACAAATTAAGACCAGATAGAATCAAAATTTAACATCATTCAAAATACAGTATTTACTAAGTGTGATTCAATAATCTCCAAGTACTACCTGATTTAATCAAGTACTACTCCACCCCTGTACATTACATTCATTTAATCAACCACAAAGTCTCTCTTCTAAGTACTACTACACCCCTAAGCTGTACATTCATTAGGCCATCACAAAGCCCCTCTTCTCAAATGGAGATTAGTTTCCAATTATGAGTAAAGTACATTCATTTGTTTAATCACAGAGCACAAAAAGGTAAAAAGTTCCCCACCCTTGGATCACAATTGAATCTACCCCAGAGTTACAACAAGCTTAAAGCACAGCACTTAATACCCAAATGGAGGTCTTTTCTTCATCTTGACACCAGGCAAGTTCTCAGCAATATTTGTTCCTGGGGAGACAAAGCTTAGCAAGGCCACAAGATACATTGCCAGTCTCTTCATTAATTCATTCTCTGTCTGCAGAACAGTCCTCAGAGCCCTGAAAACATTAGCAAAACTGTCTCCCAGGATTTCTGTAAACATACAACAAAAAAAATCCTTCTTCAGGGCTTCTGAACCAACAGCAAGGTTCCAACACTTCTGCAACAACAGGACTAACTTTCACCAGTAGACAAATCTGGCAAAACAACATCAAAACAGACAAAGTACCAGCATAACAGCCCTGTCTCCTCAGTCCTTGGCAGCTCTGGGTGACAGCTCTCAAAAGTCCTGGGCAATTCAAAGTGGCCCTCAGCAATCCTCTCAGTCTCGCTCTACCTCCAAAAGGGTGCTGCTTCCAAAAAGTTCTTCTGCCTCTCTCTTTGCTTGTGTCTCTCTAAATTTACGTCACCAGCTCCTCCCATTTCAGCCCTCTCTTTTTACGTCAACAAGTCCATCCCACAAGTGGGATTCAAAAGCTCTGTGCTTTAACATGATCAAACCAAAAACCAAGTCAATACAGGGGAATCTTTAAATTCCATTACTATTACAGCTTGTTTTTCAGGACACCTTTTGTTACTTTGTAATTAGGCAGTGGGTCAGGAGGATTGTGATGTCCTCTGACTCTGAAGAAGGGTATATGTACTCATTGGAAAAGTGTTCCTGTGATGTGGCCAGAAAAGCCTCACCCTGGCTTTGAAAACATAGATGTTGGTGCTTCTCTCTCTGGTAAATGTGTATATATAGCTTTGGCCAGACAGCTAGAAGCCCTGCCTGTTGATTTGTGTTATTTTTTCTGGTTGTAATTTCTGTTTGTATTTTCTCTAAGTTCAAGGTGTTGACTTTTCCCCCTGAACTAAGTAAGTGCTATGTTGTTACAGAAGGGGCTCCTGTAGAGATTGTTTCCTAAACTCTGTTATAGAATCTACAAAGCAGAAATAAGGAAGAACAGATCTGTTGTAAATAAGGCCTGTGTAAAGCAGACAGAGGAGCAGGGTGGAAAATGGAATGTAGAGTATAGGAAACAACAAATGGGACAGTTTGGATAGAACATAGAACATGTGAGGGAAGTAAGTTGAGATCATCCTGGAAACATAGGTTGGAAAAAAAAAGATTGAGAAGAACTTTTAATGCCAAATATAAACCCGTATTTCATCTTAAAATCTCCAACAAGCATTTATTAAGTGCTAAACACATTCCAGACTCTGTAAGAAGTTTGGCAGTGAGTAGTGTTTTGAGAAAAGATAATCACTTCTGTTTTGGATGTTCTGGTTTTGAGATTCCCATGGGTTATCCATTTCAAATGTCTAAAAGGCAATCGTTGATGTGAGGCTGAAGCCCAGTAGAAAGTCTAGGAAAGGAAATGTAACTCTCATAAAATTTGTGCAAATGAATGATATCTAAACTCATGGAAGCTACAACACACAACAGTGTAATGAGGAGTGGAGAAGAGGGTTCAGTCTATAGCCTCAGGGTTTGTTGGTTTATTTTGTTTTGGTGAAATACAAGACAATATTCTGAGCTGAGAGGGTGGGAAGAAGGAGAATCTTGGGAAATGTGAAGAGAGAGAGAGAGGTCTGGAACAGCTGTGAAGATTATTAGAGTAGATCAGTTAGGGAGTAGAAGAATTGTCTTGCTCAAGTCAGGAATAGTTGAGATTTGCTAGTATAAATTTATAGTGAACACAAACAGAATGATATCGTAATTTATTCTGGTTTCTCTTAGAAACATGTAAAGGGGGGTAAAAGAGGAAGTGAAAGGTGGGAACAGCTCACTTTTAGGATCTGACTAGGCTAAGTATTGATAAGACCAGAGGTAAGACTGAAAGAGGCAAGAGACAATTCCTTGAATTGAAATGTCAGGATTTTTGTTTGTTTACTTGCTTATTTTCCTTCTGAAGGTTTACATTCATGGTCAAATTTAAAGGCCACTACTTTTTTTTTTCTGAAAGAGCTATAAAAAAACCTTTGGGGCTTTAAACGAGTCTAGTGTGGCAAAACCCACTATTTCTTTTCATAGAAAAGAAGAGATAGCACTCTAGCTATTTGGAGGTGGAAGCAGAGAGGAGCTCCTTAGCCATGTGTCCAATAGAGGGGAAGTTATTACCAATCACCATTTGTCCAGTGGATAAATATCCAGCAGAGGCTGTGAATGCAGCAGTGCAGCATCTGGAAGAGACAGTTAATACATAGGTGCAGCATCCAGAAAAACAAACAAACAAACAATATATGTAGTGGAGTAGCATATGTTAAGTATATATAGTATAAGGACAACTTTTGGAGACAAGGAACTTGTTAGAGACCATAAGAGAAAAAGATAAATGGGAAAAAAGGCAAAGACAATAGGACTAGAAGACATTAAGAGCTCTGCAGTGGTAGATGTTGGAGCTTCCTTGAGTCACACATCTTTACTGTGTATGTTCCCATTCCCCGAAGTGCCCTGCTCACAAATGTTCCCTATAGCTAAACAATTTACCCATTAATGTGTTATGTATTCATGGGAAATTGTGTCTCATGTTTACAAAAAAGATATTATGTTGCTTCTTCTTGCTGTACCATTTCATTAAGTGCCTTTTCCTTGAATTAATTGTTTTCTAGATGACTAACAAAAAGAAACCCATGCAGAGAGGGAGGGGCTCATCATTTATTTTGCTGGATTCCAACAGAATACTTTGAATCTCAGCTTCATCCTGGAGACCTAATTTGGGAGGCAGGGGCTGCTCCAATAAGTTACATTTCTAATTGTTGGAATTTCAGAAACTCTAGAAGAAATAGTAATAAAGGAGATATTTGGGGTCAGAAGTCCAGAAAATTATGCTTCAAGTTATATCCCATAAACAGTTATGCTATATACTGTTGGTTGACTTTGGTTTTGTATCTTCAGGAAGAAATTCACCTGTTACTGTCAAAAGTTAATTCAAGCAAACTTTGATATTACTCTAAGCCTCTGTATCTTTACTGTGATGGTGTTGGAGTGGGGGTGCAAGAGAGGTCACCAACCTCAAATATTAGTATATTTCTGTTTGTAGTTATTCCTCACACTGTTAGAGCTATGAAATCTCATCTCTTTCTCTCTTATACCACAATAGCTACAATTCCCTAGACTCCACCCCTCTGTGTTGAAGTTGTGCATGCTGCGCTGTACTGAGAATTGTTTAGAAACAATCTCCTGGAAACTTTCTGAATCATCTTTTATAAATCAGATGCAATTAGGTGGAATAGTGGATAGAACACTGATACTAGAATCAGTGATAGATTAGTTCAAATCCAGCCTCACTTACTAGCTGGGTGACCCTTGGCAAGTCATTTAACTTTTTTTTGCCTCAGTATTGTAAAATAGGAATAATGATAGCACCTACCTTATAGGTTTGGATGAGATAGTATTTTTGAACATACTTAACACAGTGTATGGTATATTATATAAGTGATTATTCTCTACCTTTCTCCACTAGTCCCTGCCCATTCTCTCCTTCTCTGTAGAGATATCAGATGTGTCTCACTCCTCATGCTACTAGTAAGTAGGTGAATAACGCAGATGGCTTACAGTAAGTGTGGAGCAAGTTGGTATCCTCATTACCACCCTAAAAACAGCTATGTTCAGGACTACCTAAGAACATGAACTTTGTCTGTTGCAAGGGTGTTAATTTTTTGTAGAACCAAGGAATTAAGTCTAGGCCTGATAAAGATTAATAGGAAAGTTTTCAACAACTTCATCTGAATTTACACACATCATACAGAGCTTTTATTTTATTATTATTGTTATTTACAAATGCCTGTGCCAGGGAGGCTCCAAATGACTCATAGTCCTTCCTGTAGTATTTAGGTATAAGACAGAAATTTTTCACTTTTAGCTTGTATACACTTAAAATGAGAGTCTGATCTTCCAGGGATGCATGAAATTATTTGAACAATAAAACAGGTACCAACTAATGTATTATCAGCAGAAAAAATAACTAATACATAGAACAGGTAGCATTTTTCATGATTTTTGCTTGTTCAAAATTAACATTTTGAAAGATATATAATGAAAACACCACAATGTAGCATCACTAAGCCTCTTCTTTGAACCTAAGAATGCATGAAAATAGAATAATACAAGAGGAGAAAAGCAGTTTAAAATGATAAAAAGTATTAAAAACAGTTATTGAAGTACATATAACATAGGAAATATACTTAAAAGATGAACAGCAATGTGCTTCAACTTAATTTCACAATTTAAGTACCTATTATATGCAGAGTACTTTACTATATCTTAGGAGAGACACAAAATTAGTTAAGATTCTGTCACTATCTATATGGAGCCTAATGAAATATAGAAACTATACAGGATATTATAATTCAATATTAGAGAAGAGCAATAGTCACAAAAAAATTGAAATAAAAGTATTAGGGATAGAAGGGAGGAGAGCTGTTAAGAAATGGTGGAATTAAGGAATGCTACCTGGAGGAAGTATCATTTGAATTAGGTTTTAATGGTGGATTAGAATTCATGAAGATAAAGGAGGTTTTAGCATAAGCAAAAACAGAATAGTGAGAGAACACAGACCAGATTCAGATGATAGAGAGTAGTTTGGATTTCCTGGCAAATGTAGAAGGGAGTAATATATAATGAAACTGGAAAGGTAAAGTAGTGGCAGAATATGAAAATCTTTGGAGAAAAGTAAAAACATTTGTATTTGACTCAGTTAAGAAAAATGAAACTACTGGAGATATTTGAGCATAACCGATTCATAGAAATAAGAAAGAGATTTATGATTTCATTTATACAGATGCTCTCCCAGGTAAGGAAACTCTCTCTACCAAGGCAGATGAGCACTGTTTCTGCAAATTCTAGTTGTCAGAGGGTAGCCTAGACTATTGAGTGTTTAAATAACTTGTCCATGATTATAAAACCAGTATATCTCAGCTGGGCTTTGAACCAGGTCTTCCTGGTTTTGAGGCTGGATCTCTCTCTCTCTCTCT
>NW_027186320.1:470007-520490 GCF_028583685.1 Petaurus breviceps papuanus
TCTCTCTGTCTCTCTGTCTCTCTCTCTCTCTCTCTTTCTCTCTCTCTCTCTCTCTCTCTCTCTCTCTCTCTCTCTCTCTCTCTCTCTCTCTCTCTCTCTCTCTCTCTCTCTCTCTCTCTCTCTCTCTCTCTCTCTCTCTCTCTCTCTCTCCCTCTCCCTCTCCCTCTCCTTTCTCTCCTCTCTTCTCTCTTCTCTCTCTCCTCTTTCTCTCCCCTATCTCTCTCCTCTCTCTCCCCTCTCTCTCTTCTCTCTCCTCTCTCTTTCCTCTCTCTCCCTCTCCTCTCTCTCTCTCCTCTGTCTCTCTCTCCTCTCTCTTTCTCCTGTCTCTCTCTCCTCTTTCCCATATCACCTGTCTTTTCTCCCCTCTCCCCTCTCCTCTCTCTCATTGTCATTCATAAGAAGACTGATTTACACTGATGAGAGAAATGGATTAGAAGAGTGCATTAGTGATTTTCCTTTCTTCTTGAAGAAGACCAAAGTGACATCACTACATTAAAATAGAGTTACAGTGTGTTTTACTGTGGCTATTCAGACCAATATGGGCTTGGAATGCTTTGCCACAAGTTGGGCACAAATAGTCCACAAGAACATTTGGGGTGCATTTTCTAAATTTGTGCATCTCACTTTTCTTTTGAGCTAACTTCGTTTCTATTCTGCTCATAGAGCACAGCACCTTCTCTCTTGAGAGCACACCATGCTAGATGGTCCTGTGCCAGTGTCTCCATGTCACATAATGAATTCCAAAGTTCTTAAGAGAGACCTTGAGAGTGTGCTTGTATTGCCTTTTCTGGTCACAATGTGAGTACTTGCCCTATGTGAGTATAAAATGGTCTTTTTGGCAAGAATACATTTGACATTCAAACAACGAGGCCAGCTCATTAGAGTTGTGCTCTCTGCATGGCAGTTTAATTCAAAAAAGAACCTCAGTGTCTGGTAGATTATCCTGCCGGGTGATCTTCAGAACCTTCCTAAGACAATTCAAATGGAAGTGATTCAGTTTCCTGGCATGGCCCTAATAAACTGTTCAGCTTTCATAGGCATATAACAATGAGGTCAGTACAACAGCTCAGTAGTCAGTCTAACACCTCCGCCCTCCCACACCTTCCTTCGGAGCCTTCCAAACACTGAGCTAGCTCTAGCAATGACTGTGTCAACATCATAGTTAATGTGTACATTGTAAGTGAACTTATCCACAGTGTTCAAAACGTCTCCATTTGCTGTAACCAATGGTTCCATGTATGGATGGTATTTTGTTGGCTGATGGAGCACCTGTGCTTTCTTGGTGTTAATTGTTAGGCCAAAATTAGCAGAAGCAGCAGAGAATTGATAATACTTTGTTGCATCTCAGCTTCAGAAGCTGCAGTGAGAAAAAAATTGGCTTCAAACAAAAAATATAATATGCCAACACTTCCTCCACTTTAGTCTTGGAAAGACTGGAAGAATAAGGTGTTTAGAAAGGAAATTATGGGAATAGCCAAGTAGTTGGTAATTGGGTTCTGTTGTAGGGGGATGCCACTATGAACAGAGAATATGACCAGATGTGAGATATAGTATAGTGTATAAAGCAACAAAATGTGTTAACCATTTGTGTATAAGACAAGCAAGAGCAGTCAAAAAGATAGTATCTTTTGACTTCCTTTTCTTTACTAGGAAGGGCAAATGCTGAAGTATAGGCCAGTGAATATGAAATATTAACAAAATTTAGGCCTAGAAGAAGAGAATATAACTGAAAAAGAGAGAGTGGTCCAAGTCATGACCAAACAGAATTAATATAGATGTAGAACATGGTCATGTGTAACAATTCATAGAAATAATTGAGCTACAAAGATAGGCAATAATTGTGAAATTAATTAAAAAACAGAAAAGTCCCAAGCAAGATCATATGGAGCAGTAAGGCAAACATTATACGTGGATGTAGTACTGTGGAAAAAAAAATGTTCTATTATTGTCTTAGGAAAACTTGTTAATTGGCAGCTAGGTGGAACACTAGAGTCAGGAAGACATTAAGTTCAAATCTGGCCTCAGATACTAGCTGTATTACCCAAGTAACTAAACACTGCCTCAGTTTCCTCAACTGTAAAATGAGCTGGTTAAGGAAATGGTAAACCACTTCATTATCTTTGCCAAGAAAACCCAAGGTTGGGTTCATGAATAGCTGGACATGACTGAAAAAATGCCTCAACAACCACAAACTTATTGTTAAATTCTTTAAATCTAACAAGAGATTGTTTGAATTTAGACTGTCACTCTGACTTCAGCAACTCTCCAGGAATGCATAAGATGGCTACAAAGATTTTGCAATTCCTCTAGGTCTTTGATCCATTCAAAATATTCTTGTTTTGGGTCCACCCAAGCTTGAGTTTTGGGTTCTTTTTCTGTTTTGGCTTCACCTAAATTTTATTGAATTTTTGATTTACTAGTATTCAACTCAGTCTACCTTGCTTTAGAATTACCCTCTTGGCGAAAGTGTGTAATGGTTTAGAGTGGTTGATGTGCAGCTCCCCTTGTCTAAATATTATATAAACCTTCCAAAACCTGGACAAGAGGGAGACAGTCCTTTCTGGTTTGCTCCTCTCTACCAAATGACCTAATAATTTTCTTTCCAAAACTGTTTCAGATTTTGTGGTTTAAACAAAAGTGGAGAAAAAAAGAATCAGCTAATAACAGTTTGTTTCATGAAAAGAATTAATCTTTTGTAATAGCTTTTACGAAGGGTGGGTAATAGGTAAAACATTTGAGTACTTACTATAAGCTCTAGGAATACAAATAAAAGCAAGTAAAAGAATCCCTATCCTCTTGTAGCTACATTCTAATGAGGGAGGACTGAACGGGACCTAGTTTTTTTTGTAATAGCATGATTTCATTTCTTCTCCTTTTAGAACTACCTGGTACATAATAAATTCTGTTTCAACTTCTTACCTTTATTCTGTGTGTGTCTTTGCTTTTTACAGTTTCTTGTAAGTGACAGATTATAGGATTTTGTTTGCTTATCCAATTTGTCATTCTCTTTTGTTTTACTGGGTGGTTTAAAACCATTCACATTTTATAGTTTCCCCTCTCTGTCTCTCTCTGTCTCTGTGTCTCCCTTTTCTCCTCTTAATTAGAATCTCTCATCTGTGGTTACTTTTCCTCTGTAAAGAGAAAATTTTCTCTCTTCAGTTACTTTTGCTTCATCTACTGTAATACAGTTTAATTCAACAAACATTTATTAAGTACCTACTATGTTTCAAACACTACACTAAATATGGGCATACAAAAAGAGAGAAAATCAGTCTCTTTTGTAATGGAACTTACAATCTCAAGGGGTAGAGGTCATGTAGACAAATATATACAAAGCAAACTATATTCAGGATCAATAGGAAATCATTAACAGAGATAAAGTACCAGAATTAAGAGGGGTTATGTAAGGCTTCCTGTGGGAGAGAGGATTTTAGTTGTAACCCTGTTTCCGTGGGGCAGCTGGTTTACATAGTGAATAGAGTGGCGCACCTAGAGTCAGAAAGGTGTGAGTTTAAATGTGGCCTCAGACACTTATGAAATGTGTCATCCTTGGCAAGTCACTTAACCTAGCTTTTTCCCTTATCTTTAAAATGAGCTCAAGCATGAAATATCACTCTTATATCTTTGCCACAATACTTCTTCACCAAAAAAGTGGTAACTGAAGAGTTGGACATGAAAGAAAAATTAAAATAAACCCTCTTTGTCTCACCTTTAAGTGCATCCTCCCTCTATTTGCTATTTCTCATCCTTTCTGTAGTCTTAGAGTTTTAGTCTTAGTAATACATTTTTTTCCTAGCATTTTCTCTATATATACAATTCTTTCCATCTTTTCCCTTTTCAGTTAAGTAAATTCTCCTTTCCTTTATTCTTCCCCTTAACCTTCTTTTCTTAAGTTTTCCCCGGATTTTATTGCATTTTATTTTTAAAAGGATTTTTCTTTTTTAAAATTTTTTAAAAATTGTTTTGTTTATTTTTAGTTTACAAGATTCAATTCCACAATTCTTCAGTTTCACATTTTGTCCCCCTCTCTCCCCTTCCCACCAAGGCGGCATATAGTCAAGTATAGTATCTGTAAATACTTTCACATTATACATTAGTCAGGTTATAAAGACGGATTGTATTAGCTGGAATGAAAAATGGTAAAGAGGACATAAAACCAAACAAGAAAAGGAAAAAAGATCAGGTATTTTGCTTCCATCTGGATATAAACTCAGTTCTTTCTCTGAATGTACACATTTCTCTCCATCATGAGTCTTTTGGGATTGACTTACATCACTGCATTGCTGAGAAGAGTCCAATCTATCAAAGTTGGTCATCACACATGCGTTGTGTCTGTAATTGTGTACAAATTTCTCCTGGTTCTACTCTTCTCACTCAGCATAAGTCCATATAAGCCTTTACAGGTAAATATGCTCCTCCTTTCTTACAGCACAATAGTATTCCATAACATGCATATACCACAACTTGTTCAACCATTCCCCAATTGATGGGCACCCCCTCAATTTCCAATTTTTTGCCACCACAAAAAGAGTGGCTATAAACATTTTTTGTACATATAGATCTTCCTCCCACTTCTACGATCTCTTTGGGATATAACCCTAAGAGTGGTATTGCTGGGTCAAAGGAAATGAAATTATTTATAGGCCTTTGGGCATAATTCTAGATTGCTCTCTAGAAAGGCTTGATAATTTCACAACTCCACCAGCAATGCATTAGTGCTCCAATTTGCCCACATCCTCTCCAGCATTTGTCATTTTCCTGTTTTGTCATCTTAGCCAATCTGACTGGTGACTTGTGGTACCTCAGAGTTGTTTTGATTTGCATTTCTCTAATCCATAGTGATTTAGAGCATTTCTTCATGTGCTTATAGATATCTTTAATTTATTTCTCTGAAAACTGCCTGTTCATATCCTTTGACAATTTATCAATTGGGGAATGACTTATATTCTTATAAATTTGACTTAATTCTCTGTGTATTTTAGAAATGAGTCCTTTTTCAGAGATATAGGTTGTAAATATTCTTTCCCAATTTCCCACCTCCCTCTTACTCTTCGTTACATTGGCTTTGTTTGTACAGAAGCTTTTTAATTTCATGTAGTCAAAATACTTGTTTAGTCATGAAGGCTTACCCTATCCACAAATCTGACAGGTAAACTATTACTTGTTATCCGAGACTGCGTACACTATCAACCTTTATACCTAGATCATGCACCCATTTAGACTTCATTTTGGTCTATGGTGTTAGATAATGCTCTATGCCCAGTTTCTGCCATACTATATTCCAGTTTTCCCAGCAATTTTTGTCAAATAGTGAGTTCTTATCCCAAAAACCAGGGTCTGGGGTTTATCAAACAATAGATTACTATAGTCGTTGACTTCTGAATCTCGTGTGCCTAATATATTCCATTGATCCATTCCTCTATTCCTCAGCCAGTACCAAGCAGTTTTGATAACTGCTGCTTTATAATACAGATTGAAATCTGGTATAGCTAGTCCACCTCCTTAGCATTTCTTTTCATTATTTCCCTTCATATTCTGGACTGCTTATTCTTCCAAATGAATTTTGTTATGATTTTTTTAGCTCTATAAAGCATTTTTTTGGTAAATTAATTGGTATAGTGCTAAATATATAATTTAATTTAGGTAAAATTGTCATTTTTTATTATATTAGTCAAGCCATGAGCATATGATATTTTTCCAATTATTAGTTAGATCTGACTTTATTTGTGTGAAAAGAGTTTTGTAGTTGTAGTCATATAGTTCCTGGGTTTGTTTTGGCAGGTAGATTCCCAAATATTTTATAATGTCTACAGTAACTTTCAATGGGATTTATCTATTTCTTGCTGTTGAATTTCATTGGAAATATATAGGAATCCCAAGGATTTACATGGTTTTATTTTATATCCTGCAACTTTGCCAAATTTATTTATTGTCTCAAGTAGTTTTTTACTTGATTCTCTAGGATTCTGTAAGTATGTTATCATATCATCTGTAAAGAGTGATAGCTTGGTATCTTCTTTGACTATTTTGATTCCTTTGATTTTTTTTCTTCTCTAATTGCTACTGCTAACATTTCCAGTACCAAAGTGAATAAGAAAGGTGATAGTGGACACCCTTGTTTCACCCTTGATATTATGGGAAATGCTTCTAGCTTCTCCCCATTACATATAATACTTGATGATGGCTTTAAATAGATGCTACCTATTATTTTAAGG
Source organism: Petaurus breviceps papuanus (assembly GCF_028583685.1). Classification (NCBI taxonomy): domain Eukaryota; kingdom Metazoa; phylum Chordata; class Mammalia; order Diprotodontia; family Petauridae; genus Petaurus; species Petaurus breviceps. Next base: position 476,223 of record NW_027186320.1, read on the forward strand.
AAGGCTTCATTTATTCCTATATTTCTAATGTTTTTAATAGGAATGGATGTTGTATTTTTTCAAAAGCCTTTTCTGCATCTATTGAGAAGATCATGTGGTTTCTGCTAGTTTTATTGTTGATATGATCAATTCTACTGATCGTTTTCCTAATGTTAAACCATCCTTGCATTCCTGGAATAAATCCTACCTTATCAAAATGTATTATTCTTGAGATAAGTTGCTGTAGTCTTTTTGCCAGTATTTTATACAGAATTTTTGCATCTATATTCATGAATGAGATTGGTCTATAGTTTTCTTTTGCTGTTTTATCTCTTCCTGATTTAGGTATCAGTACCATATTTGTGTCATAAAAAGAATTTGGTAGGACTCCTTCTTTGCTACTTTTGCCAAATAGCTTGTAGAGTATTGGAATCAATTGTTCTTTAAATGTTTGATAGAATGTGCTAATAAATCCTTCTAGCCCTGGATATTTTTTCCTCGGGAGTTGACTGATGGCTTGTTAAATTTCTTTTTTCTGATATGGGGTTATTTAAGTAATTTATTTCCTCTTCAGTTAATCTGGGAAACTTGTATTTTTGTAAATATTCATCCATTTCCTTAAGGTTGACAAATTTATGTGCATACAATTGGGAAAAATAATTCCTAATTATTGTTTTAATTTCCTCTTCATTGGAGGTAGATTCATGCTTTTCAATTTTGGTTGTCATAATTTGGTTTTCTTCTTTCTTTTTTTTCATCATATTGCCTAAGGGTCTATCAATTTTTTTTTGTTTTTTTTTTTCATAAAACCAGCTCTTAGTTTTAATTATTAATTCAATAGTTTTCTTAATTTCAATTTTATTAAACTCTCCTTTGGTTTTCAATATTTCCAATTTAGTATTTAATTGGGGATTTTGAATTTGTTCTTTTTCTAGGTTTTTCAATTGCATGCCCAATTCGTTGACCTCCCTTTTCTCTAATTTAATCATGTATGCACTCAGGGATATAGAACTTCCCCTAAAAACTGCCTTTAATACATCCCACAAATTTTGGTATGTTGTCTCATTATTAAAATTTTCTTGAATGAAATTACTGATTGTTTCTATAATTTCTTGTTTGACCCACTCATTATTTAGGATTAAATTGTTTAATTTAAAATTAGTTTTTAGTCTGTCTTTCCATTGCCCTTTATTGCATATAATTTTTATTGCATCATGATCTGAGAATGATGCATTTAATATTTCTGCCTAACTGCATAGAATTGTAAGGTTTTTATGCCCTAGAATGTGGTCAGTTTTTGAGTATGTGCCATGAACCACTGAGAAAAAAGTATATTCCTTGTTATCCCCATTCATTTTTCTCCAGAGATCTATCGTACCTATCCTCTCTAAAAATCTGTCCACCTCCTTAACTATTTCCTTGTTTATTTTGAGGTTGGATTTATCAAGTTCAGTGAGGGGGAGATTAAGTTCTCTGTCTACTATAATTTTGCTATCTATTTCTACCTCTTATTCCTTTACCTTCTCCTCTAGGAATTTGGATGTTATACCACTTGGTGCATATATGTTAAGTAATGATATTGCTTCATTCTCAATGGTGCCTTTTAACAGGATATAGTTTCCTTCCTTATCCCTTTTAATTAGTTCAATTTTTGCTTTTGCTTTATCTGAGATAAGGATTGCTACCCCTGATTTTTTTTACTTTAGCTGAGACATGATATAATTTACTCAAACCTTTTACCTTTACCCTGTGTGCATCCCTCTGTTTCAGGTGTGTTTCTTGTAAACAGTATGTGGTAGGATTATGATTTCTAATCCATTCTTCTATCCTTCTCCGTTTTATGGGAGAGCATTCCATTCAAATTTACACTTATGATTGTTATGTTTCTTTTCCTCCATACTATTCCCTCCCTTGTTAATGCTCATATTTTCCCCCCTTCTCCCTTCCCCCTTACTAGTTTTCCTTTTGACCACCACATACCTCAATATTCCCTTATCAGCCTTTTCCTCCCCTTTTGCCTTACTTCTTCCCTCCCTACTAACCCCCCCCCCCTTGTTATCCCTTTTCCCCCTTCTACTACCTCTAGGATATTTTTTTATATTTAATGAGGTATGTTATTTCTTCTTCGCACCAAGAGTGACAGGAACAAATCTCATGCGAAGCTCCTCTCCCTCCCCTCTTTCCCTCTAATATGATAACTTTTTGTGTTTCTTCTCCATAGAGTCCTATGCTTAACTATTTGTTATTCCCTCCTTGCACCAGAACCAATGAGGGAAAAGCTCATATAATTCTCATCTCCTTCCCTTCTTTTCCTCTGCTATGCTCTTTTTATGCCTCTGTGTGTGGCGTAATTTACCCTTTTCCACTTCATTCCTCTTCTTCCATTGCAGTCCCTTTGTAGCCCTTAATAAGATTTTTTTAAATCATCATTTTGTGTATTTTATACTCATACCCTCTACTTGTCTATAACCAGTTCTCTCTTATCAAGTAGTAGGGTGTGTGTGGGTGTCTGTTTGTTTGTGTGTGTGTGTGTGTGTGTGTGTGTGTATGTTTTCCTTGTTTACCTTTGTATGTCACTGTTGCATCTTGTAATTGGAGGTTGAATTTTCCATTGAGTTCTGGCTTTTTTTCTCAAGAAGGTCTTGAACTCCATTATATTGCTCAACGACCATCTCTTTGCCTGGAAGAATATGCTCAGTCTCACTGGGTATGTGATACATGGTTATAACCTGAGCTCTTTTGCTGTCCAGAAAATTGTATTCCACTGCCTCTGATCTTTCAGTGTAGAGGCTGCCAAATCCTGTGCAATACTCACTGTGGACCCTCGATATCTGAATTGTTTATTTCTGGCCGCTTGAAGTATTTTCTCTTTTATGTGGTAGTTCTGGAGTTTGGCCACAACATTTCCAGGACTTTTCAGTTTGGGATCTCTTTCAGCAGGTGGCTGGTGGATTCTCTCAATTTCTATTTTACCCTCAGGTTCTAGTATCTCAGGGCAGTTTTCCTTAATCAGCTTTTGGAGAATGTTACCCAGGCTCATTTTTTCATCATGATTTTCTGGTAGGCCTATGATTCTCAGATTATCTCTCCCAGATCGGTTTTCCAGGTCAGTTTTTTTTTCCATTGAAGTATTTTACCTCTTTTTCTAAGTTTTCATTCTTGTTGTTTTGTTTGACTAATTCTTGGTTCCTCATGGAATTATTTGTTTCAATTTGGTTGCTTCTAGTTTTTAGCAAATCATTTTTGTTGGTTAATTTTGTAGCTCTTTTTCCATATCATATACTTTTCTTTTTATAGAGATGTTGTCTTCATTATAAAGTTTTTCTAATTCTGCAATTTTGGTTTTGAGAGAATTATTCATTTTGTCTTCTATCTCTCTCAGTCATTTTCCAAAGTTCCTTTTGATCTCATCTAGGAGATCTTTCTGTGCTTGGGACCTGTTCCCTGCTGATGTTTCAGCTGTGGGTGTGGAGTCCACATTGTCTCCCTCTGAGGTTGGTTCCTCCCTCTGAGGATAGTAAGACTCCAGTGACTTTATGGTCTGCTTTCTACTTATTTTGAGGCAGGGTCCTAGCCACGGCCTTCCTCTAGGTTTCCCAAGCCTTTACTTTAGAGGGTTTTGCTCTCTGGCAATAATTACTATGTTTTCCGGGTGGGGGAGGAGAGGGGAGGGGTTGCAGCAGGTAAGGTTCATGCTGTCATCCTGGTCTTTGGAGGTCCTGATAGGGGCTTTTTTTTAAAATTTCTGGGCTATGAAATGGTAGTCCCAGGACTATTTGCTGTCCGGGACAGGGGCCACTGGATTTGGTTTTTACCTTGCTCTTTCCAGTCCCAGGCCTTTGGTGATAGGCCTGGTAGTGGCCCTTGTGGTTGGTGGGATAACTTACCCTCTGAGTTGATCAGGCCTCTTCCGGGCCTGCCCTGCATCTACTTAAAGTGATTTTTTTGTTTCTTTCCACCAATGTTCTTTCAATTCTGTCTATTCTAGACTTTTACTTTTTTGAGTAATGGTTCTTATACCTATTGGTTATTTCTTTAATCTCTGTATACCTCAAGGAATTAAGGTTTTCAAGGTACTTATTTGGTTTCTTTGAAATTGCATTGCAAATCTTTTTCTGTTCTGAGCAAAGAACTATTATTTCTCATATGAGTTATAGAGCATAGAAATATTACCCATTGGCAGAAGTTTTTTTCTATGTCCTGACTGTGTGTTTTATTACTATACCTTGTTCTTCACATGATGATTTTCCCCATTTGCCAAGAAATTTCATCTCTGGATCAAAGTCCTTCCATTCTTCTGGATGTTAGTTCTTCATGATCTGTGATTCCTTTTCCCTGAAGCAGTATGGTATCCATAGAGGCACAAAATTCTCTCAACTATAGTGATTTTCCTAATCCCTAATTACCTGCAGATTATATTTATTGTTAACATTTCTTTTCACCATTTGTAGATTATCAATAACCTCCAAATATCCACCCTAAGTTTATTTTTCAGTGGTATTCCTTTCCACTACTGATTTGAAATATCCTCATATTTTCACTCCTCCCTTTTCTACATCATCCATTTTGCTATAGCATTCTTCTTCCCGTTATATTAATCATTTGCTCTGTATCATTGATCATTGACTTGATAAGGATTTATTATATATTCCCCTCTATTTTCTTTTTCCTTTCTCCCTTATACACCCTCCTGTTCCTATGGGGTTTAAGGCATATTCCTTTACCACTTTTTTTTTCTTTTTAAGTTAGACTTCATCTACTTTTATAAAGAAGTTTCTTAATGGTTCCTGTGTGTTTTAGTTATGCTGTTATCATTGTTTTTAACCCCCAAAGTGCATTTATAGTTGTTTTCCCCCTATTTTTCTGTGGTAAGTTATTTTGTTACAAGTACTTGGCTTATTTGCTGTATTTGTTAAACTTTTTGCTGTTTCTGTTTGCAAAGCAATTAATTGGTTAATTTTCCCGCCAGAATACTTCAAATGCTTCTCTTTTATGAATGTCTTTGTTGATGATTAGGCACAGGTTTACAAGTTTATTTGTCACTGTGGTTTGCCTGGTTTTCAGCTCCCTTTTTTTCAGTGACTAAATCATTTTGACTATTCTAAATACTCAAATTAACTACAAAAGACAAATAGAAGAAGATGCTATCTTTATCCAGAAAAAGAACTGATAAGTAGAAGTATGTATGGAATTGTTTTATATAAACATGTATTTATGTCTAATGGTAGCTATTTCTAGAAATGGGGGGAGAGGAGAGAAGAAAAAAAAGGGGGGAAGAAAAAAAGAAAGCTATGTGATAATTATTATATATTTAAAAGGAATAGCAAGCAGTAATAAGAGATTTGCAGTTTCATGCACAATCATCTTTTGTTCTATTCTATATTATTGAAATGCTTCTTTTTATGTTTTAAATTTATAATAAAATGGATGTATATTTTTAAAAGGAATGAATTATTTAATTCCTTTCAGTAGTTATTGCTGGTTGCTAAATAATCTTGTATTGTTTAAATTATCCTTTATATATGTAGGTCTTCTTCCTGGCAACTAGCAGAAGTTGTTGCTTGAATTTGTAATTGTTAAATTTAGCCACCATTTTTTTTGTAATTATTAGTATAGGGCTTTTGAAAATTTTCATTTAGATAATCTGAGGATTATTTTCATTAGCCTATTTTCTCTGTTCAGAAGTTTGGACAGTTATATTATTTTTTACTTCATGGTAAACAGATATTTTTATTTGTCATGTTCTTTTGGGAGTCTTTTTTATTTTTTCTCAATATCTTATCTCTGAGATCAAAATTATTTGTATTTAAAATGTTTTTTAATGTGAATGATTTTTGTTCCCTTTCTTGCAGATTGTTCTCTCTTTTTGTTTTTCATATACTTGCTACTATAGATTCATTTATTTTTCAGTTCTTCCAATTATTTCTACCATTCAGCCTATAAATCCTTCTTTCACAATTGTTATCTGTTAAACCATACAAGATAATGGGGATTTCATAATGACTTGAAAACTTATAGGCTTATATTTCTCATTATATGTTGATACATTTTCTTTTCTTTTTCAATATTTATTTCTAGATGCATGATGCCGAATTGGGGGGAAAGAGGTTGCTGTCAGAGACCATAGCGATAATTACGGGATTGCTGCCTGGGTCCCAGTCCACAAATCCATGCACCCTATCATGTAATCCTGGAAGGGTCTGGGCAAAGACTGAGAAGGGAGTCTGTTAGTGTTTAGGTATTAGCCTTCTTTATTCTTAGCTCATCAGGCTGTTACCTATTTAGGATTCTTAGTGTCCTAGTCTGTGAAAACAGCTAAAATTGCTGTGTCTCTTGCACATAATTCTTATTTTGGAGATTTTTGAAAGGTTTCAAAGATAGGAAAAAATATCTATTTTGCTGTCTTGTTCACCATGTAACCAGGAAGTCCAGAAATCATTTTGAATTAATTAAACAACATAGATTTAAGTCTATATCTAGGAGCATGGGTCAATAACTCATATGTCTACATCACCATAAAATTTTCAAAGAATCTTCCATATAGTAACTTATTTTATATTCAAAACAACCCTGTGAAGAAGATACTACAGTTATCCCTCTTTTAGGGATGAGGATGAGGTTCAAAGAATTAAATTGATTTGTCCAGAATCAAATAACTAGTAAGTATTTGAGGGGAGACAAACTTATTTCATCCTGACAGCAGGTCTTTCTATCTGTCCTCTATACCCTATTTCATATTGCCCTAGGAGTTTTCTTTTTGGAATCTTTTTCAAGATGTGATTGGGAATTTTTTTCAATTTCTATTTTGCTCTCTGGTCCTAGAATATCAGGGCAATTTTCCTTGAGAATTTCCTGAAGGATGATTTCCAGGCTCTTTTTTTGATCATGGCTTACAGGAAGTCCAATAATTTTAAAATTATCTCCTAGATCTATTTTCCAGGTCAGTGCTTTTGCAATGAGATATTTCACATTGCCTTCTAATTTTCATTTGTTTGGATCTGGTTTATAGTAGCTTGATTTCTCAAAAAGTCATTAGCTTCCATTTGCTCCAATCTCATTTTGAATGAATTATTTTCTTCAGTGAATTTTTGAAATTCCTTTTCCATCTAGGCAATTCAGGTTTTTAAAGCATTATTTTCCTCATTGGCTTTTTGGCCATTTTACCATTTGAGTTTATTTATTTTAAGGTGTTATTTTCTTCAGTATTTTTTGGGGTTTCCTTTAACAGGCTGTTGACTGGATTTTCATGGTTTTCTTGCATCATTCTCATTTCTCTTCCCAATTTTTCCTCCACTTCTCTTACTTGATTTTCACAATCCTCCTTGAGTTCCTCCATGGCTGATAACCAGTTCACATTTTTCTTGGAAACTTTTGATGCAGGAGTTTCATCTTTGACTTCTTCTGGTTCCATGTTTTTATACTTTTTATCCCATAAAAAGGATTCTATGATCTGATTATGCTTCCTCTGCTTCCTCTTCTTGGCAGCCAATTATTTGACTTTTGAGCTCTTTGTCACAGTAGAACTTTGTTTCCAGAGTAGAGAGAGCTGTGTCCCACATTTCTGGGGTTTTTAAAAATGTCAGAGGTCTGAGGAGGGCACTCTCTCTACAGCCACAACAAGCTCTGCCACACTGACATTTCACACCTCAGGATCGCCACCCAAGTTTGCAGGACCCAGATCTAAGCAGGTCAAAGCAAGAGTGATTACCCTCTGAATGGTTGCTTTTTCCCCCTATGATCTGCAGTCCAGGAGTTCTGGAGATAGCCATGTGGCAGCAGCTGCAGCCACCATGCCCTGCCACTTCTTGCCCTGGGGGCAGGGGCCATACCATGCTCTTCTGTCACCTGTTTCCAACAGAGCTCCCCAATGACCTCTTACTGTCTCTTTGGTGTTTGTGGGTTGAGACATCTGGAAATTGCCATAGATGCTGGTGATTCACTCTCCTGAAGTCTGCTCTGGTTGGTTTGAGCCCCTAGTGGGGGCCATCCTGTGTCTGGGACCATGAGGCTCACAGGGAACTGCACTTAGCTCCCAGCTAGGTGACATAGACCCTTCTTGGAGGGCCTCCAGGCTGTCTTCAGGAAAAAGTTTTGGTTCTCTCTGTCACTTTGTGGGTTCTGTAGCTCCAAAATTTGTTTAGAGTCATAATTTACAGGTAGTAGAGGTGGTTGGTGTTGGAGCTTATGCCAAGTTTCTGCTTTTACTCTGCCGTCTTGGCTCTGCTCTCCCCCCCCCACCGCCAACATTGTCTCTCATTAATAAAATATGAGATTTGGGATCAGGATGATGTCAGTAAAAATAAAGAAGAATGAATGGATATGGGAGACATTTCAAGAGCCACTATTCTAGTGCAAACTCTCATCATCTCTTATATAGACTCTTGCTGGTCCTGCCCCCTCCCCTGCCTTACTCCAGTCTCTCTCTTCCCTATCCACAATCCACAGAACTATCAAAATAATTTTTCACAACCATATATCTGACTCTGTTACTCTGTACTCAAAAAACCTTCACCTCTCTTTTGTCTCTAAGATGTACTTCAAACTCCTTAGTCTGGCATTTAACACTTTTCCAATCTGTCTCTTGTCTACTTATACTCATTTTACATTACATATCTTTACCCATCTGATATTCCAGTCCATCTTGTCTCTCATTACTTTTCCTAAACCCAACTTTCCATTTCCTATCACCATGTTTTTTTTTTTCACAGCTTGACCCCGTGTTTTCTATAAATTCCCTACTTACTTAGAATCTTTCTTAGTTGTCTCTAAAGCCTTGCTCAGAGAACATCTCCAGTTATATTTTTTGTTCATTTGTTTTCAGGGCATTTGAATCTTCTAAATAAACTCATGTCATGTTTTCTTAAGCATTAAGAAGTCTTTACTTATAAAAGAAAAAAGGGAAACTGTGCCCTCACCAAGAAGAAGACACTGGCATTCATTCGCATGGTAATGTTAAATTTCCCAAGTAGGGGAGAGGATGCCAACTCCCTATCCTTCTGGTGCCCCTCTTGATATTCACTTATTTTACAATCTCAATTCTTCCTGACCCTTGATGCCAGGATAAGAAAGCTAACAGCTGAAATTTTGCCTACTATTTTAGAATTGATACCATCCAGTTGCATGAACATTTTATTGGAAAATTCCCCAAATTTCCTTCAGGTGAAGTAGAGAAACTCACTAAAAATAGAAAGATATCCTGGGATAGTCGTATGACAGATATCTTTTCTGCAGTGGTTACATACAATTCTCCCTTTATTGAATTCCTTCCCAGATTGTCCATTTTGAAGATTGGCTCAGGCTGGATGTGGTTCCTTCTCCACTTGAGTGTGCTTTCAGTTCTCTGGGATTTTCCATCTTGACAACATACACATTCAGAGGGCAGGGAATATCTTTCATTTTGCTTGTATTCATATTCCCAGGTCTCAGAATGGCACCTGGCCCATAATCAGCACTTGATAAATGTATGTTGTCTACCTGAAAATGTTGTGATTAATAGAAAACCTTTTCAAAAACTTTGGGGCAGGAAAAGTTATATTTAAAGGGCCATTAATTTTCATTTGGAAATCAAAGGTATTTCATTTATGTTGGAATGTGAATTGTTTAATATATAAATTATTTCCCTTCCTTTAGTCACACATGGGAATTAATAAAGGAGAAAGATCACATTCAGAGAAACAGCTTGAAAAACTCAATTTTAATTTCTTACCAGTTTTTCCTGAGATCTCTTTTTTTTGCTTCCTTACATTCAGATTTAGCTATGTGATTTTCCTTTTAACCATCATGTAAACCACTGAAATATCCTGTCATGTTTGTTGGCCCATCACTTCAACATCCCACACAATTATCCTAGTAATAGGATCTGATCTGACTGCATCTGCAATGGTCTGGAACATGGTGTGTTCAGCATTCGACTTTGAGTTTAATAGAAGTACCAGGGCTTCTCTAGACTCAATGATATATTACTGAACACACATCAGTTGCTCACTGACTTTAGTTCATGACAATTTCTTTGGGGAAAGGGACTGGTCTTATTATTTATAAAAGTATTTAATTAAGGTTCCAATGTTCTAAGTTATGTATAGTAACTCCCTGGAAGTTTAATAAATGAAAGTATCTAAGCATTTCTTCCTTCAATCTATCCCCTTCTCACTCCCTGTCTCATGTTACTGGCTGTGCCTCCAAGAAATTATTTTTTTTCAAATTTATTAAGACCTGTAAATTTCCCCCATGCAAATGGAACTTGTAATCATAGAATCCTAGCATCCATTTCCTAAATTGCCTAGGATATTATAGATATGGAATGTTTGACTTTCTTCTTGTTTCATGGACCCTTTTGAAAATTTAGTGAAGCACTTTAACCCCTTTTCAGAATATTTGTTTTAAATGTACAGAATAAAATACATAGGAATACAAAGTCAATTTTGTGTAAATAAATATATGTATATATGTATGTAGACATATACTACGGTGCATATACACACATGTGCTACTTGTCAGTGCAGGCACATACATGTGTATATAGACATACATGTATACAACATATTTACATATATATGATCATGAACTCCAAATTAAATCCCCTGCTTTGGAGGTTCTATATTTGAAGTGGTCTGAGTAACCATGACCAAAACCTAGGAAAATATTTCCCTTTTACAGGAGAATTAACTAAAACAAGCTCTTTTCCACTTAGAAAGAGACCAAAAATAGTTTATTGAGATAGTATTTTGTTAAAATTAAAAGAAAACAGTCACTATTGATATTATACAATTGGTAAATCATGGTTATCCCAAACCCCATACTATTCCACAATAAACAATCCTCAAGGTCACTTTCAATTCCCTAGGAAAGTACAATTCAAACATAGAACACACATAAAGGTTAGTGGGCTGGTTCCTCTGGCAAAGTCCACTATATCACCCTTCTCTGGCAACTTTGCTCTCACATAATCCACTGACCTGTCTCCACTCTTATGCACTACTGTCATGGACATGAATGCAACATCCTTGTAGGGAGGCTAGCACTTTTTTTGTTTTCTATAATGCAGGAGAAAAGCTAGTTTTTGTTGAGAAATAAGGCAAAGGTGACCATCCTTCTTTAGTCTTTCCTATATGCCTTGAGATTTCTCTAGAAGAGATAGGTTATGATGGTTGACTAGGAGAGGATGGTTCAAAAGAAATCTGCTCATGACAGCTTCCTTGTCTCTTGCAGTTTACAGAAGACAGGCAGCATAGGGATCATATACTGGATTTAAGTCAGAAGAGCTCAGTTCAGATGCTGCCTAAGACATTACCTCAGCCACACCAGCCTAAACTCTATCAGACTAAGTATCTTCATTGAAATAGGTATAATCATGACTGAGAGGAAACTGCAGAATAGAAAGAGCACTAGGAAGATCTTGCCTCAAGTCTGACCTCTGACACATTAGCTTATGAACACAAACAAGTCAATGAGTAGGTGTGTCTCAGGCATATACTGTAGCTTCCATGTTTAAAAAATGAAACTTATCTAAGAAATTCTCCCTTTATTCTTTCCCCTTCTCTCTCCACACCTCATGTTATCAGTTATACTTCCCAGAAGGTTTCCTTTAATTAAGAGCTGGAATCCTCCCTCCCCCTTAGGATATGTTACACAGAAGTTGCCAGTCAATTTCAGTAGACAAAGTTTTCACATCTGGGCATACCCCATGTTAATGAAATCACAGACCTAGAAAAAAGAAAGAAAAAAATATTTGTAATATTTACATCACAACCTTATTTTTTAACATCATTAGAAATGTATTAAAGTGCTTTAAGTCATGCAGATGTATATACATATGTGTGTGCATATATGTATGTACACAAACAACCAAAGAAAAATAAAGGAAAACAAAACAAAAATATAAACAAAAAGGCAACCTAAGGTCCAGAGCAATGAAATCACTTGTCCAGAGTCTTAGAGTTCATAAATAGAGTATAAAATCAAAATCATTTTCATGACATAGTGGTTCCCAGTGCTTAAGCACAATACCTGGCATGTAACATGTGTTTAAAATATTTATTGACTACCTGTATGTATAATTGTACCCAGACCTACTGTATACCTGTACTTTGGCCAATTCCCCTTTTATGGAATGATTTATTCTTTACTTCTATTAGCATAATCCTTCATGGGTATTATTTAAATCCCTTTCTTTACTGGCTCCAAAACACAGACTTTTTTGGAAAATTTGATAGGGAAGAGAACATTTTAATATGGGTAGAGCAAGGAAAACTTCATGCCGTAAGTAGATAGAACACCAGGCAAGAGGTCAAATCTAGCCCTCAAACACTGTGTGATCCTGGGCAAGTCACTTAACCTCTGTTTGCCTCAGTTTTCTGAAATATAAAAATGGGGATAGTAATAGCACCCACATCTCAGGGCTGTTGGGTAGATGAGATGAGGTAGTAATTAGAATGTGCTTAGCATAGGACCTGTAACACAGGAAGCACTATATAAATGTGATTGTTATTATTATTATTGGAGGCAGTAACATCAGATTACAAAATCAGTATTAGTACATTTTGACTGAAAAAGAGTATGTGAAATGGAGTAATGGGGAAAAAAAGAAAGGAAAAGAAGACCAGGATAGGTAGATTGAAGCCTGATTGTTTAGGGCCTTGAATGTATATATTTTTAAAATTAACTTATAGGTAATGAATAATTGAAGTTTTTCACAGGGTGGGGTATGTGTGTGTGTGTGTGTGTGTGTGTGACATGGTTGATATGTGAAATAGGAAGGGTTTTGTTTATTTGTATGCTGGGTTTTGTTTTGTTTTTAATCATCTTAATCTTTCACTTACAAGGCTATATGGTTATGAGGACAGAAGCACTCTTAAGGCTTACCTTGTATTCTCTATATTGCTGAGTATTGTCCTTAATACTTACTAGGATATCAGTGAGTATTACCTGATCTGTTTTTATAAGAGGTTTTCCCCCCACCCCAGGTGATAAACAGTGATCTTGCATGCTTTTTCAGTATTATTAACTATGTTCTCAAGGAAAAAGCTTGCTACAGACCCTGCTTTCTATGAGCATAAGCCCAGAGTTAGTAATAGAATCCAATTCCTTCCCCACTTTTGTTCTTTTACTCCTTTCCACTAATTACATTTCTCAAAAATCCTCAAAGGGAGAAGTATAGACTAGAAGAGAATAGAAGTAATAGTAAGCATACTGGAGCCCCCATGTGGTTAGGGAGAATCCTTAAAATATCAGAAAAGAACTTTTCTACAAAGGGAAAGAGGAATGTTGAAAGTACGAATATTTTTTCATATCCTTAGTTTTAGCAACCCTAGTAAAGTTCTAAATCAAAGTTTCTAGTGTTAATAACATGAGGATGTGGGAAAACTTAATTTTTGATCTTTTTAAAAATTTTGATCTTTTATTTAATTAGTTTGGTTTTGCTTTTGGTTTGCCACCTACCCCACACCCTGCCCCTCCACCCCACAAAAAAAAAATCTGGTCAGGTTAAGAAACTACAAATTTTGGATCCAATCCAATTGCATTCAAACCAGTATAATCCAATTGAACAAACATTTATTAAGAAACTACTGTGTGCAAAAAGAACTCTGCTAAGCCCTGGGAAAACAAACCTGGGGAAAAATACAATTCTTGCTTTCAAGTTGCTTATGAGGAAAGAAGAGGTACAAGGAAGATATCATGTACCCAAATAATGTGTAGGAAAGAAATATAAAATATGTCAATGGACACTCATCATCGGCAAAAGGCATGTTATAGGGGGGTGACACTTGAAATTAACCTTGAAATAAAGTGGGAGTCTGAAGAGCAAGAGGTGATTGGGGAACTATATTTCAGGGAAGCAGGGGGTATGAAGGTGGTCTGTGCAATGGAAAATCTTCTCTGTGTTAATCTGAATGTTCATTTTTGAAAATAGCACTTATAAATAGGATTTATTACATTTTATTTCCAGGACAACCCATCAATAAAACTATGGAAAACACTATGTTGTATTTTTTTTTGTTCCACTAAAAATGATCAGTCAGAGACTATAAAGTCTCTTCTCTCTGAAGATAGGCTAAGCAAAGTATTGTCAATCATTTTTTTTTCTCTGCGATTTAGGTGCCATTCTGCTTTAAGGAAAGGTTGGCCTAAGCCACCTAAGTATCCCTTCCAGCACTAAAACTGTGTGGCTCCATGACCAACCCATTTTTTTTTCTCATTCTAGAGTGGGAACATTAAATGTCAAATAACCAATTTAATTTTTTTCAGCAGATACAAAAAGAATTATAAAATGTAATTTTATTTTAAAAAATTGCTATGCTTTCACATCATACATCTGAGCATATTTTAACTACCTCCTAAGCCCAGTTAAGTCATTTTTGATACTTTATATGGAAAATGATTATAGAGGTCATTTGATGTTATTAAATTACAACAAGGAAAACCCCCTTCATTTCTCTAGTTGATGAATTTGACCTGGTGAATTTAATTTTATTAAAATATAATTATTAGCTCTTATAATAGTCATACTGCCCTGTAACCTCCCTCTCCCTATTTTCTCCTGTCTTGTGTGAGTTCACAAACTAAGCAAAATGAAGATGAAATTTAATGGGACTGGAGACTTAAAATCGTGATACAAATTCCTTTTGAAAGTTAGTTACCCATTAAATACTCCAAATTATAAGTATTGGGGTGAAGTTTTGACTATTAGAGTCTGATCAACTACATTGTAACTGACTTCTTAGAATGTAACTGTGACTCTGATAGGATGATTTGTTTAGATTTATCCAACAGAAACTATACCTAGAAATAATTATATATAATTAGTGTGCTATCCCCCACATATAGCACAGGGATATCCTTCATAGTTTGAAGGGTTTTGAGAACAGATACATTTCTAACATCTCCTCCTTCCACCATTCTCCAAAGGAGTCTCATTCCTGCCAGGAGAAGGAAAGCGTTGCATCCAGTCACTGGCCATTCTTCCTTTCTCAGAGAAGGAGTACCAGTCTAGAATTGTATCTATATGCTCCCTAAGATAATGTTAACCTGGAATTGTAGTTTTCAGGTTCAAAGTTAACCCATTTGCTATTTCTTAAAGGGCAAGGGAGAGCTGAAGTTTTGAGTATTATCAAATATCACTTCAACAATGAACATACAATGAGCAATTCATTATTTATTATAATTATTAAAAATTATGAACAAATACCTCACCTGAATTGATGAGAAACCAAAAATCAGAGAAAGCATGCATATGAGAATGTGTGTCAGACATTACAGATTGAAGACTCTCTTCCATTTCAAATGAAGTATTAGAGAGAGAAAGAGAGAGAGAAAGAGAGAGAGAGAGAAAGAGAGAGAGAGAGAGAGAGAGAGAGAGAGAGAGAGAGAGAGAGCAGAAACTTAGCAAAAAGAGAAAATCCCCCAAAGTCACTAATAAGAAAGTGATTCAAGTTCGAAATGTGAGCTTCTTCCCATAGTTACGGAAAAGTTATCTTTATTAAAAGTACAGGTACCTTGATCTACCACTTAAAAAAATCAAAAGCTTGAATGAAGAACAAAATAAGCAACTATTTCATATACCAAGTGGAGATGCAAACATAAGTGAGTGAACTGCTACATGAATATAAAAAATGATATCAGAGCATATTTAGCACCAAATGTTAGAATTTGAAATTGTTCACTAAAAGATATTAGTAAATGTCAATACAGCAATATTTTAATAGCTTTAAAATAATCCCAGAGCAATCAATTTAGATCAAAATGAGTTTATTTTAAAGTGCCAAAGGTGGGGGGAAATGCTTTCTTTGCACTACAAAATGATTTCTCAAATGAATAGTGCCTGTTCAGAATTTAAGTAGATAATTACTTCATTTACATTTACTAAGGTGATAAGAGAAATAGAAAGAATTCTCTTTGGGAAATGACTTAAGTGTAAACAGTTGATTTATGCAAAAGAAAGTTTTATTTAAAATTTAATTATTTTCTATATAATAATAATTCTAGGGGAAAAGAACAACAAAGGAAAGATAGAAATGTAATGGAAATAATAAAATTTGGAGTAAAAAAAAAACAAAACAACAGCAAACAACCCTGAATTCAAATCCTGATTCATGTATTGTAAATGATCCAAGAAGTACCTCAGAGTCTGAAAAAGGTGTCATATGATTGGAACAGTACAAAATTCTTCAGATTTTCTGAACAAGAAAGACAATAGAATAATTAAACTACAGACCAAAGAATTTTACTTTGATTATCTGAAAAAGCCTAGATTATATGTTTTTTTGTATATGTATATATGTATACATATACGTACATAAAACTTTGAAATTAAGAAATAAAACAAGTATTTCCATAGCATAGTAGAATAAGGAAAAAGGATGATAACACATGAAACTGAAGATTTATTATGTACAAATTGCTATTCTTTTAAATACATCATAAAATTATCATGTGCCTTTGTTTCCTCTTGCTTCTCCCCTCTTCATAGAGATGACTACCATTATTCATAAATATGTACATATATATGCATGTGTGTATGTGTAAAATCATTCTATACATACTTCTTTTTAATTTTTCTTTATCTGGATGCAGATGGCATCTTCCTTCATAGATAAGCTGTTATTAATTTGGAGGTTTCTAATAGTCAAAATGACTTAGTTGTTCAAATTTGTGGCTCAAATAATATTGTCGTTACTGCATACAACATTCTCTTCTCATTTTGTTTTTCATTATTTCATGCAAGTCTATCCATGTTCTAAGATCATTATGCTCATCCATTTTTTTTTGCCTTTTGTGGAGGGCAATTGGGGTTAAGTAACTTGCCCAAGGTTACATGGCTAGTTTTTTTTGTGTGGGTGTTAAGTGTGTGAGGCCAGAACCTAACTCAGGTCCTCCTTACTCTGGGGCCGGCACTTTTATTCACTGCACCACCTAGCTGCCCCTGCTCATCCATTTCTTAAATGACACTAGTATTCTATCACAATCATATACCACAACTTGTTCAGCCATTCCCCATTTGATGTACATCGATGACATTTCTAGTTCTTTTTCATCACAAAGAGAGCTGCTAATAAATATTTTAGAACAAATACATCCCTTTTGGGGCAGCTAGGTGGCACAGTGAGTAAATAGAACACTGGCCCTCGAGTAAGGAATACCTGAGTTCCAAATCTGGCCTCTTTACACTTACTAGCCGTGTGATGTTGGGCAAATCACTTAGCCCCAGTTGCCCTCCTTTCCCCCTCCAAAAAGCAAAAAATGAAACAACAAAAAACAAAACCAATCAACCAAACAAACAGAAAAAACAAATACATCGTTGCCCTTTTTTTTCTAATCATCTTTCAATATGGGACTAGTAGTAATATTTCTGGGTCCAAGGTTATAGGCAGTTTAATAGCACTTTGGATATAATTCCAGATCGCTTTCCAAACTAGTTGGGTCAGTTCATAGTTCCACTAACAGTAAATTAGTGTTCAAATTTTTCTACTTCCCCTTCAACATTTGTCTGTTTCCCCTTCAATCATTTAGCTAATCTGATTAGTATAAAATGATATCTCAAGTTTGTTTTAACTTGCATTTCTCTATTCAATAATGATTGAACATTTTTTCATTTTATTATGAATTACTTTGATTTCTTCATCAGAAAACTGCCTGTTCATATCCTTTGATCATTAATCAATTAGAGAATAACTCATATTCTTGTAGATTTGATGTTCTTTATATTTTTGAGGTATGAGATCTTTATCTGAAAAAGTGTTCAAGATTTTTCTCCTAAATTTGCTGCTTTCCTTCTGATGTTGGCTATATTTGTTTATTTATACAAAAATGTTTTTTTTTTAATTTAAGGTAATACATTTTATTAGGAAAGAAAGTGAGCATCAAGAAAAGGTAGTAATAATCTTCCCCAAACACAAAAACAAAAAACAGAATGGCTTCATTAGAAAAGTACATTCCAGATTAACCCCATCTATTTCTTGTTCTTTTTTAAATGAATGCAATATTTTATTTTAATTTTTTTAAATAAATTTGTTTTCCTTTTAATTCACAGGATTCAATTTCACAATTCCTTGAGTTTCATATTTTGTCTCCCTCCCTACCCTCCCTGCCATGGCAGCATATAGTCAAGTTTAGAATCTGTAAATACTTTCACATTATACATTAGTCAGGTTATAAAGACGGATTGTATTAGCTGGAATGAAAAATGGTAAAGAGGACATAAAACCAAATAAGAGAAGGAAAAAGTTCAGGTATTTTGCTTCCACCTGGATATAAACCAAGTTCTTTTTAGTTCTTTCTCTGGATGCACATATTTCTCTCCATCATGAGTCTTTTGGGATTGACTTATATCACTGCATTGTGAGAGGAGTCCAGTCTATCAAAGTCGGTCATCACACATATATTGTGTCTGTAATTGTGTACAAATTTCTCCTGGTTCCACTCTTCCCACTCAGCATCAGTTTGTGTAAGCCTCTCCAGGTAAATATGAAGACTTTCTGCTCCTCATTTCTTATAGCACTATAGTATTCCATAACACTGCATATACCACAACTTGTTCAGTCATTCCCCAATTGATGGGCACCCTCTTAATTTCCAAATCTTTGCCACCACAAAAAGAGTTGCTATAAACATTTTTGGACATATGGGTCTTCCTCCCACTTCAATGATCTCTTTGGGATGTAACCCTAGGAGTGGTATTGCTGGATCAAAGGGTATGAAAGCATTTATAGCCCTTTGGGCATAATTCCAGATTGCTCTCCAGAAAGGCTGGATAATTTCACAACTCTACCAGCAATGCATTAGTGTTCCAATTTGCCCACATCCTCTCCAGCATTTATCATTTGCCTGTTTTGTCATCTTAGCCAATCTGACTGGTGACATGTGGTACCTCAGAGTTGCTTTGATTTGCATTTCTCTAATCAATAGTGAATTAGAGCATTTCTTCATGTGCTTATAGATAGCTTTAATTTCTTTCTCTGAAAACTGCCTGTTCATATCCTTTGACAATTTATCAATTGGGGAATGACTTGTATTCTTATAAATTTGACTCAATTCTCTATATATTGTAGAAATGAGTCCTTAGTCAGAGACATAGGTTCTAAAAATTCTTTCC
Organism: Petaurus breviceps papuanus; assembly: GCF_028583685.1. Taxonomy (NCBI): domain Eukaryota; kingdom Metazoa; phylum Chordata; class Mammalia; order Diprotodontia; family Petauridae; genus Petaurus; species Petaurus breviceps. The sequence goes on from NW_027186320.1 coordinate 495,289, forward strand.
CAATTTCCCACCTGCGTCTTAATCTTGGTTACATTGGCTTTGTTTGTACAGAAGCTTTTCAATTTCATGTAGTCAAAATTATCCATTTCACATTTTATAATGTTATCTAATTCTTGTTTAGTCATAAAGTCTATCCCTCTCTACAAGTCTGATAGGTAAACTATTCCTTGTTTTAGGAATTGCTTACAGTATCAACCTTTATACCTAGATCATGCACCCATTTAGACTTGATTTTGGTCTATGGTGTTAGATAATGGTCTATGCCCAGTTTCTGCCATACTCTATTCCAGTTTTCCCAGCAGTTTTTGTCAAATAGTGATTTCTTATCCCCAAAACCAGGATCTGGGGGTTTATCAAAAACATTTTACTATAGTCGTTTACTTCTGAATCTCATGTGCCTAATCTATTCCATTGATCCACTCCTCTATTCCTCAGCCAGTACCAAGTAGTTTTGATGACTGCTGCTTTATAATACAGATTGAAATCTGGTATAGCTAGTCTACCTTCCCTAGCATTTCCTTTCATTAATTCCTTTGATATTTTGGACAGTTTCTTCTTCCAAATGAATTTTGTTACTATTTTTTCTAGCTCTAGATAGTAGTTTTTTGGTAAATTAATTGGTATGGCAATAAATATATAATTTAATTTAGGTAAAATTGTCATTTTTATTATATTAGCTTGACCCAGCCATGAGCAATTGATATTTTTCCAATGAGTTAGATCTGACTTTATTTGTGTGAAAAGTGTTTTGTAATTGTGGTCATATAGGTCCTGGGTTTGTTTTGGCAGGTAGATACCCAAATATTTTATAATGTCTATAGTAACTTTAAAAGGGATTTCTCTTTCTATCACTTGCTGTTGAATTTCATTGGAAATATATAGGAATGCTAAGGATTTATGTGGGTTTATTTTATATCCTGCAACTTTGCCAAATTTATTTATTGCCTCAGTTAGTTTTTTACTTGATTCTCTAGGGATTCTCTAAGTATATCATCATATCATCTGCAAGGAGTGATAGCTTGGTCTTTTCTTTGCCTAATTTGATTCCTTTGATTTCTTTTTATTTTCTAATTGCTACTGCTAACATTTTTAGTACCAGATTGAATAAGAGGGGTGATAGTGGACACCCTTGTGTGATAGTAATGGAATATAAAGATTCCCCTGTATTAGCTTGGTTTTCAAATTGATTGTGTTAAAACCCAGAGCTTGTTAATTCCACCTGTGAGATGGACTTGTTGATGTGAAAAGAGAGTCCTGAACTGGGAGGAGCTGGTGATGTAGATTTGGAGAGACAAGAGAGAGGCAGAAGAACTTTTTGGAAGCAGCACCTCGTGGAGGCAGAGAGAGACTGAGAGAATTTCTTGGGGCCACTTTGAATTGCCCTGGACTTTTGAGACCTGCCCCCTGAGCTGCCAAGGACTGAGGAGACATGGCTGTTTTGTTGGTACTTTGTCTGTTTTGATGTTGTTTTGCCAGATTTGTCCAATGGTGATAGACAGTCCTTTTGTTGAAGAAGTCCTGGAACCTGACTGTTGGCTAAGAGCTCCTGAGACTGTCCTGCAGACGGAGAGTGAATACTGTCCACTGGTGAAGGACAGTGCTGTTGTTGCAGGGGTCTGGGAACCTTTCTGTTTGTTCAGAGCTACTGAGACTGTCCTGCAGACAGAGTGAACACTGTCCACTGGGGAAGGACAGTGCTGTTGTTGCAGGGGTCTGGGAACCTTTCTGTTGGTTCAGAAGCCATGAAGAAGGATTTTCTTGTTGTATGTTTACAGAAATCCTGGGAGAGGGTTTTGCTAATGTTTTCAGGGTTTCAAGGACTGTTCTACAGACAGAGGATGAATTAATGAAGATACTGGCAATGTATCTTGTGGCCTTGCTAAGCCTTGTCTCCCCAGGAACTAAGATTGCTGAGAACTTGCCTAGTGTCAAGATGAAGAAAAGACCTCCATTTGGGTATTAAGTGCTGTGCTTAAACTTGTTGTAACTCTGGAGTAGATTCAATTGTGATCCAGGGGTGGGGAACTTTTGACCTTTTTGTGTTCTATGGTTGAACAAATGAAGGTACTTTACTTAGATTGGAAAGTAACCTCCATTTGAGAAGAGGGGCTTTGTGGTAGACTAAATGAAGGTACAGCATAGGGGTGGAGTAGTATTTAGAACAGGGACTTTGTAATTGATTGAATGAATGGAAGGTCCTGGGGTGGAGTAGTACTTGGAGATTATTTAATCACCCTTAGTAAATGCTGTATTTTGAATGATGTCATGTTTTGATCTTCTCTGTTCTTGGTTTGTCACTGTATAAAATAGAGAGCACCTATGCTGGTATTTTGAACCTTAGGAAGTTACCTTTGCTTTTGATGACTGCTGCTTCATAATACAGTTTGAAATCTGGTATAGCTAGTCTACCTTGCCTAGCATTTCTTTTCATTAATTCCTTTGATATTTTGGACCGTTTCTTCTTCCAAATGAATTTTGTTACTATTTTTTCTAGCTCTAGATAGTAGTTTTTTTGGTAAATTAATTGGTATGGCAATAAATATATAATTTAATTTAGGTAAAATTGTCATTTTTATTATATTAGCTTGACCCAGCCATGAGCAATTGATATTTTTCCAGTGAGTTAGATCTGACTTTATTTGTGTGAAAAGTGCTTTGTAATTGTGGTCATATAGGTCCTGGGTTTGTTTTGGCAGGTAGATACCCAAATATTTTATAATGTCTATAGTAACTTTAAAAGGGATTTCTCTTTCTATCTCTTGCTGTTGAATTTCATTGGAAATATATAGGTATGCTGAGGATTTATGTGGGTTTATTTTATATCCTGCAACCTTGCCAAATTTATTTATTGCCTCAGTTAATTTTTTTTTTAAGAAATTGGGGTTAAGTAACTTGCTCAAGGTTACACAGCCAGTTATTTCTGGGTGTGGTGCTCAGTGTCTGAGCCCAGGATTCGATCTCCAGGTCATCCCAACACTGGAACCGGTGCTCTTACTCGCTGAGCCACCTGGCCGCCCCTAAGCAATTGGGGTTGAGTAACTTGCTCAAGGTTACACGGCCAGGTGTTTCTGGGTGGGTGCTAAGTGTCTGAGCCCGGGATTCGATCTCCAGGTCTTCTCAACACTGGAGCTGGTGTTCTTACTTGCTGTGCTACCTGGCCTCCTCATCAGTTAATTTTTTACTTGATTCTCTAGGGTTCTCTAAGTATATCATCATATCATCTGCAAAGAGTGATAGCTTGGTCTTTTCTTTGCCTAATTTGATTCCTTTGATTTCTTTTTATTTTCTAATTGCTACTGCTAACATTTTTAGTTCCAGATTGAATAAGAGGGGTGATAGTGGACACCCTTGTTTCACCTCTGATATTATGGGAAATGCTTCTAGCTTCTCCCCATTGCATATAATACTTGCTGATGGCTTTAAATAGATGCCACCTATTATTTTAAGGAAGTCTCCATTTTTTCCTATTCTTTCTAATGTTTTTAATAGGAATGGATGTTGTATTTTGTAAAAAAGCCTTTTCTGCATCTATTGAGAAGATCATGTGGTTTCTGCAAATTTTATTGTTGATATGATCAATTATACTGATGGTTTTCCTAATATTAAACCATCCTTGCATTCCTGGAATAAATCCTACCTTATCAAAATGTATTATTCTTGAGATAAGCTTCTGTAGTCTTTTTGCTAGTATTTTATTTAGAATTTTTGTTTCTATATTCATGAGGGATATTGTTCTATAATTTTCTTTCTATGTTTTATCTCTTCCTGATTTAGGTATCAGTACCATATTTGTGTCATAAAAAGAATTTGGTAGGACTCCTTCTTCACTAATTTTCCCAAATAGTTTGTAAAGTATTGGAATCAATTATTCTTTAAATGTTTGATAGAATTCACCAGTGAATCCGTCTGGCCCTAGAGATTTTTTCATAGGGAGTTGACTGATGGCTTGTTCAATTTCTTTTTCTGCGATGGGAATATTTAAGTAATTTACTTCCTCTTTAATTTATCTGGGCAACTTGTATGTTTGTAAATATTCATCCATTTCCCTAAGATTGTCAAACTTATGTGCATACAATTGAGAAAAATAATTCCTAATTATTGTTTTGATTTCCTCTTCATTGGAGGTAGATTCGCCCTTTTCATTTTTGATACTCATAATTTGGTTTTATTCTTTCTTTTTTATCATATTGACAAAGGGTCTATCAATTTTTTTTTCATAAAACCAGCTCTTGGTTTTATTTATTAATTGAATAGTTTTCTTCATTTCAATTTTATTAATCTCTCCTTTTGTTTTCATTATTTCTAATTTAGTATTTAATTGGGATTTTGAATTTGTTCTTTTTCTAGGTTTTTCAATTGCATGCCCCATTTGTTGAGCTCCCTTTTCTCTAATTTAATAATGTATGCACTCAGAGATATAAAACTTCCCCTAAGAATTACCTTTAATGTATCCCACAAATTTTGGTATGTTGTCTCATTATTATCATTCTCTTGAATGAAATTACTGATTGTTTCTATAATTTCTTGTTTGATCCACTCATTCTTTAGGATTAAATTGTTTTATTTCCAATTAGTTTTTATTCTGTCTTACCTTGGCCCTTTATTGCATATAATTTTTATTGCATCATGATCTGAGAAGTATGCCTTTAATATTTCTGCCTTACTGCATAGAATTGTCAGGTTTTAAGCCCTAGAATGTGGTCAGGTTTTTAGTATGTGCCATGAACCACTGAGAAGAAAGTATATTCCTTTTTATCCCCATTCAGTTTTCTCCAGAGATCTATCATACCTTTCCCTTCTAAAATCCTGTTCACCTCCTTAACTTCTTTCTTGTTTATTTTGAGGTTGGATTTATCAAGTTCTGAGAGGGGGAGATTATTTTCTCCTACTAGTATAGTTTTGCTATCTATTTCTTCCTCTAATTTCTTTTCCTTCTCCTCTGGGTATTTGGATGCTATACCACCTGGTGCTTATATGTTAATGATATTGCTTCATTCTCTGTGGTGCCTTTTAACAGGATATAATTTCCTTCCTTATCTCTTTTAATTAGGTCAATTTTTGCTTTTGCTTTATCTGAGATAAGGATTGCTACCCCTGCTTTTTTCACTTTAGCTAAGGCATGATATATTTTACTCCAGCCTTTTACCTTTACCCTGTGTGTATCTCTCGGTTTCAGATGTGTTTCTTGTAAACAGCATATTGTAGGATTATGATTTCTAATCCATTTTATTATCTGTCTCCATTTTATGGGAGAGTTAATTCCATTCACATTTACAGTTATGATTGTTATCTGTTTCTTTCCCTCCATCCTATTCCTGCAACTGTTAATATTCATATTCCCCCTCCTTCTCCCTTTGCCCCCTTAATAGTTTTCCTTTTGACCACCACCTCCCTCAGTATTCCCTTATCAACCCCCCACCCTTTTCCTCCCATTCCCCCTTCTTCCCTCCCTACAAACCGCTACCACCTGCCTTTCATAGCCCTTTCCCCCTCCTACTTTCTGTAGGATATTTTTATACTTAATGAAGTATGTTATTTCTTCTTTGCACCAAGAGTGACAGGAACAAATCTCATGCGAAGCTCTTCTCCCTCCCCTCTTTCCCTCTAAAGTGATACTTTTTGCATTTCTTCTCCATAGAGACATATGCTTAACTGGTTGTTATTCCCTCCTTGTACCCAACCAATAAGGGAAAAGCTCATATGATTCCCATCTTCCTCCCTTCTTTTCCTCTGCTATACAATTTTTATGCCTCTATGTGTGGCCTAATTTACCCTTTTCCACTTCATTCATTCCCTTTCTTCCTCTGCAGTCCCTTTGTAGCCCTAAATCAGATTTTTTTTTAAATCATCATTTTATGTATTTTATACTCATACCTTCTACTTGTCTATAACCAGTTTGCTCTTTTCAAATAGCAGGGTGTGTGTGTGTGTGTGTGTTTTCCTTGTTTACCTTTCTATGTCACTGTTGCATCTCCTAATTGAAGGTTGTATTTTCCATTGAGTTCTGAATTTTTTATCAAAAAAGTCTAGAACTTTGTTATATCGTTGAATGACCATCTCTTTGCCTGGAAGAATATGTTCAGTCTCACTGGGTATGTGATCCTTGGTTACAACCTGAGCTGTTCTGACTTCTGGAAAATTGTATTCCAATGCCCTCGATCCTTCAGTGTAGAGGCTGACAAATCCTGTGTAATCCTCACTGTGGACCCTCGATATTTGAATTGTTTCTTTCTGGCCTTTTGAAGTATTTTCTCTTTTACCTGGTAGTTCTGGAGTTTGGCCACAACATTTTGAGGATTTTTCAGTTTGGGATCTCTTTCAGCAGGTGTCCAGTGGATTCTCTCGATTTCTATTTTACCCTCAGGTTCTAGTACCTCAGGGCAGTTTTCCTTAATGAGCTCTTGGATAATGTTGTCCAGGCTCACTTTTTCATCATGATTTTCTGGTAGGCCTATGATTCTCATATTATCTCTCCTGGATCTGTTTTCTAGGTCAGTTATTTTTTCTTTGAGGCATTTTACCTCTTTTTCTAATTTTTCATTCTTGTTGTTTTGCTTGACATATTCTTGGATCCTCATAAAGTTATTTGTTTCAATTTGGTTGATTCTAATTTTTAGCAAATCATTTTCCTTGGTTAATGTTTGGAGCTCCTTTTCCATATGATACATTTTTCTTTTCAGAGAGATATTTTCCTCATTATAATGTTTTTCTAATTCTGGTATTTTGGTTTTGAGAGAATTATCCATTTTGTCTTCCTATCTCTCTCATTTTGATTTCAAAGTTCCTTTTGATCTCATCTAGGGGAGCCTTCTGTGCTTGGGACCCATTCCGTGTGGAAGTTTCAGCTGTGGGTATGGAGTCTCTATTGTCTCCCTCTGAGTTTGGTTCCTCCCTCTGAGGATAGTAGGACTCCAGAGTCTTTGTCTTTGTAGTTTGCTTTCTATCAATTTTGAGGCAGGGCCTTAGCCATGCCTTTCTTCTAGGATCCAGAGCCTTTACTGTAGAGGGTTTTGCCCTGGGGCAAGAGTTACTATGTTTTCAGGGTCAGAGGGTTTGGAGCAAGTGAGGTTCACTCTGTCATCTTGGTCTTTGGAGGTCCTGAAAGGGGCTTTTTTTAAGTTTCTGGGCTATGAAGTGGTAGCCCCAGGAGTGTTTGCTGTCCAGCACAGGGGCCCCTGTTTTTGCTTCTTACCTTGCTCTTTCCAGTCCCAGGCCGTTGGTGATAGGCCTGGTAGTGACCCTTGTGATTGGTGGGAAGACTTGTCCCCCGAGTTGATCAGGCCCATTCTGGGCCTGCCTCTGCCAGCTGTGCCTTCCAGGCCTGCCTCTGCCAGCTGTGCCTTCCAGGTCTCCATCTATTTCTTCTTAGAATACATTCAGCATCAATCTCATCTTATATATTTTATATTTTGGCTTTTATTCTAATGGGAAAGTGAGAAATGTGGAGAGAACTGCAGAAATAGAAAATGCCTTCAGCAGTAGGATCATGGTAACCTTGTGCAAAATCAATCAATCATTAATCATTCCTCAGATGTCTACTATGAGTTTTGCTAAGCGCAGAGGAAAGGCCACCATCTAGGCAGTCATTCAATAAACATTTATTAAGAGCCTACTATGTGTCAGCCACTGTGCCAAGTATGAGGGGGCAAAAAAAACAATCCTTGACATAACAAACAAATATGTAAAAATGAGCTACATACCGGATAAACAGGACATATTTAGGAGAGGGAAGGGACTCGAATTAAAAGGTGGCAGGTAATGTTTCCCATAGAAGATGGGATTTTAGTTAAAACTTAAAAGAAGCAAGGAAATTCAGGAAACAGGGATGATGAGGTAGTACATTTCAAGAATGGAGGACAGTCAGAGAAAATGCCAAAAGGCAACAAATGGAGTGTCTGTGGAAAATTAAGGAGGCCTATATCACTATATTGAGGAGTGTTTATAGAGGAGTAAGGTATAAGAAGATTGGAAAGATAGGAAGGAATTAGGTTATAAAGGATTTTGAATACAGAGTATTTTAAATTTGTTCTTTCAGTAGGGAACCAATAGAGTTTATTGATTTATTGATCAGTTCTCTGTTTTAGGAAAATCACTTTAGTGGCTGAATGGATACATGGATTCAAGGAAGAGACTTAAATCAGGAAGACCCTCTAGCATGCTATAGTAATACACAAGATATAAGACTACATCAAGTGGTGGCAGTGTCCAAAGAATAAAAAGAAGTGAATTCAAGAGATGTTGCAGGGGTGAAATTTACAGACCTTGAGAAAAGTTTGTAAAGGGTTGGGTGGGGGGTGAGTAGCAGGTGAGAGATCGTGAAGAGAAAGAATGACACCTAGGTTTTGAGCCTGAGATGGCACTGAGATCATGACAATGCTTCTAGTCGTAATTGAGAAGGTAGGAGGTGGGAAGAATTTTAAAGGAAAAAAATTATGTTTGTTTTTAGACATAGTGCATTCAAAATGTTTACTTTATGTTTAGTTCAAGATGTCTGAAAGCATTTGGAGATCTGTGATTATAGGTTGGTCTGCAAAGAGGTTATATCAGAATAGGTACATGCAAAAATAATCAACATAAAGAAAACAATTAAACCTATGAGAACTGATCAGACCAACAAATGAAAAAGTACAGAAGGAGAAGAAAAGAAGACTCAGGATCAAACCTAGAGGCATACCTCTTTTTTGGAGGGTTTTTATCTAGATGAGGATCCAGTAAGAGTCTAAGAAGGAGTAACATAGCTAAAAGAAACATTATAGTATGATGTTCTGAAAACATAGAAAGAAGAGAGTACCAAGAATAAGAATATAATCAACTTTGTCCAAGGTGGCAGAAAGGTCAAGAAGAAGGAGTACTGAGAAAAGAACATTTGATTTGAGAATTAAGAGAACATTACACCCAAAGACTCTAGCTTCTGGGATAAGAACTTACTATTTGACAAAAACTGCTGGGAAAACTGGAGAATAGTATGGCAGAAACTGGGCATAGCCCAATGTCTTATACCATATACCAAAATAAAATCAAAATGTATACACTATTTAGATATAAAGGCTCATACTATAAACAAACGGGGAGAGCAAGGGATAGTTTAACTGTCAGATTTATGGAGAAAAGAAGAATTGATGACAAAACAAGAGAAAGAAGAATAAAATTGCAAAATGTATATTTTAATTACATTGAATTGAAAAGGGTTGTTGTTGCTGTTGTTGTGTGTGTGTGTGTTTAAACAAATAAAGCCAATGCAACCAAGATTAGGAAGGAAGCAGAAAACTGCAAAATAATTTTTTACAACCAGTGTCTCTGTAAAGGCTTCATTTGTAAAATATATAGAGAACTGAGTCAAATTTACAATAATACAAGTCCTTCCTCAAGTGATAAATGGTTAAAGGATATAAACAGGTTGTTTTCAGAGGAGGAATTAAAGCTATCTATAGTCAAGTCATATGAAGAAATCCTTTAAGTCACTATTGATTAGAAAAATGCAAATAAAAACAACTGTTAGGAACCACATCACACCTGTCAGATTGGATAACATGACATAATGGGAAAATATAAAAGCTGGAGAGGATGTGGGAAAATTGGAACACTAATGCATTTTTGGTGGAGTTCTGAATTGATCCAACCATTTTGAAGAGCAATTTGGAACTATGCCCAAAGGGCTATAAAAATGTTCATATTTTCAGATCCAGAAATGCCATTTCTAAGGCTGTGTCGCAAAGAGATCATTCAAATGTTAATGCTACCCATACGTACCAAAATATTTATAGGAACTCTGTTGTGGCAAAAAATTTGGAAATTGAGGCTATACCCATCAATTAGAGAATGGCTCATCAAGTTGGGTTATATAAATGTAATGGAATACTGTTTTACTATAAGAAATGATGAGCAGGGGAACTTCAGAAAAAACCTGGAAAGACTTATATGAACCGTTGCTGAGTGAGGGGAGCAGAACCAGGAGAGCATTGTACACAGTTACAGCCACTTTGTGTGATGACTAACTTCAACTGACTTGGCTCTTCTCAGCAATTCAAGCTTCTACAACAATGCCAAAAGACTCATAATTGAAAATGCTATCCACATCCAGAGAAAGAATTATGGCATCTGAATGCAGATCAGAGGATACTATTTGCTCTCCTTTTGTTTTGTTTTGTTTTCTTCTTTCTCATGTTTCTTTACAATGGTTACAATTTTTTACTATTTGACTAATGTGAAAACAGGTTTGATATGAATGTATATATAGAACTTATATCAAATTGCACTGTTTCTTGAGGAGGTGGGATGGGAGGAATAGGGAGAAAATTTAAAACTTAAAACCTTGTGAAAATGAAAGTTGTAATGTGTCGGTATATTATATCTATCTATGTGTGTGTGTGTGTGTGTGTGTGTGTGTGTATAAAACAACAGAGATCATTGCTAACTTTAGAGAGAAGAATTTTGGTGGAATGAGGTTAGAAGATGGATTTTGAGGAGTTAAACAGAGAGCAAGAAGACAGAGGTACTTATTGTAGATGGTATTTTGAGTAAATTTAGCCATAAAAGCAGAAGAGATATAGGGCAATAGTTTCCAGTCATAGAGGCATCAGTGGAGGTTTTTGTGGGGAAAACATGCATGTGTTTGTAAGCAGTAGAGCAGAGACTTAGTGTTTGGGTAGTTTTAGGTGTGGACCATGACAAAAGTCAGATTTGGGTGATTCCTGCAACTGTAATGTATTACCTTTATAATTTTACCATTATAACATTGATGAAATCTGAATGCATATTATATCATAAGCAGATATTTTTAACAAAAAGACAAACAATATAAGTTAAGGGTCTAAAAAGAAAACTCCATGAAAGCTAGGGAAAATAGATCTCTGGAAATATTTGAATAGCAATAGAAATGAAATAGAATAGAATACCAGAAGAAAAGAACTAAAACTTAAAACTGCATCACAGCTTTTCAAATATTAAACGTATTTGGAACATAAAGAACATTCCAAAAATTACAGAAAGTAAAAATGACAAAATTATTTTTTACTGATGCAATACAACAAAATAATACCAGAACCTGATAAGAAAAATAATAATACTAAAAGGAAACTAAATGACAATTTAAAAGAGTGTTAGGTCAAAGAACGTATTACAAAAATAATAGAATCTTTCATCAAATATAATGGCAATAATGAGCCAATATACCAAAAATTAAAGAGATTCATGAAAGAAGATTAAAAGAAAAGTTATTCAGAAGAATAAATTTTAAAACTTACCTCAAAAGACAATGAATTGAACATGAAAGCAAAAATACTAGAAGAATAAAAATACTAACCACAAAGAGTATAAATTTGAAAAATCAAAGTATATATAAATGCAACTGAAGACAAAATATATTGAATTGAAAATAAAATTAGAAGTTTTTAAACTTTCAGATAAAAAACACATTTGATTTTGAAAAAAAGGAATGCCAAAATATTCATATAAAAATAGATGTTTCCAATGATTGAAAGGTAAATAAATTGAAACTATAAGAATATTGTACTTAATTACATGCAAAGAAAATCAAATGTTTAGAGAATAAAAATATATACTAAAAGTATTCATATCAACAAAAAATATAATTGAAATAACCCAATAGCATTAAAAAGTTGAAGAAGTGATAAAAATCATAAAACGATTTGGTACTGATTTAGAAATCAAGACATCTCATTTACTGGGGTAAGAATACAGTATTTGACATCATTGTCATAATCACGATCATCATTGACAGCAACAATAACAACAAAAAAAAACCTAAACCTGATAGGAAAATTATAGTGCAGTATATCAAAAACAAGATATAGAATGATGTCTCATATCACTACATCAAGATTAACTTCAACTAAAAACATGGCTTATATATTTAGAGTAACATTGTAAACAAATTAGAGGATCATGGAAGCTATTACCCTTCATATCTATAAATAGTGTGTGGGGGGGAAGTTCATTATTAGCAGGGGATACAGAGTATCACAGAAAATAAAATGTATAATATTTATTATACAAATTAAAAAAATTTGTGAAAACAAATCTTATTGTTGAAAGTGCATGCATATTTTTATTTCTATGCATACTCCCTAACAGCTCAAATCACAATTAAGTATAATGTCCTTTAAAATTCTCACCTTTATTGTCCCCATATCCTCTTCTGAGTTTCAGCCAAATGTAACAGAACTTATCTTTTATTTATCTTAAAATTACATAGATATCAGAGTAGCACTTATGCCATCTCCCTCCCCGACATTTTTTTCTTTGCTTTATAATAATCCAAGGAAATTGTAAATGAATTTTGGGATATCATTTACATCTCTCTTGTAGGCAATTATTTACTGATAAAATGATGTACTTTTTGAAGGCAATTCTTCATGCCCATGCATTGCAACCTGTTTATGCCCAGCTAATGTAATTAGGATGAGAGCATAAAAGAAGCAAAATTCTATATTTGTGAGCAGTACTGGATCATTTAGATTGATAAAAAAAAAACTGACTTTTTCACACACTCACCAGTATCTACAAGGGGAGCTACTATAGTTTGTAAAATCTGTGGTTGTACTTTTCATTTTCTTTGCCTTTTGAGTTACCAACAATCTTGAAACTTCAAAGATTGTGACATTCTAGGGATTTAAGTATATTAACAGTCATCAAAATAATAACACAACTTCTCAAATGCAATACAGTCCCCTTTCTTTCATCATTTAAGGTGCTGGCCTGGCTTATTACACATCATTCTTATCTGCCATCTATCTATCTACAGTCAGGTAGATGGCACAGTGGATAGAGCACTGGACCTGGAGTCAGGATGACTTGAATTCAGATATGCCTTCAGACACACACTTTGACTTTGGGCAAGTCCCTTAACCTCTAAGTTTCTTCATTGAAAAAAAACAGAGATAATAATATCTACCCCCCAATGTTATTGTGAAAGTTAGAGTTAATAGTTAGGTGCTTAGTATGCTGCCTGTAACAAAATAGTCACTATATAGATGCTCCATCATTGTCACAGTATAGTAGTAAGAACATCAAGTGCCCATCCTATTTATCATCATTCATTTGGTTTTACTTTTGTGGACAGTTGTTTTGAACCCTTTGGGGTTATAACAAGTATTATTAGCTAGATTATGCACTGCAGTGTTCACATGTTTGATACAATCTGCACTTATTATCCACAATAGGGACACCTGGACAATTTCACTGTCTTTAGGGAATGATTCTTTCATTTCAGTTCTTACCTGGACATTTGCCAAGAGAGCAACAAATACCCCGAGTGAATCTAATTTCCTTATGCCTCACTTGAAATGACTAATCAGAGGATCATCAGAGAAAATTACACTGCTATTGCATCTATCAAGGAATCTATTACCTTACTGTATGCATGGAAACATACACATATTTAGTATGTTTGCATGAGAGCTGTTATGATAACAATTTTATGAGTAAAAGGTTTTTATGTGGTTAAACAAAAATTAAAAGAGTATGGTATTATGTGGTTGCAAAGCTGTCCTTTGCTATACAACATCATTCATCAAAACAAGCCCGCCTGTTTCCTCCTTACATTTTCATCAAGGATTCCATCAATACATGTATGTGTGTGGGGGTGTATGTAATATGCATTCATAAAAATTTCTTAGAGATGGAAAAGAAACATGAGATGATAATTATTGATATTTTCTTATTCTACATTATTTGGTAGTAACAACTTTTGGCACTTTCTCCAAACATTTGAAATCCTCTCTTCTTTTAAATATTGTGTGTACTGGGTGAAGCCAAGATGGTGCAGTAAAATCAGGAACTTGTCTGAGCTTGCACTCCAACCACCTCCAATACCTGTATAAAATGACTAAGCGAATTTTACAGCTACAGAAACCACAAAGTGACAGAGAGAAACAAATCTTCTGTTGATGTCAGCCTGGCAGGCCAATAGGAATGGTCTATCACACAAGGTAGGGAGGCAAGCACAGTCCTGTGTTAAACACACAAGACCAGACTCATGCCTCCAACCAGCAGGACAGACTGGAAAGAGCACATTTCAGAAGAGTGTATCACTGGCAGCTGTGGTGGTTTCCAGACTTCTCAACCCATAAATGTCAAAGAGAAAGTAAAAGGTCAGCAGGTAAATCTGTTGGAATCAAGTGAGAAAATCATGATTCAGTCCCTGCCCCCAGAGCAAGATGTGGCAGCAGTGTGGTTGCAACTTCTGTGTGACTGCCTCCAGAGCTCCTGGCATACAGATCATAGGGGGACCAAGAGACCATTCTGAGGGTAATTTATCTTGTTGAAATGGTTCAATCTGGGTCTCAGTCTTGGGTGGTTGTCCTGGGGTGAGGAATGTCAGTGTGTCACAGCTTGTGGTGGCTGTAGAGAGGGCACCTTCCTCTTAGCTCTGAAAGCAGCTCTTACACTGTTTTGAAAACCCCAGAAATTTGTGACACAGGTCTCTCCTCTCTGGAAGCAGGGTTCTACCATGCCAAAGAACTAAAAAATGTAGTAATTGGCTGGCAAGAACAGGAAACACAATCACACCATAGAATCATTTTTGGGGGACAAAGAGGATCAAACCATGGAACCAGAAAAAGAAAACAAAGTAAAAACTGTGCATCCAAAGCTTCCCCAAAAATATGAACTGGTTTACAGTTTTACAGGCCATGGAGGAGCTGAAGAAGGATTTTTGAAAATTAAGTAAGAGAAGTGGAAGAAAAATTGGGAAGAGAAACGAGAATGATGCAATAAAATCATGAACAGTGAGTCAACAGCTTGACTGAAGAAAATGACACCTTAAAAATAGACTAACTCAAATAGCAAACGAGGTCCAAAAAGTCAATGAGGAAAATAATGCCTTAAAAAGCCAAATTGGTCAGATGGGAAAGGAATTTAAAAAGCTCACTGAAGAAAATAATTCCTTCAAAATTAGATTGGAGCAAATGGAAGCCAATGACATTACAAGAAATCAAGATTTGATAAAACAAATCCAAATGAATGAAAAAATAGAAAGCTATGTGAAACATCTCACTGAAAAATGACTCAACTAGGAAATAGATCTAGTAGAGATCATTTAAAAAATTTGGAGTACCTGAGAGCCATGATCAGGAAAAGAGCCTAGACATTGTCTTTCAAGAGATCATCAAGTAAAATTGACCTGATATTCTAGAATAAGAGGGCAAAATAGAAATTGAAAGAATTCACCATTCACTTCTTGAAAAAGATACCAAAAAGAAAACTCTTAGGAAAATTATAGCCAAATTCCAGAATTTCCAGGTCAAGGAGAAAATATTACAAGCAGTCAGGAAGAAACAATGTGAGTATTGTGGCAAAACAATCAGGACAACACAAGTACTAGTAGCTTCTACATTAAGAGATCAAAGGGTTTGGAATATGATACTCTAGAGGTCAAACGATCTATGATTAAAACCAAGAATCACCTACCCAGTGGAACTGGGTATAATGTTTCAGTGGAAAATATGGTCATTAAATGAAATAGAGGATTTTCAAGTATTCTTGATGGAAAAAAAACACAGCTGAACAGAAAATTTGACTTTCAAATGGAAGAAGCAGGAGAAGCATGGAAAGGTAAACAGGAAAAAGAAATCATAAAGAACTTATTAAACTTGAACTATTTACTTTCCTACATGGAAAAATTGTAATTGTAACTCATGAGACATTTCTCAGTATGAGCATAGTTTAGGGTAATATATATATATATGTGTGTGTGTGTGTGTGTGTATGTATACATACATATATATGTATTTTTAGGAGGGTGTATGTATGTATAAGTATATGGAGGAGTGTGTGTATATGTCTGTACATTTATACATAGAGGACATAGGATGAATTGGATATGAAGGGATGATATCTAAAAAATAAAATTAGGAGCTGAAAGAGAAGGGAGAAGGAGAGAGGGAAAAAGAGTACATTATCTCATATAAAAGAGATAAGAGAAAACTGTTACAATGGAGGGGAAGAGCATGAAGGTGAAAGGGAATGGGTCAAACTTACTCCCATTCAATTTGGTTTAAGGAGTGAATAACATACACACTCATTTAGGTATCTTACCCTACAAGAAAGAAGGGGGGAAGGGGATAAGAGGATGGATGACAGAAGGGAGGGCAAATTGGGGGAGAGGGTAGTTAGAAGCATATACTTTTGAAAAAGGGACAGGATCAAAGGAAAAAATAGAATAAGTGGGTGGCAGGATAGGATAGAGGGAAATATAGTTAGTCTTTCACAATATAACTGCTATGGGAATGTTTTGCATAACTACACATGTACAACCCATATTGAATTGTTGTCTTTCTAGTGGAGGTTGGTGAGGAGGGAAGAAGGGACAGAATCTGGAAATCAAAGTTTAAAAATAAATATTAAAAATATTTTTACATGCAACTGGGAAATAAGTTATATAGGCAACGGAGTATAGAAATCCATCTAGTCCTGCTAGAAAGTTGGGGGGGGGGTGGTTAGGGTAGTATATAAGAGAGAACATATTAGGGGAAAGAATATTCAGTAGGCTTGGTATCCTGGGATGGCTGGTAGGGGAAAGATGGGGAGAAATTTTGTAACCCAATATCTTGTGGAAATGAATGTTGAAAATAAAAAATAAATAAATGCTTCTATAAAAAGGAAAATTTTTGAAAACAAACAAAAAAGAGAATATTGTGAGTATTGATTCATTAATACCCTCAAAATTCTATTGCCTCTATTGAGGAAATTCTATATGGGTGAGTTTAAAGATGTCTATTATTTTTTTTATTTAAATATTTAAACTTTCTCATGAAATATATTTCGGACTAGAACATTAAGACTTCAAATGCAGCAATTCTATCATTGATCAAATATATCTTTTATTGTGAGAGTTGTAATAGACCTTTTTATTTTATCTATTTTTGTCAACATTGTACCATTATTCTTTAATTCTTCAGTCCTTTTTGGGATTATCTGGCTTAATTGGAACTCATTGTAGGTTTTCTGAGAATTCATTATCCCCTCTAATGCTTATTTAAGTTTTATGAAATAATAATTTTCAGAATTTGCACTATTTCTCAAATTATCAAATGAATTGACTTTCTAAATCACTTTTGACTTTGGTATCCATGTCTCTCTGTTTGAAGTGCATGTTATTTGCTGAAATAGGTTATTTCTAGGTCATTTAGGCCAAATCATTGTTGAATTACTCTATATATTTAAACTTCCATGGGGAAAGTTAAGAGTACATATGAATGCCTCTTAGTCTTTAATTTGTTGGTATGAATAGCTTCCCTAAATACAACATTTTGGACCTCTCTCATTTGCATGCTCTGTCTTCTCATACTTATCCATAGCGCATGAAATGTAGTGCCAGAGGAAGTTACTTTGAATGATCCATCTTTGGGGTTTGACCAAGTTTAAGTAGCAATAGGAAAAGGGGGCAACAGAATTAAATAAAGACTATAGTCTGACATTGAACTGGATAGCTAGAGTTTAGTGATGAGAAAGGGAAGAAAATTAAATCAGAATCATATCAATCACCCTAGGAAGCCCTCAGTGGGGGAAGGATTGGAAGTTACAATGAGGATGAGCAATAATTTTAGCAGAGCTATGCATAGGGAAATGTGGACCAATAGGAGATCTGATTAGATAAATATTATCAACAGTTTAAATCATGGAATTAAAACAATTATAATGATAAATACCAGAATGTGAACAGAAGACCATATCCTGAGATTTAAGGAGACTCCAAAATTTAGAAATTATGATGGTGGAATAACAAGGGGTCTAATCTGAGCCTTGTTTTTTTTTCCACATTTTTCATGATGTGGGGCAAAGACATAGATGGATCATGCTTCTCCTAACTGAGAATAACACTGAGAGAGTTAAATAATTCATTGTGTAGCTGCACTCAAACTGAATGGAAACTTGAAAGTGTGTAATGATGCTCTAATTCAGACAGATAATATGAAGATTAATAAACAGAAATATTAAGGTCTCTACCTGGATAAAAAAAATGCCTTCCCAAATAGAGGATATGAATATATATATATAATTGTTAGAAGTTCATATAGGGGAAATATTTTGATATTTTAGCAAACTTCAAAAATATGAATTGAGAGAATAATAATGTAACAATTATAATGCAGTTTTATAAGAAATTGGCAAATAGTCTCAAGAATAAGGAAACTTGTAGGTCTTCTGTACCTTGTATGGAACTGACCAGACTACATCTGGAATGGCATATCTAGAAAGATATTTAAGAAAATACATTAATTAGGTATCAAGTCATTTAGATGATTGTATGCTCAACAAACTAGGGAACTCAGAATGTTTAACATGAAAAAAATATCATAAGACATATAATTTTTATCTTTGTACATTCAATGGATTTTATTTGTAAAAGGAATTGGACTTCTATTTGATCGTAATGAAAATTAGGAAATTAAGGAAAAATTGGTCAAATTTACATGCAGGTAATAATACACATTCCTTGAGTAAAGTAATTCCTAATTATTAGAGATATCCAATAATAAAATGGCTACCTTAAAAGTTAATGAATTCCCCACTATGGGGAACTTTAAGCAAAAACTTGATGATGTCTCATAAGGGCCATGGGGGAAACTTTCACTTCATAAAGGGCTGGTCTAGATAGATCTCAGATATTTCTTCAGATGTTTAAATCTTATTATTCAAAATACAATAAAAATACATTTTAATGAAGTTTCTAATCCTGAACTTTCAATGGTTATTTCCATATTGCTTTTTATCTTATTGAATTTGATTTTTCCCAAGTTATAAATCTATATGTGTGGCAATAAAAGCATCGCCTAACTGAAATATAAGAACAATATGGTACCTGCTTTAACTTGCCACAGTAAGTTGGAGTCATTGAAAATAAACTAAGTTTAGGTTTTTCAGGGTTAAAAAATAATCTTCTAGTAGCAAGAACATACATGTATTCCTTTGGTCTGAAAAATCAAGGCTACTAAATGACTGTTACGATAATGAAATTTATGCAGAAAATAACTAAAACTCACATTTCATGCTTCAAGGCATATTGTTACTGTTCAAGAGGTCAGAACATAATCAATCTTTGGGTGGGGGGGTTAAAAAAAGGTTTGATGCTTAATCATATTATTCTGTATGCTAAATCATGCATTTCCATTTTTAGAGCTTCTTAATTTAAATACTGTCCTTTAAGACATAATGTCCTCCTTTTCTGTATATATTTTTAGACATTGTTCTGCTAACCACTGTTTTTACTATCAAAACTTAAAAACACCATCTGCAATGTTTCTATAGTTATTTGACTGGGAAACATCGTGATTTTTATTGAAATGAGTTTCCAGTTAAATTATTGTACATACTTTAAAATCCTTTTGGGGAAAAATAAATATTTTTTAAAATATTATTTTCCCAGAATTCTAAATAATACCATTTTCTCTGAACATATATTAATATTGCACTATACCTTTTGAAAAAAAAAAAGATTGTCTTTAAATTAAGCAGTAGATAACTTAATTTTCATCATCTTCTCATGGTTAGGGCAAACCAGTTGATTGTCTTAACTGACCAAAGCTAGGGACTCGATGATTACCTCCCATACCCTCAGTTTCATATGATGCCAACCCTCACCATCACACCCAAACATTCAGTTATGGAACTTATTTATTTGTACTATATCATGAAAAGTTAGAACAGATTCCAGAAGACATTCCACTGTCATTTTTGTGGAAATGTTTTATTGAATTCTAGCTATCCAGAATCATTTGTCTTAATCTTACAGGACTCTGTTGTTAGTTTTTTTTAAAAGAAAATATTTTAATCAGTGCACATAACCATCTATAAAGATGTTTTCCCTTAATTTTGTAGCGTAATTTTTACAATCAATGAGTAGTCTCACTACCCAGAAGGTTTATGCATGACCTAATCTGCGAGCCCACTATCTTTCTGTTAGTTTAATTGATCTTTGCCTAAGCAAAGCCCTAAAAGACTGTATTTAAATTTTTAAAAGAAAACAATAGAATGGTCTTAAGTTCAACAAATTTTAACAGTCTTGAACTATTTCAAAATTGATTTTTTTGTTAGTGGCCAACAGGGTATCCTTTGCTCTACTGAAGGAAGAATTATTGCCTGTGGGCTAGAGATTTCAAAAGAAGAGTTGATAAGTGAACAAACCAGGCAAAGTTCATGAAAGGAATAAAAAAAAAACAGTAGCAATAGAAAGAATGGTACTTAACAGTATTACAACATAACATTTAGCTGATCAGGTAATGAACTGTATGCTGCATGTTTATGGAGGAATAAGGGAGTAGTGAGTCCCAAAAGAAACTTAAGTAAAGTGCAAAAAAAGGTTATCCCAGGTTTTTCTAGCAGTGTTACACTAATGAATGCAAAGAAAAACATAAAATAGGAAATATTAGGTAGGATGAAATCCCACCTTAAAACATTTTGAAAGTAGTGGTAGCAGTTAAACTGAATCTATTCTCCCACTTTAAAAAAAGGTATAAAACATTCCATGATAGTACTTTGCTTTTTCTAAATAGTATCAGGTATTTAAAGGAATTTTAGAGCAATTTTTGGTGTCTGTAGAGAATCAGAAGCAGAGATAAAATAAGCCCCTTTAGCTACCAAAAGCCAAATTGTCTGATGGAATTAATATATATGTCATATGTATATATACATATGTCATATATATAATATGCCATATATATAATTATATATAACAAGGATGTATAATTATAAAGAACAAAAATAAATAAATATATTAATCTCTAAGTATACCTATCTGTCTGCTATACATGCCCTAAATGAAAGCATACTATGTTTATCATTGTGACTTAAATGAGGGGTAAATAAACCAGCTCCAATATGGTATATGTAGTTGATTCCAAGAAGGTACCATGATTTAAATTATCTAACTATCTAGTTTTGCTATTATGTTTCTCATAAAGAGTTAGTTCAGCCTACCTATAAGCAGCTAACATTTGGTACTGACATTAATAGGTGGTGAGTAATATTCATAAAGCAATCCCAATATTTTTAATTCAACCATTTATTAAGGGATTGTTGTGGTCAAATGATAATTGCATCTTTAAAACATGCAATTTACGTCTACAAATTAGAAGTTTTCAAAGTGAATATCAATTCATGGAAAGAGTTCATAGTTCACAATGGATCAATCTTATTCTTTTGGAGTTGCTTTTCATTGTTTATAGAACTCTCAAAAACTTAATAATCAATACCTTAACAGTTTGACAAAACAAATGACCTGTATATGATATTTTCTTCTCATGACTGGAGTTAGCTTTAATAACTTAAGCCTTGGTTCTGGTGTAAAATGCATTCATTCAGTGGCGAAGAATTAAATCAAGTATAAATAAATACATTTGGATGATTTTTGTGCACATATGTATGTATGTGTGAATGTATATTTATGTGTAAATTAATATTATATAGAGTATGTAATATAACATACAAAAGAGCTAATATATGCATTCATACACACATGAATATACACCCATACACACATGTACACACATATACAACAGAAGTAGGAGTCTAAGGGACTTGACATTTTACACTAGGATCTGCATTTCAAAACAATTGATATCACTTATCTCAATTCTTACTGATTTTAGAGACCAGAATAATTTATATTATCTACTTAGATTTTCCTGTGTTTCTGCATGAATCATTAACTCTAAAAGTCTAGCCAAGTCATTTTTTTGCTCTGTTTTTTATATCCATCTGCACAATAGCAACAAAACCAGCTTTATCATTAAAAAAATATGTTATTGCATAGTCAGTCTTGCTTCACTCAAGTTTAATTACCAGAATGTTAATTGATATTTTACATAGCCATCAGTATTAATTATAAGGAGCTGTCCATACTGGTGGTTACCTTCACATATTTACCAACCCGAGACACTGACAATCTGAATAAAATATATGAGATCAAAAACAAAGATAACGCATGCTTCTGTTTTTTTTTCCAGGATTGTCAATTCAACATTTTCTCCCTATTTATAACAGAGATTTAGTACTCTCTTAAACATATCTGTGGTTTCTTCAACTACATACTGGGTTTAATAAATGATTCCTTAAGTAATGATACTTAAATTGTCTTTAAAAATATTTTTCCTTTTGTTAATAGAATCATAGATCATTGACTGAAGGAAATCTAAGAACAAACAAATAAAAAGATTTATCATATTTGAAAATCAGAATATAATTTAGATATAGCAAAAGAGAGAAGGCATAGCTAGGTGGGGGTGGTGGCAGAAGCAGTAGAAAGGAATACCACGAAAGCCCACAGATAAAATAGCATCATAGAAGAAAGGGTGGTCAGTAGTGTCAAATGGAGCAGATAGATCAAAAAGCCTGAGAACTGAGTAAAGACCATCAGATTTATCAGTTAAGAGATCACTGGCAACTTTGGAGAGAGAAATAAAATTGAAGACTGAAAAGGTTTTAGGAGTGAGTAAGAACAGAGGAAGTCAAAGGAACAAGTATGGAGTGCTGTCTACTGGAATATTGGGAACTTCTAGATTTCATACTATGCTATTTTCCTTAAAAGTGAAATAAATCTTAAATAAGTGTAAAGTTTTGATCTCAATAAATTTAAAGTAAGACCTGTTTTCTAATTACCTCTGAGACACAATAGAAATGAATCATATTAGAATATTCTACACTGATTGTAACAATAGAACTTAAATATTTCTAAAGCATTCAAAGCTACAAAGGGTTATTGCCCTTGCATTTGTATTCTCTAATCAGTCAAGGATGATATCCCAATAGTATACTGATTGGTTCATTGTTGAATCTTGTTTCAAATAGTTTCTCTCTTTTGGGATTCCAAAGGAGAAAAATGAACTTGATAGTCAAGTAAGTATTCACTACATTTTGGTCTAGTGGGAGCATTCAAAGACATCATAATTCCTAAAAGCTTGACTTCATAAGCTGACAACATGGACTTCTCTGGGCACACTTTCATGATCAAAAACAAACCAGAGTACATCCTTTCTCCTTATCTAGTAAAGATAGGCAAAGTAATGAGTAATTCCCTCCTTGGACATTTTGGGAAGAAATAATAGATAAATCACTATTTTATAGACATTCATGAATAGAAAATACTAAATGCTAAAAGTTAAACACAAGTGTTTTGTGTTGGTTTAAAATCAATGACATTTAAAAAACTGAAAACTATGAAGCATCTCTTTTTTTTATCAGAGAGATCATATAATAAAATCTCTCCTCTCATGACTAAATTACTTCTGGATTTTTGTTGTTAAAGGATAATCTAAGGACAGCCAAAATATCTGACAGTTTGAGAAAACTTATTTTTGCCAATTAATTTTAGATTTATTTCCTTTAATAGTCAATATTTCAGATACACTAATACCTGCATATTCCATACAAGCACAGTATTTGAGGACATCTCACATTGATTCAACTTGGTACATTTCTCTTTCCTTTGATATGTGATGTCAGTCATGTGTCAAGAACACCTCTGGAGCTTCAGAAATCATGTCAATATACTGAACCTTTACTATCTCAATCAACCAAGTCTTGAAGATGGACTTAATAACTTTTAAGGAAAAATTGGTCTTTCCTAGAAAGTTTGGAGAGATTAAGATAATTCTCCTACCACACAATATGTGACTTAATCCAAATTTTATATAATCAGCTATAAAGAGAAGGGAAGCTCGTTGTTTATTATATGTAATAGAAAATCTCATAATTTTTACTCACTTTTTTCTTGTTCCTAATTCTAAAAGTGGAAAAAAGAACAGGTTTAAAAGAACAGGTCTGGGGCAGAGCCAAGATGGAGGAGTAGAAACACGACCCTCCCGCGGCTCCGGCTTCCACCCTCCCCAATCCATGTAAAAAGGGGACTCTAAACAAACTTTGGAGCTGCAGAACCCACAAAATGACACAGGAAGCTAACCTCCCGCTGAGAACAGCCCGGCAGGCCGGCAGGAATCGGCCAGCGCAACGCTCTGGGAGCCGAGCCCAGCACCACGGCAAGGCTTTAGCCCCAGGGCGGGCCTGACCAGCCGCCAGCCAGAGGGACTCCAGATCACCAGCAGCTGTGGCCGTTTCCAGATTTATCAATACATAGATGCGAAGGACAAGGTGAGAGGCCAATTCAGTCTGGACTTTGAGACCCAGTAAGTGGGAGTGCGTGGCTTTTACCCCCAGGGCGAGAAACCGCGAGACGCTGGCACAGCCTGCCGGCTCCACATGGCAGCTTCAGCTCCTGGCCTGCAGAGTGTAGGGGGACCAAGCACCAGTCTGAGGGGTAATCGCTATTGCTTTAACCTGCTTGGATCTGGATTGCAGTCTAGGGTGGAGGTCCTGGGGTGTGTGTCCAGCTTGCCAGAGCGTGTGGAGACCTCAGAGAGGGCACCCATCTAATACCTCCGGCAGCTGAGAAAACCCCAGCATTTGGGACGAAAACTCCCCTGTCTAGTGGCAGAGTCCTACTGTGGCAAAAAGCCCAAAAGTCAAATCATTGAGTGGCAAAATGAGCAGGCAAAGGAAACAAAGCAGACAGAAGATTCCAACATTACACTCCTATTTTGGGGATAAGAAGGAGCAAGGCATGGAATAGGAGGAAATCAGTGAAGTCAGAACTCCTGCACCAAAAGCTTCAAAGGAAAATACAAGCTGGTTACAGGCCATAGAGGACCTTAAGAAGCAGATAAGAGAAGTGGGGGAAAAATTGGGAAGAGAAATGAGAACAATGCAAGAAAATTATGAAATGAGAGTCAACAGCCTGACTGAAGAAAATAATACCTTAAAAAACAGACTGACTCAAATGGCAAAGGAGGCTCAAAAAGGCAATGAGGAGAAAAATGCCTTAAAAAGTCGAATTTGCCAGATGGAAAAAGAATCTCAAAAGCTCACTGAGGAGAATCATTGCTTCAGAATTAGATTGGAGCTAATGTAAGCTAATGACTTTATGAGAAATCAAGATGCTGTTAAACAGATCCAAACAAATGAAAGAATAGAAGGCAATGTGAAATATCTCATGGGAAAAACCACTGCCCTGGAAAAGAGATCCAGGAGAGATAATTTAAAAATTATTGGACTGCCTGAGAGCCATGACCAAAGTAAGAGCCTGGAAAGCATCCTCCAGGAAGTTCTCAAAGAAAATTGCCCTGATGTTTTAGAACGAGAGGGCAAAATAGAGGTTGAAAGAATTCATCGATCACCTCCTGAAAAAGATC
>NW_027186320.1:520890-524938 GCF_028583685.1 Petaurus breviceps papuanus
GACAGTCTTTTACAATACATCTACTATGTTATTGTTTTGCATTAGCCGCACATGTACAAACTATACTGAACTACTTGTCTCCCCATTGGGGGTGGGTGGCAGGGGGGAAGGGAATGAATCTGGAATTGAAAGTTTTAAAATCAAATATTCAAATATATGTATATATATATATGTGTGTGTGTATATATATATATATATATACTATTATTAATACCATCTTACATGTTTTTAAGAAAAAAAAAAAGATATACAGGCTCTGAGGCATAGAGATCCACTGGAAAAGTTGAAACGGGTATGGGAGAAAATATGGGAGACAGCAGATTGGAGGTGGGGATATACTGTGGGACTGCTGTTTTGGGGGGCTGTGTGGGGAGAAAACGGGGAGAAAATTTGTAACTCAAAATCTGGCAGAAACGAATGATGTAAATCAGAAGCTGATAAAGCATTAAAAAAAAAGAAAAAAATAAATATATAATTATAAAAAAAATAAAAGAACAGGTCTAAGAAGTTTCCTGTTTCAAACCTAGACCACTTTCTACAGGTTAATGATTCACATCAATACATTAATTTCATACTTAGGTCTGGTTGTTTGCCAAGCTTTGAATCAACCTAACTGTACTATAATTTTTCTCATATATCTCCATCTTGTGAGAAATCATATTAAAATAAAGAAAACGATGTCAATGTCTTGCTGAAATTTGAGTATGCTATATTTATGGTACTCCCTTTATATACCAATCTAGTAATCAGAACAAACAATACATGCTAGATCATTTTTCTTCTTTTAATTGAATGCAATGGTTTAGGAAGGAAGAAAACAAGAATTTATTAAGTACATAATATGTGTAATGTACTGTATTCAGTACCTTACAAATATTATCTCATTTGATCCTCATAACAACCCCAAAGTAGGTACAACTGGTATTTCTCTTTTATAGTTGAGGAAATGGCAACAGACAAGAAAACTCCTAGGAATATTATAGACAAATTCCAAAGTTCCCACATCAAGGAGAAAATATTACAAGCAGCCAGGAAGAAACAATTTGAGTATTGTGGAAACACAATAAAGATAACACAAGATCTAGCAGCTTCTATATTAAAGGAATTAAGGGCTTGGGATATGATATTCCAGAGGTCAAGGATCTAGAATTAAAACCAAGAATCATCCACCCAGTGAAACTGAGTACAAAGTTTCAGGGGAAATCTGGTCATTAAAGGAAAGAAATAGAAGACCTTCAGGTATTCTTGATGAAAAAAAAACCAGGGTTGAATAGAAAATTTGACTTTCAAATACAAAAAGCAAGAGAAGCATGAGAAGGTAAACAGGGAAAAGAAATCATAAAGAACTTATTAAAATTGAAATATTTACATTCCTACATGGTAAATGTGTAATAGTAACTCATGAGACATTTCTCAGTATGAGGACAGTTGATGGGAATATTTGTGTGTGTGTGTATATATATACATATATATATACACACACACAAATACATATGCATGTTTATATGATATATATGTGTGTGTATATAAATATAAAGGAATGTGTATAAAAATAAAAGGAAGATATGTGTATATAAATATATATGCAAGTGTGTGTATATATGTATACATGTATACATAGACAGAGGGCACAGAATGAGTTGAATATGAAAGGACAAGGACGATATTTAAAAAATAAAATTAAGAGGTGAGAGAGGAATATAATGAAAGGAGATAGGGAGAGATTGAATAGGATAAATTACCTGATATAAAAGAGGAAGAGAAAACTGTTACAATGGAAGGGAAGAACAGGAAGGCAAAAGGGAATAGGTCAACCTTACTCTCATTGAATTTGGCATAAGGAGGGCATACCATACACACTCAATTTGATATCTTACCCTACAGGAAAGTGGGGAGGGGGAAGGGGATGAGAGGGAGGATGATAGAAGGGAGGGCAGACTGGGGGGTAGGTGTTACAGGAATGTAAATTTTTAAGATCTGCCCTGCCCCTATGTTAAGTGCACCAGGAGCCTGTGGTGAGAGGCTTGTTTTTCAGGAACATTCACACCTTGGTGCTTTGTGATTGGGCAGTGGGTCAAGAGGGTTGTTACATTATCTGACCCAGGAGAAGGTGATATAATCCCTGATGTGAGACTTTGTTTTGGGGCTCACTTTGAGAAGTACTGTGTGATTTGACCAGATGAGACTCTGGGCAGCCATCGAGAGCCCCCTGGCTTTGAAAAACCCAGATGTTGATGCTTCCCTCTCTGGTAACTGTAATTTGGTATGGATGTAATGGTTGGACAGTTGGAGTCCTGTCTGCTTAAAATGTTTCTGTCTGTATACTCTGAAGTTCGGGGTGCTGACCTTTTCCCCTTGAACTAGGTAAATTATATGTTTGATTGATTAAAGCAAGATTGTTAACCCATTTTGAGTTGCTTTCCTTTAGAAAACAGATCTAAGAACCTCTGTTGGCAGCCACCCTGAGGATGCTGGGGTGCTTGCTGCTACAGTAGGGTAGTTAGAAGTACATACTTTTGAAAAGTGACAGGGTCAAAGTAGAAAATAGAATAAGTGGGGGGCAGGAGAGAATGGAGGGTGACATAGTCATTCTCTCACAATATATCTACTATGGAAATGTTTTGTGTAACTATCCATGTATAGCCTATATTGAATCACTTTCCTCTCAGTAGGGGTAGGTGATGAGGGAAGAAGGAAAAGAATCTGGAAATCAAAGTTTTAAATTCAAATGTTAAAAAAAAAATCTGTTACTTCAAAAAAAAAAAACTAAATGAGAAGACTTGCTTTGGCAATACAGATTAGTACTTGAAATTCCTGCCTGTTCTACAATTCTGAGTTATTTTATGATTGCTTACTAAGGTAGAAACTTTGAATGGGAAGTAACAGTGAAAAAATAGGCACATTAGTGTACTATTGGTGGAACAGTCAATTTATATAACAATTCTGGAAAGAATTCAGGAACCATGTCCAAAGTGTTGCTAAACTGTCCATCCCCTTTGAGCCAGCAAGTACTCCAGAAGGATAAAAGAAAGAAGTCCCTATATGTACAGAAAAAAAATGTTTGTGGCATGTTTTTTTGACATGAAAAAGACCAGAAACTAAGGGGCTGCCAATCAACTGGCAATGGGGGAATAACTGAACAAATTATGACATATGGATTTAATGAAAAAAGATGATTTCAGAGACTCTAGGAAAGATTTATATGAACTGATGCAGAGTGAAGTGAGGAGAAATAAAAGAATAATTGGTATTGTGACATCAATATTGTAAAAATGAAAGGCCTAAGAGCTTAAATCATAGCAATGATCACTTATGAAATGAGAACACCTATAAGCCCACTTCCTGACACTTCCACTGTCAGATTGACAGAGTCAATAGACTAATATATAGTCTAACACATGTATTTTTTTGATATGTCCCACTTGGAAATTTGTTTTGCTTGAATATGCTTTGCTAGAGGGTAATTTTTTTCCCCTCTTCTTACCTCCTCTATTTGGGAGTGAGTTTGCAAATATAAGAGGAAGAAAACAAAATGATTGATAAAAAAAAATAAATCACCATAGGAAATCTGATTAGAGAGGGCAGACCTTCCTAATGTATTTCTGTGAAAAGGAATCCAGGTGACTGCAGAGAGGACAGATTGCAGGATTCATAGGCAGGAGGACCATAGTTCAAATCCTGCCTCAGACACTTACTAGTTCTAAGCTTCAATTTTATCATCAAACAAACAAAAAAATGGACCAAAAATTGGTATAGAGTGACAAAAAAGTAAGTTCACAACTAGGATGTAATTTTATTTATATATGTTCATGTGTGTGTGTGTGTGTGTGTGTGTGTGTGTATGTATATGTATATATTCCTTTAACCGGGATTCAGCTCATTTTTATAGTTCCCTAAAATTAGATATAAAACTTACCTTTGTAATCTAAACCAAGTATGGGGAACCCTATTTTGTCATTAAATATGAACATATATAGATATAGATAGATAGATATAGATAGATAGATAGATAGATAGATAGATAGATAGATAGATAGATAGATAGATA
>NW_027186320.1:524948-750823 GCF_028583685.1 Petaurus breviceps papuanus
ATAGATAGATAGATAGATAGATAGATAGATAGATAGATAGATAGATATTCCATGGTCAGATGGAATAAAGAAGTAAAATTACATAAAATTATATAACTGCAAAATATCAGAGTTGGAAAGGAAACTATCCAGGCCAAACTATCTGAACAAAATTTATTAAACAAAATACATGATAAGTGCTTGCCAACCTTTGCTTGAAAACCTCCACTGAGGGTTAACCGATTTCATTTGAAGGCAAACTTCTTACTTTTGGATACTTCTATTTTTTTAAGGAATGCTACACTCTTCCATGCAGCCTACACTTGCCATTTTGTAGATTTCATACATTCATTCTCTTTCTATAAGCTAAGACCAATAAGAACTTTATTTAAACTTTATGTAACCAATGAACCTGAAAAATATCTACTGTGATATTCTAAAAACAACAAATAGCATTATTATTCCTTAAAAGTTTTTTGTTTCTATGCTTGTGTATTTCATACTATATTTGTTAATTATTGACTTTGTGTTTCTTTTTCTTCCTCTAATGTTTTTTTCTTGTATAACTCACTCTTTCTATTTCCTTCTTTCTTTCTTCCTTCCTCTCCCTTCCTTCCTCCTTTCCTTCTTTTAAAATAAATTTCCCCATTCCACCTGTCTTAGCTACAATGGAAACATAAATCAGGCTTTCATTATTTATTGCATTTTGAGAAAAAGCTTATAATTTTGTCTATTTTCCCATTTTTAATTTTTAAAATAAATAAGTAATTTTTTCCTAAGGAAAATAAACGAAGTAAATTTTTAAATTGGCTTTTAAAATTTTCCCCTTTTAGATACTGCAAAACACACACACATGCACACACCCTCCTATTAGAAGTAATAAAAGAGGCAACCAGGTAGTGCGATGAATAGAACACCAGCCCTGGAGTCCAGAAAACCTGAATTTGAATTTGGCCTTATTTGACATATTTAATAGCTGTGTGACCTTGGGCAAGTCACTTAACCCCAATTGCCTTGCCTTCCCCCCTTCAAAACAAAAAGAGGAATAAAGAATTGATTATATTTAAATTTAAATTTTTATATGACCATGTCAATTCATTCATGAAATATTCACCATTAAATATTTAAATCATAAAATGTGGGTTAATAAGTAAACATATTATTCATTTATCTTTGCCAATTCTGTATAATAGTTCATAAAAAACCCTTTTGGTCAAAGAGGTTGTTTAAAGGATCTTTGCTTATACTTTGCACACTATACAAGCCCCTCCTTCCCAGTTTTATGTGAATTTAATTATAATACCATCTTCAGTAAAAAAAAAAAAAAAAGTAAATCATTTAAGGGAAAGGTAGAGCAAAGCCCATTTCTGAATGATTAATATAAATGGAAACTTTTAATCACTTCATATTTTACCTCTTTTTATAAATTTTGTTTTTTAATCAAATGATTTGCTTGATTATGATTCATTGTCCTATGGCTTTTTAACTTGACTTTAGCGCAATTTTCTTAAACATCCAGAATGTAGTAGAATGTTATTGAGTCTGAAATGTGAAAAAAATAATTAATTTATTTTTCCTTCTGAATTTAAGAGTAGCTCAGACAAGATACTCTACCTTTACAATTTGTGAATTATGTTCCAGATAATACAATGTAGGTTGCCTTCTGTTTTTATTGAGTTGTCATAATTGATAATACTTCCCTGCACTGGAGATCCTAGGGGATTTGTAAGTGAAAACAGAAATTTGATAAGCTTCCATTGAATGTTGTATTTTCATAACTTTTTTTAAATTTACAGACTCTTTTAGAAGTGCTTTAATTGGGTTTTTTGAAATAAAACTTTCTCATATTTTGTTCAATGAGCATATTCAAATGTAATTTTATTTTTTATCATTAAAAATCTATAGACTACCTTTTCTATGAACATAATCTCAGAAGATACTTCCATAATCAAGAAACTAGTATATACTGGTAAATCCTTTCCTTTCTTTTTTTCCTTTTCACTGATTTAAAAGAGTGGTATTATCCCCAAACATACTTGATAGAAGAATATGGCAAGAACGCCAAAGCATGAGACTGGCAACTGATGGGGATAAATCATGGAGGAGGTAGAACAATGGTTGGCCTGTTAAAAGGAATCCTGACACTTGGGAAAATTGAAAATTTGCTGTTATTGTTGGTTTTTTGGAAGCTGAATCATTGAGTTAAAAGGTCTGGTCTTCATGATACTTTGAATTTTGAAGGAAACTGGAGGACCTTTGCAAAGAAGGAGTGTTTTTCTTCCCCTTTGGGATATTGAAGCTTCAGTTATGGTAATAATTTTTGGTGTAATTTTAAGTTTCAGCTTTGCTTGTAAACTATGGAAGGGACAGACATGCCAAAGAATTTGGAAGGGAGATACCTTTTAAATGGAAAGAAAGACAGTCTATTTGTCTAAGTCCCAGGGAAAAAGTAAAAGCAGCATCAAGAAAATACTTTAGGGGAGGCATAAGTCAGAGGAATCCTCATATTTGTATTATAAGCAACTCTGGTGATTGATTTTGGAGATCATAGTATCAAAGGATCATAGCTATAGAGGTGAAAAGGAAAACAGATGCAATTACATCCAAATCCTTTCACTTTATACATTAGAAAATTGAGTCACTGGATTATTAGATTATCTTTCCAAGGTGAAATGTATCTTTCTGTTATAGAATTTGTAACTCCTTCCTTTGCTATGAGTCAATGAGGTTTGCATAGTATCAGGCTTTTTGAGATATTGAATACTCATTCAAGTGTTAATTTCAATTTATTGAACTTTGTTCAATAAAACTTTGTTGTTATATTGTGAGTAATTTGCTTACAAGTGAGGAATTTCTTTTAGTATAATGAATGCTAGCTTATGCATATATTTTACAAAATTTCCTTAATAGAGGATCTTTACCAAAATAGTTGATAAAAGCTATGAAAGTATATTAGAAAACTTTCTACCCCTTGACTCTCTGACAAAAGTGTTAAATATACTATTTTACTATAGTGTAATAGAGAAGAATTGACATAGAACATGACACTAAACCTCATATTGTGCATTGATTCCATTCTTTATTATTAATTATATGAAAACAAATTCTGAAAGACTCTGCAGTTTGACACAAATCTATTTTAGTCAGTTTATGTTAGGATTTCAATTTTTCTTGAAGAGAGAGAGGGAATATACACTCATTTTTTTTTGCATTTTTATTCAATTCATTTTATTTAGTATTTTATATTTCCAGTTACATGTAGAACAATTTTTAATATTAATTTTTAAAACTTTGAGTTCTAAATTGTTTCCCTCCCTCCCTCTGTACTGCCCCCTTATTGAGAAAGCAATCATTTTGATACAGGTTATATTATATGTGTAATCATGCAAAGCATTTCCATAACAGTCATGTTGTGAAAGAAAACAGACCAAAAACAAAATCCTCAAGAAAAATAAAGTTATATATGTATATATATATATATATATATATGTATTTATACATATGTTTCAATCTCTATTCATACACTATCAGTTCTTTCTGTGGTTATAGATAACATTCTTTATTATAAGTCCTTCAGAGGTGTCTTGGATCATTGTACTAGTTGTCATTCATATCTGATTATTTCACTTTGTTTAGCTCAGGACAGTCTCTTCAGGCTTTTCCAAGAGCATTCCACTCATCATTTGACACAGTACAGTAGTATTACATTATAATCACATTCTAAAATTTGCTCAGCTATTCCCCAATTGATGGGCATCCCCTCAATTCTCAATTCCTTGCCCTCAGAAAATAACTGCTATAAATATTTTTGTACTTATAGGACCTCTTACTTTTTTAACTATATTTTTTGATTCAGACCTAGTATCCGGATTTGCTAGTATCTAGTATTTGCTAGGTCAAAAGGTATGCATGATTTTATAGTCTTTTGGTCTTGTTATGAAATTGCTCTACATAATGACTGAATCAGTTCACAACTCCACCAACAGTGCATTAATGCTCTGTATTTTTTTTTCTATATCCCCTCCACCATTTGTCATTGTCCTTTTCTGTCCTATTAGTCAATCTAAAAAGTATGAGGTAGTGCCTCAGATCTGTTTTTATTTCTATTTCTCCAATTACTTCACCTGAAAACTGTTCCTATCTCATGATCATTTAGCAGCTGGAGAGTGGTTCTTATTTTTTCTAAATGTTTCCATTCTCTCTGTGTTTGAGAAAGGAGGCCTTTATCAGAGCAACTTTCTCTGATACTGCTGGCTTTTTTTTTAGTTACTATTGCTAATTATATTTTCCTCCATGCTCTTCTCCCCCCATTTATTCCATGATCTTTCCTTTCATCCTATCCCTCCTTACAAGTGTTTTGCTTCTGATGACGCCCTCCCTCAGATCTGCCCTCCTTTCTATCAACCCTCCCCCTTCTCTTATCAACTTTCTTTCCTACTTTCCATTAGGGTAAGATAGATTTCTATATGCAATTGAGTGTGTATGTTATTCCCTCTTTGAGCCAATTTCGACCAAAGTAAAGTTCACTTACTATACATTACCTCCTCCTCTTCCGCTCCACTGTAAAAGCATTTTCTTGCTTCTGTTATGTGAGATAATTTACCCCATCCTAATTCTCCCTTTCCCTTTTTCCAAGTACATTCTCATATATTGCTTTCACTTTTTTAGCTATCATACTTTCATATTCAACACACATCTGTGCTTTCTTTATATGCAAGTGTATACACATATGAATATGCACACACATATACATTTTTTTTTTTAAAGCAATCAGGCTTAAGTAACTTGCTCAAGGTTACACGGCCAGTTATTTCTGGGTGTGGTGCTGAGTATCTGAGCCCGGATTTGATCCAGGTCATCCTGACACTGGAGCCGGTGCTCTTACTCGCTGAGCCACCTGGCTGCCCCTAAGCAATTGGGGTTAAGTAACTTGCTCAAGATTACACGGCCAGGTGTTTCTGGGTGGGTGCTAAGTGTCTGAGCCCGGGATTCGATCTCCAGGTCTTCTCAACACTGGAGCCGGTGCTCTTACTCGCTGTGCTACCTGGCTGCCCCTCACATATACATTTATATACATATATACACATACACACATACACATATACATACATATATATTTTCCTTGTATCAATCATTATTTTCCCACATAGGAATGTGAACAGTTTAACCTTACTAAATCCCTTATGACTTCCCTTTCCTGTTTCCTTCTTATGCTTCTCTTGAGTCTTATATTTGAAAGTCATATTTTCCATTGTTTCAGTTTTTTTTCTTTTTTAAATTTATTTTTAGTTTTCAACGTTCATTTCCACAAGATTTTGAGTTACAAATTTTCTTCTTATCTTTCCCCTATCCTCCGCCCTAAGACAGAAAGAATACTGAATACTCCTTCACCCAATCTGCACTCTCTTATATCCTCTCCCATTCCCCATCTAACTTTCTAGTAGGTCAAGATGGATTTCTGTACCCCAGTGCCTGCATATCTTATTTCCCAGTTGCATATAAAAACAATTTTGGATCCATTTTCTAGGTAAGTTTTTTTTTTCAAATGAGATAGTTTACATTGTCTTCTTTTCCCCATGCTTTTGGTTTTGTTTTATTACCTGATTTTTTCATAAAATTGTTAGCTTCCTTTTCCTCAATTCTAATTTTTAAGGAATGATTTTCTTCAGCAAGCTTTTGTACCTCCTTTCCCATTTGATCAATTCTACTTTTTAAGAAGTTGTATTGTTCTTTCTTCAGTGAATTTCTGTGCCTCTTTTTCCATTTGGCATACATCAGATTTTTTGAGGCATTTTTTCTCACTGGCTTTTTGGATCTCTTTTAATATTTTCCCTAGTATGACTTCTATGGTTTTATTTCCTTCAGCATTTTTTGAGGTCTCCTTTACCAAGCTCTTGACTTGTTTTTCATGATTTTCTTGCATCTCTCATTTCTCTTCCCAATTTTTCCTCTACTTCTCTTATTTGATTGTTAAAATCATTTTTGAGGTCTTCCATTGCCTGAAACCAGGTCATATTTTTCTTGTGGGGTTTCAACATAGGAGCTTTGACTTTTTAATCTTCTTCTGAGTCTATGTTTTGTCACCATAGCAACTTTGCATGATCAGACTTTTTTTTCTCTTTGCTCATTTTCCCAGTCTATTACTTAACTTTTAACTCTTTGTTAAAGTAGGATTCTGCTTCCAGAATAGAGGGTGAAGTGTCCCAAGCTTCAGGGGTTTTGTGCATCTCTTTTCAGAGATACCTCTAGGGACCTGTAAGTTTTCAGTTCT
Organism: Petaurus breviceps papuanus; assembly: GCF_028583685.1. Lineage (NCBI taxonomy): Eukaryota > Metazoa > Chordata > Mammalia > Diprotodontia > Petauridae > Petaurus > Petaurus breviceps. The sequence continues at coordinate 531,199 of NW_027186320.1, forward strand.
TCCAAGGTGGTGTGTGAACTAAGGAGAAGTGTTTACTCTTCTCCTGGTCTGTGCTCTTGTCTATGAGTGAACACAAGCACGATTTTTTTTAAAGGCAACCATGAGAAGTGTCTCCCCTTAACTCTGATCCATAAGCTTTGGTATGCTAGGGCTCTCACTCACCCTGAGACTGCCATCCAGGACTGCAATTAAAATCCATGTATGGGCAAAGCAAGAGAGTCCTGCCTCTGTGCAAGTGAAGAGACTCCTCTAAACTCCTTCTAACCACTTTTTTGACCCCATTACTATTTGTGATTACCACTAATGATTCAGTGGATCCCATGACTTGCTTCGGGTTTGCTTGAACCTGTGCTGTGCTAGTGGCCTGTGCTGGACTGTGTTCCACTCTCACCTTGACACAATCGATATTTCCTGCCAAACCTCTAAGTTGTCTTGGGCTGGAAAATTATTTCACCCTGTCTTTTTGTGGGTTCTACCACTTTAGAATTTGTTTAGAGTAATTATTTAAAGATATTTGGAGGAGTTTGGGGGAGAGCTCAAATAAATCCCTGCCTTTAATCTGTCATCATGCCTTTCCCTTCTCTGGAAGTCAGCTGTTTTGACAATTATGTATTAAAAAGAATTTATTTAAGTTATTCTTATTGAGAAAGGATTTTTCCAAGATGGTTCTATTGGGTCCTCACCTTTCCCAGCTTTTGTTTAAAGTATAAGCCATTTTAACCACAAAAGCTGGTAATGATTATTCTAAAATATGAATTCCCTCTTCTAAAAGCTGTCTTACTTTCAAGCCCGTGAAAATTACTACTGCAGCTCCAAGTAAATGTTGTGTTTTAAATGCCCATTTGTGAACACTTAAGCATTTGATTTTTCAGAACACAGAAACTGCTAAAAATTTTAGTACATATATTTAGTACACACACACACACACACACACATATGACTTCTATGTATGTAGCTATTGGCATCCTGTCTATCCCATCAGTATGTAACCTCATTGAGGGAAGAGTTTATTTTTTTTTTTGCTTATTTTTATATTCCCTGTGCATATGACTGGCACATAGTAACTGCTTAATAAATTATTTTTTTCTGTGCTTTTTGACAGATCATTCACTATTGTTAATGTTATCATAGCATATTTTGGATATTTGAAGGCATGGAAATGTTACCAAGGTATGCATTTCTTATCTTAATCAAAGATAATATTTAATATAGTGAAAAAAACTCCAAATTCATAATCTCAGGTTCTATTTTCAAATCTTGATAATTGTTTGTCCATATAGTCTTGAGCAACGCCCATTCTTTTTGAACATTTACTTCCTTATCTTTAAAATGAGGGATTAGAAAAGATTATTTTCAAGATTCTTTTCTAGATTTAAAGTTATGTTATCGAAACCCAGGTAATGTGGCTAGTTGTTGACCAGGTCCCATATCTTTTTCTTTTCTTAAGAAAGTTGTTCTCTAGTTTACTGTCTTCTTTTCCTTTCCAAGACCTATCCTGATAGTAGGGAATTTCAACATGCATGCTGATCCTCCTTCAAGTAAACGCATTTCCCCATTGCCTAATCTCCTTAAATCCCATGACCTAATCAATCTCACACAAGGATACTTAAAGTTTAGATCTCACTACCACACATAGATAATCCACTTCCTTAATAAAAATCTTTGACATTCCTCTATCTGATGAAATTCCATATTTTCCCATATCCCTATGCCTTACTACTCAAAAAGCTATCACTCATCTTTATTGCATTCTCTAATCCCTCAGTCCCTTAATATTTTCTCAGGCTACTTATCCTACTATAACTTGACTTTCTGTCTTTTGTAACCTTGATATCATAGTTAAGTACTTCAACACCACACTGGTCTCTATACTCAAATCACTTATTCCCTTGTCTTATTGCTATTCTTGCCTTTTTAAACTCCCACCCTGCCTTAATTTTACAATATATCTCTTCCACTCTGTTTCTACACATGGGCTACTAAATGATTCTTTAGGAAGTCAAGCAATCAAATTGATTGAGTCTGTTGTAAATTTATATTCTCTAACTTTACATGAATCCTCACTGAAGTGAGACATTTATTTTATTCCTCCCTAACTGAGGCCTTATACCTCTCCCCACAGAGACCATTATAAAATTTATCTTCGCTTCTCTAAATTGTTACACCTAACCTTTTACCCATCCTTTTATCTGATAACCTCATCTTATACTTAACTTAGAAAATAGAGACTGCTTAGTATGTGCTACTTTTTCTATTTTTCTTTTCATCTCAAAACATCTTATCTTCATGTTCCCTCTAAACTTCAATCTCTTTTCATCAAATGGCTTCTTCCTTATTATTTTTTTGTAATTTTTTTCTCTTCTTCCTATCCCCAGTTCTTAGCAGAAAACCTGGTATATAACAGTATAGAAACACTAGTTGACTGACTGACTACTGCTTTCAAACAGGACTATTCCCCCCATCCTTAAAAAGAAAATAATACTAAAAGGCTTACCAGACTTTTCTATGATTCAAGTTATTTTTCTGTATCTTTCCTTTTCCTTTTTTTAGCCAAACTGCTAGGAAAAGATGTAGAAACCAGTTACCTCTATTCCTTTATTCAATCATTACTCAATATTTTGAAATATGATTTTCAACTCAAATAAGGATACCTATTCTCTGATTCATTTATCTAATGAGGGGAGAATTACTACTATCTCAAGTAGTACATTTCTGTTTTGCACGATTTTTATTGTTAAATGAGAGGTAGTTTGGTGTAATTCAGTGCTATCAAAATCCAACACAAAATAGTTACCTTTAGTTTGCTAATTGCCTCAGAAAATAACAAATTGAAATTACCTATATTTGTATTATATTAAAAAATATTCCCAATTAAAGTTTAATGTAGTTCAATCTGAGATGGTTGATGGCTTTGAAGTCAGGAAGACTTTACTCAGATTCTAACTTTGGTAAATACTGGCTTTGTGGCCCAGGAAAAATCACTCAACCTATTACAATTTCAATGACTATAAATTGTGAAGATGATGCTAGTCTGCTTTAGATAAGTGTATCCTCAACAGGAATTCCCTCTGTCAATGAAGTCACAGGTCTTTAAAAAAATAACAAAAATAAAACCTTTTAGGTTGTTCTTCCTGATGTCAAACTTAGTACTCTCACTGATTTTTTATTATTTCATTTGGGGCCAAATAAAATAAGTACAGTAACATTTTCACAATGACAACCTTTAAAATACTTAGACAAGTATCTATTCCTCCAGCTAATATCCTCAGTCCTTTCACAATCCACATATGGAATGAACTCATCATCCATGTTACCTTCCTTTGAACACATTCTAGCTTATCACAATCTTCTTACTAGTCTTTCCAGGACAAAGAACAACTCAACTATCTCTGTTCTGAGAAAACTATGTTCCTCAATAAAGCCCCAGGCTGGCTAATCTCTTTTAATTTTCACTTCACACAGCTGAGTCCTATTTAATTTTTGGTATAAAACCCTCTCAGATTTTCTTTTTTACACAAACTGTTATTGAATCATGACACTCAAATCTGATACGTGTGAAAATGTTTTTTTTCCTTCATTTTTTTTCTTAATTGAAGAATAAGGTTTTACACTACTCTCTACTGTATTTTAATAAATTCAGCTCACTACCATGGCCTGTCAAAGTTTTTGGGTGATAATTTTCAATTTCTGTGTTTGCCCTCATTGTCATCTTTGTGTCATACAAAAAAATAAAATGATCATATTGCTGTTTCCTTTATCAAAGGTAGTAAAAAAATTAAATAATATAGCATTTAGTATAGATCCATAGGGCAACCCTCTAGAAACCTTTTTTTAGTATTGATTTTATTCTGAACAAAAAAAATGAGCATATTTGTAACATAGTTGGACAGGGAAAACATTGCATATGAAACTGAAAAATTATTATGTACAACTTGCTATTCTTTTCAAAGATCTAATAGTTATTATGTAAGTTTCTTTTTCCTCCTTCCCACCATCGAGATGGCTACCAATAGACACACACATATGCACACACACACCATATTATGTACAGATAGTATGTATGTATGTATGTATGTATATATGAGTATGTGCATGTGTATAGATATTTAGATAGATATATGTAATCATTCTATACATAATTTTATTAATCAGATCTTTATTTGAATGTGTTACCATCCTTCCTTCATTCTCTGTAGTTAATTTGGGTACTTATGACAGTCAAAATATCTTAGTTGCTCAAAGTTTTAAAAATAATATTGCTGGGGGGCAGAGCCAATAAGGCAAAATGAAAACAAGGAATCACCTGAGCTTGCCTATGAATTCCTTCAGTTACCTCTAAAAAGGTAATCTCACTGAATTTTAGAGTGGCAGAATCCATTGGGAGAGAGAGTGTGGCAGATTTTCAGCTCAGGACAGTTTGGAAAATGGGTAGATAGTATTTGTTGTGCTGGATGGGGTAATGCAGAGTGCAGAGCATGGAGCCTGTGGGCTGCACCAGCACAGACCTGGCCATAACAGATGTGGACCCAAGCCCAGGCAAACTGATTCACCCACTGCAGGAGTAATTCCCAGACCTCTCACAGGGGGCTGTTGGAACCTGGTAAAAGAAAAGGGCACAGCCTGTGATAGCTGCAGCAGCTACTCCTGAGCTTATTAGCCCACAGTCAAGAAGTTTAAAAATCAACTACCTGAACTTCCAGGAGTCAAGAAGGTGGAGTGAACCTTAGGTGCTTGCATTTTCCCCCTTTTTTGACCTTGATAATCCAGAGAATATTGCTCCAGGGAACAATTCTGAAATAGTGCAACCAGCTGGAGGCTTGGGAGACCTAGAGAAAGGCTGTGACAGACTGTGCTGAGGCTAAAGTGCAGGAGGGGAGGCATCCCAACAACTCCCATCTCAGCCAACTAGTGGGAGATCCTGAACCTAGGGTGGTGGAGACAGCAAGGGCTAATACCAGAAGCCCAGGTGTGCATTCGCAAAACTAGGTATTAGCAGCCAAAAGCATGGCCCTGGCCACCACTGGCTAAGCCTGCCTGAGCTCTAGCCTGGGGTCTGGGAGGTGATACCTGAAGTGGCCAGAACACTCCTTTCCCCACACCTCATAGTTACACTATGGGGAAACACAGATAGTCCTGGGCCCTCGCTTTGGTCTCAGCACTCACTAGCCAGGAATCCATAGCACACAAAGTCTACAGAAAAAAAAAAAGTCTATATTACACAAAGCCAGGCCCCTAGTGCCCAGTGTAAGAAGAATGTGTAAGAAACCTCTGTGCCCTAAAAGCAGAGATCTATTTTAAAAGCCAGGAAATAGGAAATCAAAATGGACAAAAAATAAAAAAAAATTGGAAAAACAAAGAGTATAGAATCATATAATATTATATATATATATACATATATATGTGTGTGTGTGTGTATATATATACATACACATGCACAAACACACACTCACACACACACTATATATATATATAATTGGTAAACCTTTAGACAATTTGAATTTTTTAAAAAGAAGAAAACCAAATTGCCAGTATCAAAAATGAAAAGAGTGAATTTATATCCAGTGAAGAAGAAATTAAAACAATACTTGGGAATTATTTTGCCCAATGCTATGCCCATAAATTTGACAATCTTAGTGAAATAGATGAATATTTACAAAAATATAAGTTGCCCAGATTGAATGAAGAGGAAGTAAAATACTTAAATAAACCCATCTCAGAAAAATAAATTGAACAAGCCATTAATGAACTCTCTAAGGGAAAAAAAAATTTCCAGGGCCAGATGTATTCACAACCAAATTATGTTTATAGCATCTCTTTTTGTGGTGGCAAAATATTGGAAATCAAGGCAATGCCCATCAATTGGGGAAGGCTAAACTAGTTTTGCTATATGAATGTAATGGAATCCTATTGTGCTATAAGAAATGAGGAGCAGATGGACTTCGTAATAACCTAGAGACACTTACATAATCTGGTCCTGAGTAAGGGGAGCAGAACCAGGAGAACATTGTACACAATTACAGACACATTGTATCTGTGGTAACAAACTTTGATAGACTGGGATCCTCTCAGCAATGCAAAACTATAAGACAACTCCAAAAGACTCATCATGGAAAGAGCCATCCCCATTCAGAGAAAGAATTACAGAGTAATTTCAACAAAATTGCTTCCTTAATTCCTCTTGGTAGGAGGATGAGATTGAAATCTAAAAATAAATCACTTTAATTGGCAATATGTCAACAAAATCCAAAGGATATTTCTCATTCGCTAAATTGTTTTGTAAGTCTTTAGTTTCTATGAATTATTTTGTTCTCTTTTAACTTACAATGACTATTTCCCCTTCTATGGACTCATTCCTCTTTCCAATAATATGAGATACAACAATAAGAACATCTTCCCAGTATCCAAGAATAACAAACAAATATATTTCTAGGGATTGTAGCATATTTTTATCCCCTGTTTTCATTGATTAGAAGTGATTGCTTTGATAATAGGCAATGAACTTTGATAACAGCACTCTACCATTTAGGATATTGTCACATTAAATAACACAAATAATTTCAGTATTAATTACAATTATAACATAACTTAATTAATTCAAAGTACACACTCTTTAAGCTTGTGTATTTATATTCAGTTTATACTGAAATATTACTTTGGTTACAAATTGAAGTCAAAGGAAATATTCAACACTCACAGCAAGCATTCATCCACATTCACAGTAATATCAGCTGAATAAAGATGTCAGTTTGATTCACAAGTGATTATGATATTAAATATCAAACAGTATGATGCACAGGTTTGTTATGTATATACATGCAAAATGCCTTTTTCATTTTTAATAAATATAAAATTAATAATTGTTTAGTATTGCTTTCATAAAGAAAATAAAAATCTTAAACTGATTCAATGAAGAGTCAAAAAGAGAGAATCTTTTCTTTCTTTCAAGTAGAGATATTAAGGCAAAATCATGGAAAATTTAATTCAGCAAATTGTTCAGTATAAAATAACTTTATGTGTGTGTGTGTGTGTGTGTGTGTGTGTGTGTGTACACAAATTCAATAATCCTGGATCAATTTGAGAAGATAGGAACTGTTAATTACATAAGAAATTATCTGCAATATTCCAAATAATTAATCAACAGAATTTTATTAAATTTTACTATGTACCAAGGAGTTAGGTAGGTGCTAAAGATATCTAAAAGTGATTCTCTAATGGCTTATACTCTGTCTGTGTAATGGGAATGGGAATAATGGGACAGATATAGTATGTACAATCTATATACAAAATATGGATAATGACTGTACCTATTATTTCTTTGGTACATGGGACTCCTGATAGATCACAAATAGATGAAGTCATTCACCCAAGCAGTAGGTTTTAAAGGACAGACATAACCAAAAGTCTTCCTGGTTTCTAAACAACTTACTCTACATTATATGCCTACTTCAAATATTCAAAATAGATAATAGGATAAATTGTGATTTTCTGGTTTGTGGTGAGTGGGGAAAGGAAAGTTTACTCTTGAACTAAGCCCTGAAGTGGTTTCAACATGCACAGATGAAGAAAGATATCATTATAGATATTGGAGCAGCCTGTGAAAAAGTATGGAGGCAAGAGCTGGAATTACATACCTAGTAGCAACAAATAGATCAATTTGCCTGGAGCATAAAGTGTATGAGGGGAAATCATGGGTAATCAATCCAGAATGACCAGATTAAGCCACAAAGACTTGAAATACCAAGCTGAAGAGTTTATATTTTATCCCAGAGGCCAACAGCGAATCATTGAAGCATTTTAATTAGGGAAATGTGACTACTTACACTTTAGAAATATCAATTTGATCTTTACATGAAGGGGATTTTGCAAGATGAGAGACTGGATGTAGGAATTTCTTTTAGCAGGTTATTGCAATATTTCAGGTAAGAAGTATCAGGACCTGAATGAGAGTGATTGCTATATGAATGAAGAGCAGAGTGGTGAGAAAGAAAGACATGATGAGGAGATAGAATTGACAGAATTTGGCAATTTATTAGATATGAAGAATGAATACAAGGAAAGAGCTATGGATACAAATCCTCATCTGAAAACCTGTATGGCTAGAAGCAATGTTGTATCCTCAATGGAAATGTAAAGTTGAAGGTGAGATGAGTTTTGGGAGGAAGACAGTGAGCTTTTTTGGACATAATGTTTTTCATTCCCACATTTTATAGAATATTAGAGCTTTTCTCTTCTGCATGTTTCTGCACATTTATTGTTAATTATGCAATAAAAGCTCATTTTTATAATATAATAGACTGGTAGACAGACTATTACCTCTTGTCTCCCCCACTTTTCTTTGGAATGTTCATATGAACATTTGGAGTGGAGTTGATCTAAAACTGTGCATCTCACAATTCTTTTGAACTAATGAAATGTTAGTTATCTCCAAAACATTATGACCATGCCATACTTAAAACAAATGAAAGTGGGCTAATATGTGTATATATACATACATATATATGTATATATATATATATATATATTTACACACACACACATATATATGTAAAAAATTTCCATCTCCCTGATATAAATTCTTTTATTTGCATCTTGTATTTTAATATTCCTACATCTGTTCATAGTTCATGCCTTGTATATTTATCTTACAAAATCCCATCATATTTTGTACATATATACACACATAAATTATTCATTTTTATTTGTATAAATTATTCATACAAACAAAACTGTACACATGCAAACATTAGCATGCAACTCAACCCTTGTTTACCATAAATTATTATTAAAGAATTATTCAATGCTTTCTTTTAATTAATTTGTATTTTCAATATTATATTTTGTATGTATTGTATTACTGCCTTGTATTTTACTTCTGTCTTTTAAATTTGTCATGAACAATCAGAGAGTTACACACACCATAAAAAGTGCCTTCCAACGAAGTTATTCCATGATATATCACCAAGTTTCTGGAAGAACCTAACCGCAATACAGCGCTGTTATAAATATTTATCAACATCATCCTTGTACATACATTTGTACATCTACCATTACTTTTATACTCCCACAGTCTTCTAACATTGTACTCCTGAAATTTGCATCTGCATTATGCTTTTTGTTACCTTTATGACCAACATAAATATTCCTTATATCCCCTTTGTTGTAGTCCAGGAAAAAAAAGAATCTACATATTTTTTGTGCTTCTCCTCCATCTAGCATGCTTACCTATGCCCTAACCACATTCATCTTCCAGAACCATTTTCTTTTCTATACTACCTCTTCTCTAGACCCTAAAAATATGGATGCCCTAAACCTTTTAGCTTCCAGGTTAGAAAGTTCCCATTCCCTTCCTAATCAGTTGCTCTTTTGTGGTTAAAAACATAGAAGAGTTATCAAATCAAACTGGGGACACCAATTCCTCCCATTTAAAACACTGGAGCAAGTAGGATTAATAAGCTTTCTCACCTTGGAATTATGTGAGTGGATTGCAGTCATTAAAAGAAGATGGTATCAGCAATCCCAGAAAAAAGGTAGGCATATCAGTACAATAAGTCCTGACATAATCCTTTTGCAATATTATTGAGGACTCCATCCTCTTACTATGGTGGAAGGTTAAATATTGTCCTTCCTGATTAAAGGAAACCAAAAAAACATAACTATGTTAGAGCCAAAATAGAGTATGTCTGTCTGTGTCTGATTAGACCAGTACCAACTGGGAAGATTCTACCAAAGGTAGTGTAAAAATAGTTCATATGAACATTTGGAGTGGAGGTGATCTAAAATTGTACATCTCACATTTCTTTTGAACTACTGAAATTCTGCTTTACTCATAGAGCTGCTTTGATATGGTGTGCCATTCTGGGTGGCCCTGTGCTGGTGTCTCCCATGTCATATAATTTATAACAAAGTTCTTCAGAGAGACCTTGGGAGTATCCTTTATTTCTTTTTACTGATCTCTTTGTGATCACTTTGTGTGAGTTCTCCATAAAATGCTCTTTCAGGCAACCATACATTCGGCATTTCAACAAAGTGGTCAATCCATCAGAATTGCACTCTCTTCGGTAGAGTTCGAATGCATCGCTGTTAGGTTTAAGAAAGGACCTCATTGTCTGGACCCTATTTTGCCAGGTGATCTTCAAATTCTTTCTAAGAGAATTCAAATAGAAGAGATTCAATTTCCTGGCATGGTCCTGGAAGACTTCTCAGGTTTCACAGACACATAAAAATGAGGTCTGTACAAAAGATCTGTAGACCTTCAGTTTGGTAGACAGACTATTATTACGTCTTGTCTCCCACACTTTTGTTTGGAGATTTCTAAACACTGATCTAACTCAGGCAACGCATCATGCACAAACCTTATCATCTATGTTTACATACCTGGAAAGTATATTGTCAAGATAAATGAACTTATCCACAGGATTCAAAATTTTTTCATTTGTTCTAATCAGTGTTTCCACATATGGATCATGTGGTTCTGGCTAGTGGAGAACCTCTGTTTTTTGGGGTTTTATCATCAGGCCAAAATTAGCACAAGCTGCAAAGAATAGATGCATAATTTGTTGCATCTCAGCCTCAGAGGCTTCACTGAGTGTGTAATTATCTACCAACAAAAAGTCATGTACCTAATCTCTTTCCACTTTAGTCTTGGCTTGTAGCCTTTTCAAGGTAAATAATAAATTTTCAGTGCAATAGCTGACTTGGTGACATTTTTGTCTCCATTGAAAGCATCTGACAACATGCTAAAAACATCATGCTAAAAAACATGGGAGCAAGCCCACAGACCTGCTTCGTTCCATTGGTGACTGGGAAAGCATAAGCTATCTAGAACCCATGCAAGCATGCTGCGATGAAACTGGTATATGACACTGATGAACTTCTCTGGCAATCAGATTTGGCCATGATCTTCCATAAGGCCTCATGACTTATCAAAGTCTTAGTCAGACCAATGAACATTGTATACAGACATCTGTTCTTCTCTTAGTATTTCTCCTGAACACTGTATTTACTATTCCTCAGGCCTTTCTGTAGCCACACTGCTTCTTCAGTAGATAACCATCTTACAAGTGAAGTATCAGCCTATTAAGGACTCTTACAAAAATCTTGGTGGCAATAGCTAAGAAAAAAATCCTCATAAAATCATCACAAGACAATCAATTTCAAATTCCTTTATAGAGATGGACATTGGTGGCATTCTTGAACTCCTTGGGGATAATATCCTCTTGCCATACAACCTGAATGATTTTAATCATCTTTTGCATTATCATTGAACTCTCTGTATAGTAAGTTTCAACTGTAATAGAATGAGTGCCAGGTGTTTTGCCCCAGAAGAGAAGCCTAATGACTTTTAAAGACTCTTGTTTAGTTGGGAGTTCAACCACATAGAGATTGACTTCAACTTGAGTTATACTGCTAATGGCTTCATCATTGGTTGATGACAGTTAGTTGTGAATTCTATGAAAGTGTTAAGTTCATCTTTCCAGGACCATATTTTTATCACTAATCAATGTGGCTCAACCAGCACTGAGTTGAGATGCACATGAGGTCCTTGCCCAAAAATAGCCTTTAAGACATCATAAAAGTGATTTGCATTGTTACTATCTGTATAAAACCAAATTTCATCTGTTCTCTTACTGAGACTAGAATCCCACATCTTTTTCAGTTTTGCTTGCACTTTACTTTTGATGGAGTAAAACACTGCCTTGTTAGGGAATGAAAAAAAAAAACACTCAACAAAACAAAAACAAAACAAGTACCCTACTGGTAAGCCCTGAGAACTTCGTATCTTTTGTTTATCAGCTCTGTATTTCACCAGCATTTTTGTCAAATCAATCTTTTTTTTAAAATTTATTTCTTTATTTATTTTTAGTTTTCAACATTCATTTCCATAAGACTTTTAGTTACCATTTTTTCTCCATCTTTCCCCTACCTCCACACCAAAATAGCAAATTTACTGAATACAAATTCCCCAAATCTGTTCTCTCTTAGATCCTTCCCCATCACACCCCTAACTTTCTAGTAGGGCAAGATGAGTTTTTGTATCCCAGAAGCTGTATATCTTATTTCCCAGTTGCATGTAAAAAACAAATTTTTAAACATTTTTTTAACTTTGGGTTCCAGTTTTTTTTCCCCTTCTTCCATCCTTACCCACCCCCACTGGGAAGATAAGCAATTCAATATAGTTTATACAGGTGTAGTTATCCAAATCATTTCCATAATAGTTATTATGAAAGACTGACTATATTTTGCTCCCTCCTATCCCACCCCCCACTTATTCTATTTTCTCATTTGACCCTATCCCTTTTCAAAAATGTTTGCATCTAACTGACCTCTCCCCCAATCTGTCCTCCTTTCTATTATCCCCCTCTTATCCCCTAAACCCTATTTTCCTTTAGGGTAAAATGCTCACAATTGATTGTGTAAGTTATTCCCTTCTTAAATCAAGTTTAATGACAATAAGGTTGTCCCATCCCTTTCACCTTCCTGCTCTTCCCCTCCATTGTAACAGTTTTCTCTTGCCTCTTTTATATGAGATAATTTACCCTAATCTATCTCTCCCTTTCTCCTTCTCCGAATAAATTCCTCTCACCTCTTAATTTTATGTTTTAGATATCATCCCTTCATATTCAACTCACCATGTGCCCTCTGTCTATGTATGCATGAACATACACATGCCCACACTCATATATATACACACATAAACCCTCCTATACATATGTATATATGTATGTATATACATATGCATACATATATATGTATGTATACATGCATACATACAATATGTATACATACATATTCATATATATTACCTTCAACTATCCTCATACTGAGAAAAATCTTAACTACAGTTTTCCATGTAGGAATATAAATAGTTCAAATTTAATAAGTTCCTTATGACTTCTTTTTATTGTTTACCTCCTCATCCTTATATTTGAAAGGCAAACTTTCTGTTCAGCTCTTTTTTTTTTTCACGAAGAATGCTTGAAAATACTCTATTTCATTGAATGACCACCTTTTATTTATTTATTTATTTTTTGCTGTAGCATCGTGCTCAGTTTTTCTGGGTAAGTGATTCTTGGTTTTAGTCCTAATTCCTTTGACCTCCACAATATCATATTCCAAGTTCTTTGATTCCTTAATTCCTTTAATTCCTAATTCTTCCTTACTGCTTGCAGTATTTTCTCCTTGACTTTGGAACTATAGAATTTGGCTATAATATTCCTAGGAATTTTCTGTTTGTGATCTTTTTCATGAGGTGATAAGTGAATTCTTTCAGTTTCTATTTCATCCTCTGGTTCTAGAATATCAGGGACATTTTGTTTGATACTTTCTTGAAAGATTCTGTCTAGTCTCTTTTTTTGATCATGGCTTCCAGGTAGTCCGATAATTTTTAAATTATCTCTCCTGGATGTTTTTTCCAGGTTAGTGGTTTTTCCATTGAGATATTTCACATTGCCTTCTATTTTTTTTCATTTGTTTGTATCTCTTTTACAGTATCTTAATTCCTCATAAAGTCATTATCTTCCAATTTCTCCAATCTAATTTTGAAGGAGGTATTCTCTTTAGTGTGTTTTTGACATTCCTTTTCCATCTGGCAAATTTGGTTTTTTAAAGCATTCTTCTCACTGACATTTTGGGCCTCTTTTGCTATTTGAGTTAGTCTATTTTTAAGGTGTTATTTTCTTCATTGTATTTTTGGGTCTCCTTTGGCAAGCTGTTCACTTGCTGTCATGATTTTCTTGCATCATTCTCATTTCTCTTCCCAGTTTTCCTTCTACTTCTCTTACTTGATTTTCAAAATCCTTCTTGAACTCCACCATGGCCTGCAAGCAGTTCATATATTTCTTGGAGGCTTTTGATACAGGAGGTCTGACTTCACTGTCTTCCTCTCAATCCATGCCTTGATCCTTTTTGTTCCCAAAAAAGAAATCTATGGTCTGTTTGTGATTCCATTACTTGTTCATATTGCCAGCCAATTACGTGACTTTTGAGCCCTTTGCCATGGTAGAACTCTGCTTCCAGAATGGAGAGAGCTATGTCCCAAATCACTGAGGTTTTCATAGCTGCCAAAGCTATTAGGAAGGTGCCCTCTCTTCAGCTGCTACAAGCTCTGGCTTACTGGTCATACACCCCAGGAACACCACACAAAACCATGATCCAGATCCAAGCATGTCAAAGCAAGTGCAATTACTTTGGCTCTGAATGGTCCCTTGGTCTCCCTATGATCTGCAGTTCAGGAGCTTCTGAGGCAGCTAGCCATCAGCTGCTGGAGCTGCTGTACACCTGCTGCTTCTCACCCTGGGGTAAGGACCAGACAGCACTCTTCAGTTTCCCCTTGTGCCAACAGATTTCACAGTGACTTTTTACTTTGTTGTAATGTAATGCCAAGCAAAGGCAACTTCCCAAGTTTCAAAATACCAGCATAGGTGCTCGCCATTTTATTCAGTGACAAATTAAGAACAGAGAAAATCAAAATATGACATTATTCAAAATACAACATTTACTAAGTTTGATTAAATAATTTCCAAGTACTACCCCACCCCAGGACCTTACATTCATTCAATCAATTACAAAGTCCCTGTTCTAAATACTACTCCACCTCTAGGCTGTACCTTCATTTAGTCCATCACAAAGCCCCTCTTCTCAAATGGAAATTAGTTTCCAATCATAAGTAAAGTACATTCATTTGTTCAATCATAGAACACAAAAAGATCAAAAGTTCCCCACCCCTGGATCACAATTGAATCTACCCCAGAGTTACAACAAGTTTAAGCCCAGCACTTAATACCCAAATGGAGGTCTTTTCTTCATCTTGACACAAAGAGGCAAGTTCTCAGCAATCTTTGTTCCTGGGGAGACAAAGCTTAGCAAGGCCACAAGATACATTGCCAGTCTCTTCATTAATTCATCCTCTGTCTGCAGAAAAGTCCTAGGACACCCGAAAACATTAGCAAAACCCTCTTCCAGGATTTCTATAAACATACAACAAGAAAATCTTTCTTCAGGGCTTTGGAACCAACAGCAACGTTCCAACAATTCTGCAGCAACAGCACTGTCCTAAACCAGTGGACAGTATTCACTCTCTGTCTGCAGAACAGTCTCAGGAACTCTTAACCAACAGCCAGGTTCCAAGTATTCTGCAACAACAGCACTGTCTTTCACTAGTGAACAAATCTGGCAAAACAACATCAAAACAGACAGACAAAATACCAGCAAAACAGCCATGTCTCCTCAGTCCTTGGCAGCTCTGGGGGCAGGTCTCAAAAGTCCAGGGCAATTCAAAGTGGCCCTCAGCAATCCTCTCAGTCTCTCTCTGCCTCCAAAAGGGTGCTGCTTCCAAAAAAATTCTTCTGCCTCTCTCCCGTGTCTCTCCAAATCTATGTCACCAACTCCTCACAGTTCAGCACTCTCTTTTCACGTCAACAAGTCCATCCCACAAGAGGGATTAACAAGCTCTGGGTTTTAACACAATCAAAGCAAAACCAAGCCAATATAGGGGAATCTTTAAATGCCATTACTATTACATTTGTCTTTGGAGTTTATGGGTTCAGAAGTCTGGAAACCACCACAACTACTGCTGATTCACTCTCATGAAGTCTACTCTGGCCGCTGCTCATCAGTGCCACCCTGGGGCTAGAACCACATGGCTCAGTTTGGACTTTGCTCACCTCCCAGCTCAGTGTGATAGACCCTCCCTGTTGGCCTGCCAGTCTGCTTTTTGCAGGAGATTTGTTTCTACCTGTCACTTTGTGTGTTCTAGAACTCTAACATTTGTTTAGAGTAATTTTTTACATGTATTGGAAGTGATTGGAGTGGGACCCCACCTCAAGTTTGTGGTTCTACCTCAAATCCATGTAATGTTGGTGAGTGCTCTGGCCCAAATAAGTATATACACTGCTATATACTAAATCTCTAAAAGTTGCCTACTCCATTTATGCTACATTTTTGCCAACCATTCATTGACTTAGTTTTTCTTCTTTCAGCAATAAACTATTCACACATGGGGATATACTCTAACCTGTTGACATTGAGTCTTCTGAAAGTTACCTCGTTTTGGTGCTTTGATGAATGTGAATGCTTAGCTTGGAGAAGATATGATTGGTCGAGAATTCTGTGCCACCTCTTGCCTTCATCACTCTTACATCCTGTCTCTCTTACAAGGATATAGTTTGTTAAATGTAGATTTTTGCTATGAGGGTGCACCCATGAAATTTCATTGGAGTTAGTTAAATGGAAGATATTGTTGGTGAAGACAAGTTCATGAGAGGCACAAATCATGAGTAGCAAGTGACCATTGCTGTTGCTGTTTCTGACTACATTCCTCCCAAGGATTCCATGGAATATTTGACATTTTGTGCCTACTCATGCACTAAAGTTACCCTGAATTATAAACTTGTCTTCTTTTGGGAACATTGATGATCAGGGTTTCCATAGTTTTTTTTATTCAAACTCATCAGGATTTATCATGGTGAGATTATACACACTGTTGATGGTGTGGCACTTTCCTGCAAGTGGCAGTCACAGTGTCATGAGCCTGTTATCTATATGAACATGTTGACTAAATTATTTTTTTTCTTTTATTTTGGGAGGGGGGAAGGCAGGGCAGTTGGGGTTAAGTGACTTGCCCAAGGTCACATGGCTAGTAAGTGCTAAGTGTCTGAGGCTGGATGTGGACTCAGGTCCCCCTGACTCCAGGGCTGGTACTCTATTAATTATTCCACTTAGCTGACCCATCTAGATTTGTTTTGATCATGAAACTTACTCCAGACTCTCAGTGCTCCCTATCGCTGTGGTCACTCTAGAAAAAAAAGTGTACTCAGCTACAGGTTTGGTAAACTTTCCTTCATATCTGTAATGGTAATATAATTTGAATTTGAAGATCCTTTTGTGTTGGCAAAGGTAGCAGGTACTTAGCACTTAGTAACTGATCAAGCCCCTGTTGGTGAAACAGAAGGTATGAACTCCTATCTCCTGTTATTGATGTAACAGGAAAGGGTTGGCTGAAAGAGGAAGCTAATGCTGTATGTATATAAGTAAAGCCTCAGAGAGGCACAGTCAGAATTTTTTGAGACCAGGATCTGGTGATAGAGCAGCTACAGAAGAGAGAATGGAGAACTGAGCCAGAATTTCTTGAGAACTTGTGGTGGTGGAGATTCTTCTGAGAAGGATCCCAGGAGCCCAGAGCCAGGAACCAGGAGCCAGGAGACTGGAATCTAGAGTCAGAAGGCCAGGAACCAGGAGCCAGGAGCCTAGAGCCAGGTGCCCAGGTGACCGAGGAAGCATGACTGGTATGCTGAGACTTTGTTTGTGCCTTGGTTGAGCCTTGAATTCCCTGGAGCAGAAATGGTGAAGGATCTGACATGCACCAGACTCTGTGAGCTTCAGTGTGGAGTAGGACATACCCAGAGAGCTGGACAAGAAAGTGGGGGCTTTTAAAAAAGTCTGCTTTAGAACCCAGGTGACAGTCTAGCGAATCCAGGTTGAATCTGTGACCATGGAAGCGGATCCAGGGAATCTGAGAACAGGCCCCAAGTCAAGATGAAGAGCCCTATCCTTGGGTACTGAGTAATTGTGTAATTATAGTTTACTAGTGAACTAAGGGGTGGAGTTTTTTGTGTATGATACATAATAATTGATTGTTGAATAAGTCACTGATTGAATTAATCAAATGTGCCCCATGGGTGGAAGATTTTGACTATTATATGATTGTTACTGACAAGTGACTGACTGAGTTAATTTAGTTGCCCCATGAGTGGAAGACTTTGACTGTTGTACTTTGAGATGATTGTTGCTGATGAGTGACTGATTGAGTTAACAGTTGTCCGATGAGTGGAAGACTTTGACTATTGTATTAGTGATTATATTGTGATTTTCTGTGATAAGTTTTATTATTTTGAATGCTGTACCTTGATTTTCTGTGAAAGTATTGCTTTGATTTGTTATGGAACAGAGTCATCACTATACTGAGTAATCAGAACCTTAAACGCTTATCACAGTAGCATTCTTCTGTAAAGCTTCTGTGCATGTCATTACTATATGCCAGCCTCATTTCACTAAAGACTGCTATTTGGATGTGACAACTTCTGAGGTTTTTTGCAACAAGTTTTTCATCTTTCAGTTCTGCTGGATTTCATGTTGTCCATAAGTGTGTACACATTCTATGCACCAATGGTGCATGGAATCATTTTCAGTAAAGTTTTTTGCACATTTTTTTGTGTGCACGTGTCAATCACAGGGTGGGATCTCTGCCTTTCCTCATAAGCAGGGCAGGGTTGAAGCAATTTTTAATGTATCTTTCCTAGTCTCATCCCCACCCCAGGAGGTGAGCAGTGTAGATCTTTAAAAAGGCTACTCAGATATCCAAGGGTATGCTGAACCCCAAAGCTGATTGAATCCAGTTAGAAGAGGACCCTCTTGCCTGGGCTGCCAGTGCACAGGATTATGAGTATAGCTCCCAGTGAGACAGTATTTGCTGCTTTTTCACTTGTCTGTTACTACAGGACTTTGAAGTAAGCAAAAATAATAAAATGGTTTAGGCAGCATCTTTTGACTCATGAATGAATTGGGCTAAAGTGAGGCAGAGCTGGCAAAGTTGTCAGCCTCTCTTTATTCCTGAGTCTTCAGAGTCTTGTGACAGGGCACAAGTAATGCATCTGGGATATAGTGGATGTCCTTGGAGTCTTTTTTGTCTAATCAAGATCTGAGTACTCTATCATGGCTACTTCATCTGCCTTTAGATATATTGGACTAAATTGTTCTCACCTGTCCTTTCCACTGGGGGAAGTCTTCATTTCCTTGGGATAGACACCTCCCTAACTCACTAATAGATTTGAGCCTCCTTAGATACCCTCAACCTGATTTATCCTGTTAGCTGAAATGATATTTTAGTGTGTGAATGCTGTCCACTTCTTGGAATCATAGGTGAGAGTTGGGTGCGTAAGATGGACCCAAATGTGTCTTTCCTTTCACAATCCTACTTTAGTGGTGTCTGTCTTAATGATTTCTCCTTGTTGCCCCTGCCTCAGTATTCATGTTGTTTTTATTTTCCCCACTTAAGCTATGTGGCTTTCTATTAAATATGTCCAATAAAAGGACTTATTGCTTATAATACATACTGATTATTTTGAAAAAAATTACTTTTAATTATAACTATGTGCTCTTTGTTTTATATTAGACATCTGAATTCAATGGACCATTATATATACCTTCACTTAGTAGTGTTTCAGAAGTTGTGGCATCATGCAATTTCAAAAATGCAACTTAAAAAAGTAATATTAGGACTTAATATTACTAAAAGAATCTTTAATATGAGGAGGCACTTCTTCATTCAAGAGTCATTAAATTACTTAGTTTGGAGGCTTGAGTATACCTTTATCCTTGGAAACATTCCTTATGAAATTCCCTATTAGGAATTAATTTCAAAATGGATATAAATATTATGAATGAAGATTTTCCCTTTACCATTTGACTTAATTATTTTAGGGAATTGACAAGTATCAAAACCAACATTATCCTAATGATGGTTTTCCCTCAAAGAATATTTTATTGTACAAACCTGTATGGCAGGTAGTGCAAAAATTAGATAAGCTACTTGATGTTGGGAACAACTCTAATGTCAGCACTCCTATAGTTTGGGTTTGATTTTGGAATGACATGTGATGCTTGAAGATAACTTGCATCATGATTAGAAAGAGATTTCCTTTAACCTAGCAGAGCAAAGAGATGTAGCAGGGAAACAGAGGCCCTTACCTTTCCTGGAAACAGCCTATCTCAATTCTATTTAGAAATGTGCCCAGTCACTGGGGCATGATATCGTGAAAGGTATAATGGTTTGTTCATTCTGAAGAAGTTCACCTAGTCAGAAGGTCCCAGATAACAAATAGCTGGATTTTGTTTTTCTCTTAGATAACCAAGTCATTGTACTGGGAAAACTGGTGCCAATCAGGCCCCAGGCACAGCTTTCTCTGCTTTTGAGGAAAGACAATTCCTATAGAAGGGAAGGAGGAGAGCCCTATACCAATCCTAGTTTGTGAGTATGGAAAAAGAAGCTCCATAACGGAAACACTGGTAATTTGAACACATTTGCCCAGCTTCTAAAAGTGAGGATGTGGATTTTGTTCTAGCTGACTTAATTTTAAGGATAGAGTTTATTTAATGGACCCATAAAGTTCTTCTGCGTATGTTAAGTTCTAAATATTATTTTAAAATAACCTGCATTCAAACAGTGGACTCATGGCTGCTAGTGTATGCCAAAGTAGCCGTGGAATGAGTAATCAACTTTTGACTCAGGCAGCCTGATTTAAATCCTACTTCTTCTCCTTATCACATATGTGGTCTTGGGTAATTTATTTCATGTCTTTGGACCTTCATTTCTTTATTCATTAAGTGAGTGTAGAATCGCTAATTTATGGAATTATGAAATGCAGAGGTATGCCTGGTACTGTAGGCACTTGCTGGGAAAGACCACAATGACATTGAGTGTGGGAAGAGAATGGAGAGGGGGAAACCCACAGAGAGTCACTCACATAAGCATGGATTGGAGTTGAAAGCAGTATACAATGAGGATCCAACTAGAGATGGAAGAGTCCAAGGATGGGGAATGGGCTCTTTTTGTGGTGGTAAACAATTGGAAATTGAGGGGATACCCATAAATTCTGAAATGGCTGAGAAAGTTGTAGCACGTCATTGTGATAGAACACTATTGTGCTGTAAGAAATGATGAGCAGGTGGATTTCAGAAAAAAAAAAACCTAGAAAGATTTACATATACTGATACAAAGTGAAGTGAGCGGAAACAAGAGAACATTTTACACAGAAAAAGAAATGACTTAGCTATACTTATCAATACAATAATTCAGAACACTTCAGAAGGACTGATAATCAAAATTGTTATCCACCTCTGGATAGAGAATTGATGGACTTTGTATGCAAATTGAAGTATAATTTTCTCACTTTCTTTATTGTTCTTGACTTTTTGAGACATGGCTAATATAGAAATATGTTTTGCATGATTTTTACATGTATGATGGTGATTATATTGCTTGCCTTCTCAGTGGGTAGATAAGAAACTGGAGGGAGGGAGAGGATTTGAACTTTAATATTTTAAAAAATGTTAAAAGTAAATAATATTTATTTATAATAATAATAATAAAAAATTTGTCCAGTTGCTTTGGTCCTGGAAGGCTAGTGGAAAGGTCACAAAATGCCATTGTACTCTGACCACTAGTGCAAAACTTGGCTATGAAATGTTTACCTGATTCACTATGGATGACTGTGAGAGAGATAAAAAGCTTATGTATTTTCTTTCACAATCCAGTGTTGACATTATGGACTTTGAAGACCTTACATGGTTGGTATAGCAAAACTCTAGTATGTGTCAACTATTATGAAGGCATATTTAATAGTTACAGCCTGAAAGGGCAAAGATCCTATTAAATACACTAGCTATATTTGGTTAGGTGCCTGCCACTTAACAATGCTACCTATAAGTCTACATTTCCAGGAGTAGAATGTAGTATATATCTCACATTCCCTGATGACCTGGTAAATGAGTGCTGCAGATGCTGTCACAACTCTTCTTCTCAACCCACATTAAAGACCAGAAGTCTCTAAGTGACCAGATTGCTCATGTGCCTTTTTCACAATTTCTATTTTCTTAAGGGGTATGTTATGTGTAGTAAAGGGGGTAACATGGTAGTCATGTGAGATTTTCAAGCATCTGGTTGACTTTTACCTCCTCAGTATATCTTACTATGCAGACAGAAACATAGTTAATGTAGATCAGATGGGTTTGCACATACTCTGCCAAAGTTATTTTAAAGTTCAGCACCATGTACTGATCGAAATGGGATCTGCCAGTCATCCTGGACCCACCTGCCAGACTTGACAACAAGTCTATTGGCAACTGCACAGGAATCATTATAGAGTTATAGGAAGTTCCTCCCTTGCTTTTAGCAAGTGCTGCATGGGTAAGTGACTAGTCTTCAGTTTTGCCCACTGAACAAATTCCCTTTGGCCTTAGCCCTCAAAGAAGTGGCAATTATAGAGTGGAAGGGTATACCTATCCAGCAGAGAGTCTGTCTGTAAAGAGGAGTATTGTGATTTGTGAAATAAGTCTAAACTCTATCAATGTTTACCACCTATTTCCATTGGGGATCCCACTTAGCAAGTGGGTCTGGCAGTAAGGGATGGGTCATCTGAGACAAGTGCCATATTGGAGCTTATGCCATTTGCTCATATAGATTGCTTTTGTAGATCCCTCGCAATCTGGCCTAATCCTGACCTACAAATACCATTTCCATTTTACTTATTACATCAATGGTTAATACCAAATTCCTGGAGTTAATGCAGGAATTTATTCCAAATTAATCAAATACTTCGTGGCCATCAGAACCCATTAGGCAGCCAACACCTGTCTCTCTAGGAGTGCATGACCAGTATTCACTAGTAGTGAATATGTAGTATATATATATATATATATATGTATATGTATATGTATATATATATGTGTATATGTATGTATATATATATATATAGTATATAAGTGAATAATAGTGTCTGGGAGCTTCTTGGTTCAGAATCTTTTTGGTAGTCTTTTGCCATTGTGATGGGTTCATAGACTACAAGAGACATGGGTGGATGTGGCCGAGGCTTCTACCTGAAAGTCGTTATCTGTGATGCTAAGGACAATGCTACAGGGACTGTCAGCTTGACTGCAATAAGAACCTTCTATTGCTCTGGATTCCAGTGAAAGGCAGAGGACTTTTTTTTTAATTGGGGTTAACTTGCTCAAGGTTACCCAGCCAGTTATTTCTGGGTGTGGTGCTAATTATCCAAGCCTGGATTCGATCCCCCAGGTCATCCCGACACTGGGGGCTGGTGCTCTTACTCGCTGAGCTACCTGGCTGCCCCTAAGCAACTGGGCTTAAGTAATTTGCTCAAGGTTACATGGCCAGGTGTTTCTGAGTGGATACTAAGTGTCTGAGCCCGGATTCAATCCCCCAGGTCATCCCGAAACTGGGGCCAGTGCTCTTACTCGCTGTGACACCTGGCCACCCCAAAGGCAGAGGTCTTTGTATGACTGTATATATAGGGGTAAGTAAATGTATAAGTAGAGGTATGTGTTGTCTCCAAAACCTAAATATGCCTACTAGCTATTGTGCTACCTTAACATATATGGGGGCTTTGAGGAAGAGTTACTTATCTCAGGTCAGTGCAGGACTTTTTCTGACTCTATGGGTCCATATACACCCTAAGCATGTCATACGTTGTGAAGGGGAATTTTTATGGAGGTGGGGAGGATTTCCCAGCTACACCTGGTTAGATGTATAAACCAAGCAATGAGGTGGGCTTAGAGTTTTGATAATCACCTCATCCACATAGTGTTATTGTGGAGTCTCTCTAGTACTAGGAGGTCCTCCAAGTATTGGTGACAGTGTCTATTTGCAATAACAAGGTTGTTCAGATATGCCATGGGTAGCCTGGTTAAAGTACATTGTTCCCCCTCAAAGGGAAAAGAGAACTGCAACTGGAATCTGAGCATATGCGCACAGAGAAAAACACATTAGCTAAATCAAATACTACAAACCAAAAGCATCCAGAAAATTAAATATCATCTGTCTCATCTGCAATATCAGGGGAACAACTTTTTTTTTTTCAAATTCCTATATTCTATAATTAACCTTCATTTATCCTTGCCTAGCATGGGTGTACACTGGTGAAAATTCATGGAGTCATGAGATAGAAGACCATGTATAGGCATCATCAATTAGGTTAGTCTGGCTGCAATAGAACATAGTAGAGGAGGGGGATATATTATGAATTCACTGTGAAAACTGAGCTAGTAGTAGATTTTAAGATTTTACATGCTAAACAGAAGAGTTTTTTTTTTTTTTTATCCCACACAGAAATAGGGAGAAATGAAAGATCTTGAACCAGTGGGTCTATTTAAACTCTGAAGGCACCCCTCAGTCAAAAAATGACAGAACAAATTTATGTGAATATAATGAAATACTATTGCCCTGTAAAAAATGGTGAAAAGAATATCACAAGAGAAACCTGGGGAGGCTTGTATAAATAGATATAAAATGAAGTAATAGAAACATTTTAACAGCAAGTGATTTTGAAGACTTAAGAACTTTGATCAATGCAAGGAGCACCCTCAGTTCCTGAATAATTATGATTAAATATGCTATAAATATTTTGACAAATAGAGAATAGGCTCAAGATGCAGAATAAGACAGAGGTTTTTGCTCATGTCCAATGAGAGAATTTGTTTTATTTAATAACGAATATTTATTTTAAGTTATTTTTTACAGTTGATAAGAAAAATGCTTGTTAATTAAAAAAACAAAAATCATTTTAAATGGGAGATCCATTCATACATCATCTTTCTTTTTATCTGAAAGTTTAATCAATTGACATTTAGTGTGGTAATTCTTAACTTATTTTCTTTTATTAAATCTATTATTTCAATTCACTTATTAGCACACAATTTTATGGTTTATTTTACCTGTTTAATTCTGATGTCGATCTGCTAACACCAGCATCTCTCAATTTAGCTACTTTCCTATCAATTCATTGAGTATGGAGAAACTTGTAATTATATTGTTTTTGTAGTTCTTTCAATCTGGTGACATTTAGACAGAGTTATGTTCCTTTTAATAAATTCTTGTTTTTTTCTAAACTGCAGAAGCTCACAGTTTCTAAGGAGAATCAATGCTTTAAATAATCCCTATTTTTATTTCAATATGGGTAAGGAGAGCAAGCAAAAAATTTGAAATAAACATGGCACAAAGTACTCATTTAAATTCTAGAAGTCATTGAAAATTAAATTGAATCCAGATTATGAAGGCCCATGTATGTAAAACTAAATAATTTGTAGTATATTTTATAGCACATCTTGGAATACTTTAACATGGAATTGAAATGATCACATTCATATTTTAGAAAAGTTAGTTTAAAAATATATGACTGACATTTTCTGGAGGCTGAGAGATTAATTAGAAAGCTATTGCAGTAGTCCAGGCAGGAAGTAATAAATACTAGAACTAGATTGGTGGCAAGAAGAGTAGAGGGGATTGGACATATACCACAGCATTTATGGAAGTAGAACTGATAAGATTTGGGATCTTATTGGACATGGGAAGTGAAGGAGAACAAAGAAAATTGGAAGTTTTCTCTTGGACGTTAAGGATATTAGATGTTACTATTTAGATAAATCTTCAAATAAGATAGAAAAGTATGTTTTGGATAGAAGATAATAAGTTGTGTTTTCAATAAGCTGTATTTGATGTGTCTGTGGAATATATAAGTAGCCCACAAAATAAATGGAAATGTGGAACAGTATTTCAGAAAAAAAATCATACCTTTACATCTACATATTTGAGTGCCATAACCATAGATGTAAACATGAAAGGATGTAAGTGTATGATTACCAATTAATTGAATTAATCTTAACTGAAGAAGTTTATTGGTGCAAGAAAAAAAAAACCTATATAAAGAATTTTGCAGAACACAAAGCATCCTCAGAAAACTTTGACATACAGTAGGCCTTCCTATTCCTGGCAAACATGAGCAGTGGTAAAATGTACAGTTTGTCGGTTAAACAAAATGGAACTTAGGGCAAATGTTTAATTGCAATGTTCTTTTGAGTTGCTATGTCTTTTTTTTTTAAGCAATTGGAGTTAAGTAACTTGCGCAAGGTTACATGGCCAGTTATTTCGTGTAGGTGCTAAGTTTCTGAGGCCGGAACTGAACCTGGGTCTCTTGACTCCAGGGCCGGTGCTCTCACTCACTGCGCCACTTGGCCGCACCTGGGTTGCTATGTCTTAAAGGTTAATATTCATAGATTCTCAGAGTGGGAAGGGAACTCAGAGACTACGTGAAAGAATCAGAATCCTCTTTAGAACATAGTTCTTATAAAGATTAAAAGGTAGCAAAATCAGACTTTTTGAGGAAAGTGAAAATAATTTCTCCCTTTGTATTAATAAGTACTAGTTAGAGAGTTAGATTAATACTTTAAAATATCTATTATTTTACCAATTCAATTGAAGAAGAGCATCAAACATTTAATATGTGACAGGCATTATGCAAGCTGTTATAAATACAAATTACAGAAATAACTAAAAGCAGTTGTTTTTTTTAACTGGGCCAATTGGTGTGTGTGTGGGGGGAAGCACAAGTTTAAATTAGGTCAAGTGTGTGAATGATCTAAGGTGAAGCAAAATTGATCATAATTGCCATTTTGTGATGAAAATTAAAGACTGCCTACATGAATATTGTGGTGAGGTGCTGAGAAGAAGCACCAACCTGTAGCAAATTGCATCATATAATGTGAGAGCTAGTAGAAATCTTAGATATTATCTAGTTCAAATGCTTTTTTCCAGAGATGAGGAAACAGGTCCTAAGAGTAGGCCTTTTCACAGAACATTAACTCTCAGTTCAGTTATTGTTCTAAAATACTGCATAGGATCATAGATTTAGAGCTGGAACCAAACTCACAACCTAGACTAACATAAGTTGCTAGATTATGTCAGATAGTTTAAGAAACAGCAAGGAAAGTTTGAAACTCAGCTCCTCTTATACTAGAGCAGCATTCTTTCAAGTCTGCCATACTTCCTACCTTTTCAAAGTTAGCTTTATATCAGAGAATGTACCCTTATTTTTAGCATATTTGCTTTTATTACTCATTAATCAAGCATTTTAAATTAAATTTATTCAACTATATTCACTAACCACATTGATTATTTTAATTTTTAATTCATGTAGGTTGTGAGAGTTATTAATCTCTATAAAGGAACTTTTAAGGACTCATCAAAACCATTTGATTTCAAGAGATATATTTTTGGTAGAAACCAAAATAATATGTTCTTAAATCTTATAACCTATACTGCTTCCATAAACTTTTAGAATACAATGTGTTTTCTTTCCCTTATTTGGTATTCATTTCCTGAAATTAAAAAAGAGAAACATTAAAATAAGTTGGGCTAAGTAACCAAGATCATGTAAGAAATCATTCCTATGCCCTAAATTTTGTAGTAATCATAAAAGAGGTAGTAAAATGGGTTACTGATGTTTGCATGGAAGCTAACTTAGATTCTAGATTATTCCTCTAAAGGAAATTGCTTTATGCTTGCTAATTAAGTTTTTATTACAAGCATTTTTTGCTTCTTAATTGGATAACTGGAACTCTTTGTTTACAGTAATTTCTAGTTGCTTAGAGGGTAAATGGCATTTTTAATACAAGTCTTTGCTACTCATTCCTCAAACAATGTTTCCTGAAATTCTGCCATCAAAGAGATTCCTCCATAGCTATTAGGGATAGAGCTCACATTCAGTTTCTGCAACACTGATGATTGGAAAGTTTAACTCATAAACATCTACTTGGATAGAATATCCTGGCTCATGTGAAAATTTCCCACATAAGCATATTTCCTTCTTAGCCGATTTCTCTCTAACTTACTTAGCCAAACAAAGCCAAGAAATGCTGAAGATGCACGAGGAGGGTATAATTGGGTTTGCTGAGTTAAATCATTGTCCTGAAAACTTTATTGGAACTTTATCTACCCATAATCTTTGACTTCCAATGGATTTCTCCTGGGTTTCATATGAGGGTGGAAAGAAATACTTTCTATGAGAATTTACCAGAATATATGCCTGATAGTCTTATTTTGTGATGATGCTCTTAACTTCAAGAAATTGAGTCAACTTTGTTTGATATTGTTTTCACTGCTGGAACTTGTATCAATTTTATGAACACTTTACAGCTTATACATTTGACAGATGATGATGATGATTGTTGATGATAATTATATTAATAATTATACTAATATAATATATTAATAATAGTTATAACACTAGGTAAAATTTTATGGTTCCTTAAGGTTTATGGACCACTTAAAATTATTATTTCTTTTTATCCTCACAAATACACTGGGATATAAGGGGTTGCTACTATCCCCATTTTACAGATGAGGAATAAAAAGTGAAAGTTTAAATGACCTGTCCTGTGTCACACAGTTACATGACTGAGAAAAGATTTGAAATCAGGTCTTCCTGATACAATGTCCAACAGTTTATCCACTAAGCCACCTAGCTGCTCTAGAGGTACATTTATTTGAGTAAGTACTTCACTATATTTTTTCTTTCTTTTCTTTTCTTTCTTTTTTTTTAAGCAATTGGGGCTAAGTAACTTGCTCAAGGTTACACGGCCAGTTATTTCTGGTTGGGTATTCTTTTATTTCTTTATTTAACAATTTATTATTGAGGGAAAAAATTAATACCCTTTGACTTCTGAAGAATACCTCCTCCCATGTGTCTTTTTTGAAGGAAAAAAATAAGAAAAATTCATTTTTTTGTGTATTCAAAATGAAATTACCCCCACCAAATCACAAAACACCTTATTTTATTCTTTGATCATTTTGCATATTTTTACACTTTGCTGTCAGCTCTGCCTTGGAAAATAATGATAATGGGAAAAAGTCAGCCATACTCCTGTTAGTAGTTAGCAGGTAATTCCGAGGAATGGAAGGTTTATATCAGCATAATTATCCTTACAATTTTGGTAGCATAGATCTCTCCTCATGTGAAAGTCTGTGAGCAGAAGTGGTTGTCATATCAAGGCAGCAAGTATTTATTGACTATGTTCCACTGCCTTTTCCCTTGAAAACTCCCCTCTTCCTGTATTCCCCATTATTTCTGAAGGTACCACATTTTCCAGTAAGAGGTTTACAATATAGGTGTCATCTTTGGCTCTTCATATCTAATCCATGCTCACACCCCATGTCCAATATTTGGCCAACACCTATCAGTATTACCTGTGCAACATCACCTGAATGCATATATTCTTTTTTTTCTGACGTTGCCACCAATGTGATTCAGGCTTTCATTATATCATGCCTGGCTTATTCCAAGAGCTTGCTTACTGGTCTCCCTGTCTCAAGTATCTTGTCACTCCAATTAATCCTCTATTTAGTTATCAAAATGATCTCCCTATAGTGCACCCACTACTCAAACTCCAATTGTTCCTTATCACCTCCAAAATAAAATATAAAATATTCTGTTTGGCATATCCATTCTTCTCATACCTTTCTTGCTGGAGACTCTTTGAACTGGTAACACTGGCCTCCTTGCTGTTGCCTAAAGAAGACATTCTATTTCTAGGTTCTGGCTATTTTCTCTGGCTATCCTTCATTCCTAGAATATTCTCCATCCTCATCTCTATCTTCTGGCTTCCCTGGCCATTTTAAACTTAAAAAAAAAACAAAAAAAAAACCACAACTCACTTTCTACAGGAAATCTTTCCTGATTTCTCTTAATGCTACTGCTTGCTGTTGATAATTTCCAATTTATCTTATATATAACTTATTATAACATAGTGAATTGCATCTTGTCTCCTTCATTAGACAGACTGTCAACTCCTTGGGGGTAAAGATTATCTTGTGTGTTTCTTTGTATCCCTGGTACTTCGCACTTAATTGGCACATAGTACAGAAAAAATATGATGCAAAAGAAAGCTAAAAAAAATATAAGAAATCTAGAAACCTAATAAAGAAATCTACACATTAATAAATGTATATTGCATGCTTAATTGCCTGACTAATTCCAATTACAGTGTTAATTATTGGGGAAACAAAGGGAACAAAATGCCTCTACTTTAAGTACCTGTTATTCTAATCAGAGAGAGATTATACAAATAACTACATACATACACATATACAAACAAAACATGCATCTAATAAATTGGAGATGATCTCAGAATGTATTTATTAGTATTAAGGGATTTCAGCAGGAAAAAATTCTTTAAGAACATGAAATTTAAAATAAAATCTGAAATATCAGTCAATACAGGAGACAGAGATAAAGGAGAGGATTCTAGCTACTTGCTGCAGAGAGGGTATGTGCATGGAAACAGATTGAGTGAGAGGTCAGTGAGAAGCAGCAAGGCTGTTTTCACTGGAATGTAGGTACAGTATATAGAGTGAGTATGATGTAGAAAAACTGAAAAGGTAGTAAGGAAACTTTATTTCTGTTCTTTCAATTTATAATAAGTCGCTAGAGTTTTTTGACTGGGGTAATCACATAGATATAACTTGAGTTTTGAAAAACAAATTTTACATCTACTTCAAGATAGACTGGAATAGGAAGAGAATTAAGGCAAAGAAACCAACCAAAAGATTATTACAATAGTCCAGGCCAGAAACTAAGAGTATCCAAGCTAGGATAGCAAAAGTGTAAAAGGAAATATGAGAGTACATTGAGAGGTGTTATGAGGGCAGAACTGAAATAACTTGACTACAGGTTAGATATGGAAGGGAAGGTTAGAAAATGCTTGAGTATGTCACCTAGGCTGTGAGCATAGATGACTGGCATCACAGTGGCACCCTGAGCAGTAATAGGGTAATAAACAAGTGAGAAAAGTTTTTGAGGAAAGATAATTTCTTTGGATTTTGACATATTAAGTATGATGTGTATGTGTATGATGCATATGGTACTAGGTAAGCATCTAGAAATATGATACTGGATAATATAATTTTAGATAAATTTATAATAAAAGCACTTACAGATAAATTTTCTCATTGTCCCCATGAAGAAACTGAGGTCCAGAAACATTATTTTTCTAAAGACAAGTACACACATAGATGTATTTATATAACACTGATATTTTTTAACCCATATCTTCTGATTTTATATCTGAGTACCTCTACACAGTACTATCATGTCATATTCATTTTAAAGATGCTTTTTTCTTATCATGTATACTTTTAGCATAAAATCAAGATATTTTTGAGTCTTTTCTAGCTTGCAATGTATGTACTCATTTTTTTCCTTACAAAAGAATATGTTCTTATAGAATATATGTATATCTCATGATTTTTTAGCTATCATTTGTATTTTTGGTTTTGAATACTCTAATTGCAAAACTTTACATTTCTTCTTGTTGAATTTCACTGTGTTTAAAGATTATTTTTCAAAGGTGATTATTTATTTGTTCATTTATTTATTCATTAATCTCATTTATTTACATATCCATTTCTCTATACAGAGTTATATGTAGTTATTTTCAGCAAACATAGAAGCAACTCGATTTTAAAAGTGAATGATCACATCTATGTTTTCTTTTATTCCAAATTATCAATAAAGATTCTGAGTAAAAATTACTTCAGGACATATTCTTGTGGAAATTATTCATTCTGTCTCCTTGGGTTTCCTAGGATTTTTCTCCCTACTCCACTCTATCCCTTGGGTATGAAATCCAATGTTAATTATTTGCTCAATTAGTGACAATATAAAACTTTCTCAGCTACATGAAGATGACACTTGTGAACAATTAAGGAGCTTTACTGAATTTAGAATTAATCAAACACTTGTTCTCTCCATAGATAAATAATTGACCATTGAAGGATTTGTGACTATTCTATTATTACTGACAACTAACAGAGTTTTTTATTTTATGCCTGAAATATCTTGTGCTGTTTTAGATATTTTTTGTCTAATTCTTCTGATATTTCTTATCTTCCTGTTTTACCTACCTGAGAGACTTGTAATTTCCTAAATCATTTTTTTTGTGTATAGTATTTGATTTTTTCAAATTCTCTAATTTTCTAATTTCTCTTTTTTTTCTTGTTTTAAAATTTTTTTTGAATAAAATGGAACATGATGAATATATTTGAAGTCATTTTTACTTGAAAACTAAATCTTGTTGGGTCCTGAAATTTAATTTGTTATACTGACAATTTTGCTTTTTTTAAAATGAGAGCTATTATGAATTGTATAGGCATAGCATTTTGTGTGCAGTACGCTTAGAATCAAGTACAAGTATTCTAAACTACAATAATATATAATCAAAGAAAGATGAAGAAAGGAACTTGGTTATCACTTAGGTTGAACTTTGAACCTGGTTCCTTATAAATTCCCTAACTAATAAAAGTGGGAA
Source organism: Petaurus breviceps papuanus (assembly GCF_028583685.1). Lineage (NCBI taxonomy): Eukaryota > Metazoa > Chordata > Mammalia > Diprotodontia > Petauridae > Petaurus > Petaurus breviceps. The sequence continues at coordinate 563,128 of NW_027186320.1, forward strand.
AAGAAGAAATTATTTCATTCTTCAGAAATATAAAAGCTTTAGTTTTGTCAGATATTCAGATATTGAGTTTTCTCCTTTTTGTTTATTATTCCAGGATCCCCTCACTGTTCTATAGTATGTGTTTGCCTTCAGCATATTATTCTTACATTTACTCATAAGAGTTTCACTGAAGTTTAGAGTTAGAATATGATTGTGTAAAAAGAGCACTATTTTATTTTTAATGCCTGTGTCTGGCATAATAACAAGATATATCTGATTTTATGAATTAGAATATTTTTTTCTTATCACCCAGCACAAGTTTCTCAGATAGATGCCCTATGCATCTTCTAGTTCTTGAAGCAAATTTTAATTTTCTTTAGTCTTTTTATCTTCATATAAAAAGAGACATATTTAAATGGAATCATATTCTTGTGATCAAAACCATATGAGAACTATGATCTGACTGGGACATCGATCCCTAAAGACATGATCTTCAGTGTCTATATATTCATTTTGTCCTATAAAATACCTACTCTATTTATTGAATGGATGGAAAAACCTGTGTTTCCCATTCCTCTTTATAGAATTTCCTTTTACACATTTCTACCTCCCTTTTTCCACGAGAATAGGAGAGCTCAATTGGAAACATATGATGATCATAGGTGACAAATTTAACAGGGAAGCAAAGTTTGTTGGAAATATTTATAACATGTTAACCTAATAAAGTGAGCTGTTTTCAACAAGTACTCAAACATATCACCAGCTTCTATAGGTCTCTTCTGCACACACACACACACACACACACACACACACATGAACGCATTTATTTTTTTTCAATGTATTCATGTAGTTTTAGTTTTCAACATTCATTTCCACAAGATTTAGAGTTACAATTATATTCCCTTCAATTATCCTCATATTGAGAAAAATCTCATGAGTTACAATTATCATTTTTTCCATGTAGGAATGTAAATAGTTCAACTTTAATAAGTTCTTTGTGATTTCTTTTTCCCGTTCACCTTTTCATGCTTCTCTTGCTTCTTGTGTTTGAAAATCAAATTTTCTTTTCATTTTAATCTTTTCATTTACTTTATTCTTTTAATTAAAGATTTTAATTAAAATATTTTTATTTAATTAATTAAAATTCAATTAAATCTTTTAATCAAGAATGCTTGAAAATCCTCTGTTTCATTGAATGACCATATTTTTCCCTGAAGCATTATATTCAGTTTTTCTGGGCAGGGGATTCTTGATTTTAATCCTAGCTCCTATGACCAGAAGATCATATTCTAAGCCCTCTGATCCCTGAGGGTAGAAGCTGCTAGATCTTGTGTTATCCTGATTATGTTTCCACAATACTCACATTTTTTTCCCTTTCTGACAGCTTATAATATTTTCTACTTGACGTGGGAACTTTGGAATTTGGCTATAATATTCTCAAGGGTTTTCTTTTAGGAATATTTTTCAAGAGGCAATCAATGAATTCTTTCAATTTCTATTTTGCCCCCTGGTTCTAGAATATCGGAGCAATTTTGTTTGATAATATCTTGAAACATATGTCTAGGCTATTTTTTTTTGATCATGGCTTTCAGGTAGTCCAATAATTTTTAAATGGTCTCTCCTGGATCTATTTTCTATGTCAGTGGTTTTTCCAATGAGATATTTCACATTTCCTTCTATTTTTTTTTCATTTCTTTGCATCAGTTTTATAGTATTATGATGTCTCATAAAGTCATTAGCTTCAATTTGCTCCAGTCTAATTTTTTTTTCTTTTTGGTCTTTATTAATTTGTTTTGTACTTTTAATTTAAAAGATTCAGTTCCACAATTCCTTGAGTTTCAAATTTTCTCCCCCTTTCCCCCCCCCCCCCCAATGGCGGCATATGATCAAGTATAGGATCTGCAAATACTTTCACATTAGACATTAGTCAGGTTATAAATAAGGATTATATTTGATGGAATGAACAATGGGAAAGAGGAAACAAAACCACACACAAAAAAGAAAGAGAGCAGGTAGTTTGCATCAATCTGCATTCAAACTCTCTTCTTTCTAGTTCTTTCTCTGAATATAGACATCTCTATCCATCATGAGTCTTTTGGAGTTGACTTATAACCCTGCATTGCTGAGAAGAGTACAGTCTATCCAAGCTGGTCATCACATATATGTTGTGTCTATAATTGTGTTAAAAATTTCTCCTGGTTCTGTTCTTCTCACTCAGCATCAGTTTGTATCAACCCCTCCAGGTAAATATGAAGACCGTCTGCCCCTCATTTCTTATAGCATAATAGTATTCCATTACATTCATATACTACAACTTGTTTAGCCATTCCCCAATTGATGGGCATCCCCTCAATTTCCAATACTTTCCCACCACAGAAAGCTCCAGTCTAAATTTGAAGGGATTATTCTTTTCAGTGAATTTTTGAAATTCCTTTTGGAATTTGACCTATATGGTCAATTTGGCTTTTTGAGACATTCTTCTTATTGGCTTTTTGGGCCTCTTTTACCATTTGAGTTAGTTTATTTTAAGGTGTTATTTTCTTCAGTCAGGCTGTTGACATGCTTTTCATGATGTTCTTGCATCATTCTGATTTCTTTCCCCAATTTTTTCTCTACTTTTCTTACTTGATTTTCAAAATCCTTATTCATCTCCTCCATGGCCTGCAAACAGTTCATATTTTTCTTGGAAGTTTTTGATGGAGGTGTTTTGAATTTGGTTTCTTCTTCTGATTCCATGTTTGATCACTTTTGTACCCCAAAAAGATTCTATGGTCTGATTGCACTTCCTCTGTTTTCTCAACTTGCCAGCCAGTTACTTGACTTTTGAGCTCTTTGCTATGGTAGTATTCTCTTTCCAGCATGGAGAGAGCTGTGTCCCAAATTGATATGGTTTTCACAGTTGTTAAGGCTTGTAGCAACAAGCACCCCAAGTGTCCTCAGGGTGGCTGCCAACACAGGTTCTTGGATCTGCTTTGATAAAGGAAAGCAACTCAAAATGGTTTAACAAGCTTACTTTAATCAGTCAAATATGTATCATTTACCTAGTTCAGGGGAAAAAGTTCAGCACCCCAACTTCAGAACATACAGACAGAATTATCAAGACAGATAAATAAATCAAGTAGACAGTTTCCAAACTGTCCAACCATTACATCCAAACCAAATCAACATCTGGGTTTTTCAAAGCCAGGGGGCTCTGAACAACGGCTTCCCAGAGTCTCATCTGATCAAATCACAGAACACTTCTCAAAGTGAGCCCCAAAACAAAGCTACACATCAGGGCTTATATAGCCTTCTCCTGGCTCAGAGAATGTAACAACCTTATTGACTCACTGCCCAATCAAAACTTATCTACTGAAAAACAAGCCTCCCACCCCAGGCTCCAGGTGAACTTTAGGCTAGGGGCAGGGAAGATCATAAAAATTTATATTCCTATTACAGGGCTGTTCTCAGTACTGTGAGGAGGATGCCCTCTGTACAACCACCACAGGTCTGGCACACTGGCCTTCCTCACCCCAGGACCATGGCCCAAGACTGCGACCCAGATCCAAGCAGGTCAAAGCAATACTGATAACCCTCTCAATGGCTGCTTTTTCCCCTAATGATTTGCAAGCCAGGATTTCCAGAGGCAGCTATGAGGCAGCAGCTGCAGCCACCTTGCAATTCTATGAACTCTTGCCCTGGAGGCAAAGCTCAGACAGCTCTTCTCTCACCCAGTTCCAACAGATTTCCCTAATCACCTTTTACTTTCTCTTTCAATTTTATGGGTTAAGAAGTCTGGAAACCTCTACAGCTGCTGGTGATTCAGGCTCCTAAAGTCTGCTCTGCCAGGCCTGTGCCTGCTCAGTACCAACCAGGTTCTGGGCCCCCATTGCTCACACAGGACTGTGCTTGGCTCCCAAACCTGTGTGATAGACCCTTCTAGTCAGTCTGCCTGGCTGTCTTCAGTGGGAGATTTGCTCTTCTCTGTCACTTTGTGGGTTCTGGTAGCTCTAAAATTTGTTTAGAGTCATTTTTACAGGTATTAGATGCAGTTGGAGTGGAGGCTTAAGCAAGTTCCTGCTTTTGTTCCACCATCTTGGCTATCCTTGCCCCCCCCCCCTGTATCTATTCTTGAAGCCTTCTAAAAATGAATATATAAGGGGAAATCCATAGATATACCATATGTAGATTTGGAAAAAAAATTGACAAGATATCTCGTGCTGTCTGTGTGGGCAAAATGGAATGGAAAATGATAGATGATAGTACAGTTACTTGTATTTAAATCATCTCCAATGACCTGAAGTAAAATTGGTTCAATGTCATCTTGTATGTGAAATAATCTAACTTTTGTTCCCCTGCTATTCAATATTTGTATAAAAAAATTGGATACATGGATACATGAAATGATTATTAAATTTGCAAATAAAATACAAAATGCAGATATATTAAATATCATATTGAATGACAGTTATGATGCAAAAATTTGTCAACTATATGAATAGAGGAAGGCAAACTATGAAGAAGGAACCAAATATATTCTGCTCTCTATTTTTGTATAGTCCAGAAAATGAGAATAATATTTTTAAAATATTTTAAATAAAATAAAAACCTTATTTAAAAATGTAAGAAACATTCTTAGCTTCAAGGTCATACAAAAAGAGTCCTTGGACATAATTTGCTGATGAACAGTGATAAAAAATGTAAAATGTAAAATTTAATAGATAGTTTCTAATACAAAATCCTGATCCCAGATTAAAAAAAATCATTACAATTATAGAACTAGAAATATATATCTAGATTCCTTCAGACAAAAACCAAACCAAACCAAACCCAAGCAAACAAAGCTCTTTGGGTTTTAGTAGACTGTTCAATAGGAATCAACTATGTGACATTGCAGCCAAAGAATTGATGTGATTAATATTTGCATGACTAAACGCATCATATCCAAAACGTGGGAAGTGATCATCTTATTGCATCATTCTTTGACTAGAAGGCTGTTACATTTCGGTACATAATTAAACTTGAACTAAATATGTTCAAAAGGGGTGCCTGAATATTGGGAGATACAAATCTGCCTAGCCTTATAAAGATATTTGAAGGAACTAACAATGTTTAACCTGGATAACAGAAAAATAAGAAGGTGCATAACCATCTGTTGTCACCTGGAAAGTCTTCATGTAGAAAAATAATTATGTCCATACTTCTTCAACACCCTGCACACAGACAGCTTAGTCTGGTATCAGAAAGAACACCTAGTAATAATAATTGAAAGATTCAGAAAGGAAGATGTAATTTAATGATTAAAACATTCAAATAGTTAATAAAGTTTTCCCTTAGAATACTGTTTCTACATGATCAGCATATATGTATAGATCTTCATTCTTCAGCCTCCTCATTATACCACAAAATGAACACCCAGGCCACAATGAATTGGCTTAAATGGAAAGACAAAATGTACATGCATGCGTACCTATAGGTGCATGTATATGTATAAATATACGTATATACAGATATATGTATATATGTTATATATTACAAAATACATAGTTTGTATATTCTATAAATATATTTGTGTTTATTTTGTTTATGTGTATACACATATACACAAACAGCCTAGATTATAACTAGAGATATAGGGAAATTGTTTATATGTTGGCATATGAATAATTTAATGCACACATACATATACACATATCATATATGTATTGTGTGGGAGAGAGGGGAAGTGAGAGAGAGAAAGAATATAAATCAAATATTAATAAAAAGAGAAATTCTTTTGATGAATTATAAACAAAAGCATTTTTTAAAAGTTTGAGATAACTAGCAGAACATATTTATTGTGGGAAATATGTATTAGCTATTTAACTGTAAATGTTCAAAGCATTTAAAACTTCTTCAAATCAATCTTTCACAGCTATACTAAAGAAGATCCTGGAAATAAGTTGTGAAAAGAAATTCTGAGCTGACCTGATTTCTAAATTTCTGAGGAATTTCTAGTTATAAGTGGTATTTTCTTATGTTGATTTTAAATTAATAGTTTTTTCCATTAGCAGTCTGAAAGAAATGTAGATGATATCACAATTAAGTACAATAAAGCTACTAGATATTCCATCCTAGAAACTAACTGATATTTCTTTCTACATTTAGTAAAAATTCTCAGCATACCTACATAAAAATAAAGGGAAATATCCCCCAAGAAAATATTTCATTCCATTCATAAGTCTGCAAAATTGATTTCTTATTCTACAGACCAAAATGCCATCCATGAAAATCAGACACTTTCCTTTGGGAACTGTAAGCTTAGCCATGTCAATAAGTGGGAAAAATTAATAAAAACAAATGATTCAAACATACATTATATTTTAATGATTAGGTTCTTTATACTGAATGTAAAATAGCCCTTCACTCATTCACAAATGAAGCTCTTTCTTTTTTTCTTTTGGCTTTTGTGCTCATTAGTAAGAAATACTGTATACTGACTGGCTGGCTATTCTTTATTTTCCCAATCCTTCTTTTCTGAAAAACATTCAAATTATGTTGCTTCATAATGCCTATGATATTTTGCAGGAACATAAACATGGTGGTTCCTGAGAAACAGACTAAAATTAATCCATCACTATAAAAAATGTCCTGAAATTATACCAATGACCAATAGACACTTCCCTGATAAAACTCCACGCCAACTATATTATATATTGCCTCTTATCCAATCCTCAAATTTTCCAATATGTCTCGATCTGAATACATACAAACATATGAATATATATGTACATGTATTGAATATATAGAGTAAATTTGTATATACACACACATATATATATAGAGAGATGGAATATATGGACTAAATGTGTATATACATATACATTAAGTGTGTGTTTATATATGTATATATAGTTATAATTATATGTAGAAACTGAATACACTATACATATATGTGTACCTTTATATTATGAAAGACAAAGTTTTAAATTTGACTTTTTGATCTATCTACCATAACATGGTTTGCCCACCAAACAAATCACCCTCTCACAATATTTATCTAATTTTCACTTCTCCCTTGCTTACCTTATGGTTCTCCATAATATGCTCAACCCAGTTCTGGGTCCATCCAATATTGTACTTTCTTGTTACAAATGGGTTAGTACTCAATTTTGAGCTTTATAATGTATGCCACCATTCTACTGTCTACCTTAGACATTCCTCACATTTTCCCTGAATATCAGGAATCTTATCTCCTTACTTTTGATTTTTTAATACGAACAAATACAGTCAAACAATACTTGTAAGAGAGTTTTGGACTGGAGGAAGTGTATTTTTGCTATGGTTCAAACTATATGAAATGTTTTTTTTTTGAAAATGTGAATATTTCAACCTCTCTTCTACTTGCCACCCTATAATGTCTGTAAAACTTCTTGCCTCTCCAACCAGAATAATTACATTCTTCTCAATTGAAGACCTTTATTACAAAATTGTACTCAATTATTATATTTTGGATTTTGTCAATAGGAATTCTTTCTGTTTTTACACCTACCTAGATAATATACAAGTTTTTGTCTCTTGACTCACAAAGCTAATGATATCTAACATTTATATAACATTTTTGTATGTGTCAAACATTGTGCTAAGTGCCTTACATTTATTTTCTCATTCAAACTTCCCAATAACCCTGGGGCAAAGTTAGGTTGTAACTTGTCTAGTAATTGTCTGAGGAGAGATTTGACCTCAGATCTTCCTGACTACAAGTCCAGTGCCACCTAGAAAGAAAGTTTGCCAACCTCTGCCTAGCTACAGGTATGTGCAACAGACCTGGCTCCAGTTTGCTCTGAAAACATCCCCTTCCATAAGTACTTTTTAAAAATTAAATTATTACTGTTATAACTTTTAATCGATAAGCTTCTACTCCCCTATAAATTCTCCAGAGAAAAAATTAGACATCACAAGTGTGTACAAAACTTGGATACACTAATCTAAATGAAAAATTAAGCAAACCAACATAAAATATAAAATCAACGCTCTTTTAACATCTAGTATCACATGTAGCACTTCAAAGTTTGCGAAGTTCTGTACATGTTAACTCATTTGATTCTCCTGGCAACCTTATGAGTTATGTTCCATTATTAAACCCATTTTATTGGTGAAGAAACTGAACCAGATTTGAACTCAGATCTTCCTGACTCTAGGTCCACCGCTCCAGTCATTGTGCCATTGAACTTTGTAATTAGGAATAATTTTGCATTCGTTACAGTGATTTGCCATCCTTTAATGCTAAAGTTTTTAAAATGATTTTTATCGAATATGTTAATTTCTCAAGTTTTGGTTATATATAATAAATTTCAGCCATTAAAAAATCACAACTCATTGCCATAGTTCAAAACCAAAATCTAGCATTACATTTGCCATAACAACTTTCTATGATACATCTACTTAATTATGGTACTTATGTTTCTTAAGTCACAAAACACTATTTCTCATACACTTGCCATGTACTTTGCATGAGTCAAATTAAAAATATCTAACACAGCTGAATACATTATATATTGTATATCTCTATCAGTCTGCAAGCTCCACAAGGAATAGTATATGCCTTGTCCAACACCTCTCTTCTTAAAGTTTATGTTAAAACTCCATATGTTTTAGGCCCTTCATCTTTACAAATGAATTAGACATTTAAGAATTTAGAATATAGCATATTTATGATATGAGAGATGATGTATAGAAGAGGCAAAAATGCATCACATATTCTTAGAATAAACAAAGTTGAAAATGGAGGAAAAAAGAGTAGGAGGGGAAATTAGGAATAGAGTTGCAAATAAAGGGGGGGAGGAAAGGAGGAAAAAAGGATTTATTTGCACCTACTAAGTGTATGGTGCCTGCAGCCTTCAAAGAGGACTAGCACCTCCAGTGAGACGTTTTGCTGAACCCTTCTAGTCTTTTCATCCAGTTTTGTGTCCAGCTCTCACCCAAGTCTCACCTGTGGTTCTAAGAAGCTATAGCATGCACAGCAGCCAGACTCAGGTAAAACAATTTCAGAAGATGTATTTAACTAGAATAAGGGTAACCTTAAGCTGGTTGGTGAGTTAGGGGCATGTCTATTACAAGCATGGGAAGACTCCACACTGTAATGGGCAGATGAAAACAATTTGTTCCAACAGCAATGAATGTGACTGAAACAGGCTCTGTCGAGCACTTGGAGTTTGGTCAGACAGTGAAGATGCCAAGGCAATATAATCATTTTTGTCTTGCCACTTGTATCAGCAATGCCATATTCACAATGCCTATAGAGATTACAAATATGCTGATATAATTATCCATTACAAAATACGTCATGTTTGCCATATGAGGAAATAAACTAGAAAATTTATTAAGATACCAAAAGACTGAGTCCCAAAACCAGAAAGTGAAAGCCATCAGAGTAGTTATGATATTGGCACAGGTAGATAAAGTAGAAAGCACCCACATTTTCAAGCCTTTAAAACAGAACAGGCTACCTCAGGCAAAGGTCCTCCTCTCCCCACACACAGCTACCCCCCAGCGTCCTGGAAGTGCGCTTCCAGCAGCTCCGGCCCCTGGCAGTCCTCAGCAGGAGTCCTTAGCAGAAAGTCCTTAGCAGTCCTAACTCAAAAAAAGGGCTTCGCGCTGCCACTGCCTCTGCTGCTGCCGCCGTCACCACCACCGCCAGCCAACGCAGGAACGCTAGCTTGGCTTCCGCTTCCTCTTGCTCCGCCCCTTCCTGCTACATCAGCAAGTCCAACGGGGCATGGAAGATCTTTAAATCCCATAACCCTTACATTCGGCCCCAAGATCTTTCATGTCCCTTACTTGACAAAAATACAGTAGGAATAACTGGTGTCAACAAAATTTCACAACAATATAACAAGAATAGCACACAATAAACACAGAAAACCATATTTTAGGGTGGCGCTTGAGCACAAGCTCCCCATCATTCCCCCCACCCCGAACAAATGGGGCCCCAAAATCTTGTGGTAAGGGGTGAAGATCTCTTCTTCTATGGCTACCTATGCTGGTATTTTGAACCTGGGAAGTTGCCTTTGCTTGGTATTACATTACACCACTTGAGTTTGATGACTCTGGAAGAGAGAGTGAGATTGATGGTTTTGTCTAATTCTGCCTCTTATCCAATTATTTAGCAAGTCAAGGCATTACCCAGTGATGTCATTAGTCCTCTTGGAAGACAAAGGACAAACAACAGTAACTATGCCCCAGGCACTGCGTTAATCACTTTTACAACACCTCATTTGAGACTCACAACCACTCTGGGTATAATTGCATTTACTATCTGCATTCTACAAGTGACAATACTGAGACAAAGAGAGGTTAAGTGACTTTCCATGGGTCACATAGTAAGTAAGTGTCTTAGTGTGTATATGAAATATGGTATTCTTTACCCCTACCCCAACAGTCTATACACTGTGCCACCAGCTGTCTCTGAAATAAAAGAGGGTCATTGAAACATGTTTCTGTAAGTGCCTGAATGAATTGTCTGAATTCTTCATAGGATAATTGAATTACTACTTCATTTTGAGCTGTGTTATTGCCATTTACATTTATTCTGAGCCAATGGGGCCCAAACAGTGCCCAAGTGGGCCTTCACCCGGGATCAATTTTTGACCAATCCATGAGAGCCAGAGTGATCTGGGTTTAAGGCTTGGTGATTTAGAAAGAAACTCCAAGATATCTTGTGAGGTTTCAGCTGTCAAAATTTACATTCCTTTGGGCAGAGCATCTGGAGAGAAGGTAAGGGAAAAGAAGAGAAGGGAAGGGGAGGGGAGGGGAGGGGGAAGTGGAAGGGAAGGGAGAGGAAGGGAGAGGAGGAGAGGGGAAAGGAGGGAAGGGGAGGGCTGTGTTGCCCACCTGGCCATTTTCAGTTGAGCCCCCAGGGGGAAGTTGCTACTACTTTTCACAGACAGTGTTGTTTGTCCTTCTTGAAAATGGCCATGAGCTCAGGGAGGTGATGCCATGATATGCAAGTGGATTGTATTTAAGTGAGTGAGGGCCATGCAAAGACATCTCATTTTCTCCTCCAGAGCCATCTGGATCTAGTGTACAGATATGGATCAAGACAACTGAAGATGACCCATGATGCAGTAGTGTTGGTGGTAGAATATAATCATAAATTTATGTAGACAGAAGAGACCTTAGAGGTCAGTGAGTCTTACCTTCCTCATTTTGAAGATTAAATAAGGCATGTTCCAGAGGTTAGATATTCCCAGTGCATCTTCTAAGTGAAAACAAAATTTGATTTTCCAAGCAATTTTTCAAATATAAGTAATTTTACTTCATTGTCAGCAGGCACATTGTGTGCCTGTGTCTGTTTGTGTGTGCATACACTTTCAGAATTGCTCTTTTCACATTTAAACTCTCACTTTGCTAGTTCTTCTCCTGACCACTGATTTATGCTTAAGAAGAATGCTGTGAGGATTAAATAAACACAGTTGAGCCATAAACAACATCTCCTACACTTCACATAAAGTTTAAGAGAAATATTCCTTTCTGTCTTACTGAACACATTGGGTGACATGTGATATATAATAATGTAGGTCAAGTGCCTTCAAGTCCTAGAGTACACACACAAATGGTGGATTTATATAACTTGTCTCATTTTCATTTAACTGTCATATTTCATAACTAATAATTTTCATCACTTCTTTACTATCTTAAATCATTTGATGTTATTATTTTATGGATAATAGAGAAATATGTTTTTGAATGATTTCACATACATAATGTACACCATATTACTTGCCTTCTCAATGGCTGGGAAAGGATTTAAAGAGAGAAAATTTGGAACACAAAATTTTAGAAGTAATGATGCATTTTTTCAACATTTTCATTTTTTTTATTCTGAGTTTTCAATTCCATGACTTTCTCCTTCCCTCTCCTACCCCTTCATGTGATAGGATGCAATTGGATATAGGTTATACATGTGAAAATATGTAAAATTTTACTATTAGTCATTTTATAAGAGAATTATTGAATAAAAGGGAAAAAATGAAAAAAAGTGAAAATAGCATGCAACAGTCAGTATTCAAACAATATCAGTTCTTTCTCTAGAGGAAGATAGAATGATTCATCCTTAGCCCCTTGGGATTGTCTTTTATCATTATATTGCTGATAATAGCTTAGTCATAAGCAATTCTTCATTGAACATTATTACTGTTACTATGTACAATATTATCCTGTTTCTTTTCCCTTCACTATGCATCACTTCAGTAAGTCTTTCAAGGTTTTATTTTCATTTTTTTTTCTGAAATCATCCTGTTTATCATTCATTTCTTGTAGCACAATAATATTTTATCTCAATCACATATCTCAGCTTGTTTATCTGTTCCCCAATTGATGGGCATCTGAACTGCCATATATATATATATTTTTTTTTATAAATAAAGCCTTTTATGACTTTTTTTATGTCTTTTTTAATATAGACCTAGCATTGGTATTGCCAGATCAAAAGGTATGGACAAATTTATAGTGCTTCAGGCATAGTTCCAAAATGTACTCCAGAATGGTTGGATCAGTTCCACCAACAGGGTATTAGTTTCCCAGTTTTTCCACATCCCTCTCTTACAGTACTTCTTTCATGATCTTTTTATGTGGAATAATTTACCACATTCTATGCCACATTCTTCTTCTCCCAGTATAATCTACTTTCTCACCCCATATTTCCATACTCTCTGTCTATGTATTCTCCTTCTATTTTTCTTCATAGTAATAAAATTCTTTAGAGTTACAAATATTATCTTGTTATATAGAATATAAAAAGTTTCACCTTATTGAATCTCTTATGTTATTACTTGTTTATTTTAAACTTTTTTTGTATTTCCCTTGAATCTTGTATTTGGAGGTCAATTTTTTTTTTAGTTCAACTCTGGTCTTTTAATTAGGAAGGCTTGAAAGTCCTCTCTTTCATTAAAAATCTATGTTTTCCCCTCAAAGATTATAATTTTGTTGGGTAGGTGATTCTTGGTTCAAATCCTAACTCATTTTACATTCCGTATACATATTCTAAGACTCCCTGTTATTTAATGTGAAGCTGCCAAATTATGTGTAATTCTGATTGTAGCTCCGCAGTATTTGAATTGTTTCCTTTTGGTCTCTTGTTGTACTTGCTCCTTGATCTGGGAGTTCTGGCATTTGGCTATGACATTCCTGGGTGTTTTCATTTTGGATGTCTTTCAGGTAGTAATCTGTGAATTCTTTCAATTTTTCTTTTGTCTTTTCATTTTAGTATATCACAACAATTTTTCCTTTACAATTTCTTAAAAGTTGCTGTTTAAGTCTTTCCCCCACTCCAGTCATGACTTCCAAGTGTTGGAACAATTCTTAAATTATTTCTCCTGGATCTAATTTCTAGGTCATTTTTTTTTCCAATGAGAAATTTCACATTTTCTTGTCTGTATTTTTTAAAATTTTGTTTAATTGTTTCTTGATGTCATGGAGTCATTAACTTCTACTTGCCCAATTCTAATTTTAAGGGATTATTTTCTCCAGTGAGCATTTATATATCCTTTTCCATTTTTTAAAACAATGAGGGTTAAGTAACTTGCTCAAGGTTACACTGTCAGTTATTATTATTATTATTATTTAAAGCAATCGGGCTTAAGTAACTTGCTCAAGGTTACACAGCCAGTTATTTCTGGGTGTGGTGCTAAGTATCTGAGCCCAGATTTGATCCCCAGGTCATCCCAACACTGGGGCCAGTGCTCTTACTCACTGTGCCACCTGGCCGCGCCCAAGCAACAGGGGTTAAGTAACTTGCTCAAGGTTACATGGCCAGGTGTTTCTGGGTGGGTGAAGTTATTATTATTTTTGTGTGGGTGCTGAGTATTGGAGGCTAGAACTATCCCAGGTCTCTTGACACTGGGGCCAGTGCTCTTACTCACTGTGCCACCTGACCTCCCCTAAGCAATTGAGGTTAAGTAACTTGCTTAAGGTTACACAGACAGTTATTTTGTGTGGGTGTTAATTATATGAACCCAGAACCGAACCAGGTCTCCCAACTCTGGGGCTGGCGCTCTTACTCACTGGGCCACCAGGCCACGCTCTTTTCCATTTGATGCATTCAATTTTTGAGGAAGTTATTTTCTTCAGTGAATTTTTCTATATATTTTACGATGCTGTTAACTTTTTTTCATGTCTCTCTTGCATTACTCTAATTTCTTTTCCCAATTTTTCTTCTATTTCTCTAACTTGCTTTTTAAAATTTATTTTAAGCTCTTCCAGGTATTCTTTTTGGGCCTGTTACCAAATTACATTTTTCTTTGAGGCTTCACATGTAGCCATTTTAACACTTGTGCTCTTAAGTAATTTTCTATAGTCAAAATATTTTTTTACCCACTTACTCTTTCTGCCTATTCTGTGACTTAGTGTTTTTTTAGGTGAGAGTTGAACTCTGGTCCTACACTGTCCCAAAATTTCTGTGCTGCGGCTCTGGGTCTTACTGCTGGATTTTACTGGGTTTTAGGAACTAACTTCTTGCTTCATCTGAGGAGTAGATATCCCTTCTAGCTTTTACTGGGGATTGAGACATCCCTGTTGGCTTTCTCTGGGTGTGGGTTTTTTTTTTCTTCTGTCCTGCCTGAGGGGTGAGGTCTTGCAGTTGGCTTGCTAAGAACAGTGCCTCTGTGTTATAAAGCCTTGGGCTGATGGTTTAGCTGCTGACAGGTTCTGGGTTTGGGGTCTCACACTTGGCTAATCCTGGGACAGGTCCTGACTACTGATCAGCAATGGGTTCAGGCTGGATGGTGGATTGTGCTGGGTATAGAGCTGCTGGAGTGGGGCATTTCTGTTTTGCACAGACTGTTGACTTGCCTAGGGAGTTGCTGACTTGCAGAAAGTTGAGGACTTTCTGATGAATTGCCTCATGCTTGGATGCTACTGTTAGATTGGCTGCTGCTGCTGCTTTAGGACATTGCTCCCCTCCGACCTTAGTGAAATACATATATACATTCCTGTCATGCTAGTAACCTGCTTCCCTGCTCTATATCAGTTCTGAGGAAGTTTTCAAGTTTTTGGAGTAGAATGTTGGAGGGCTTAATAAGGTTTCTTACTCACTCTACCATCATAGAAATCATAATTATAAACAGATCTTTCCTTAAGAGCTAAGCAGTATTTCCATTGTACTTAGAAAAAACTATACAATGGAGAAAACCTAGAACTTCTATGAAAATTAAACAGAAATGTCCATTATAGCTACTATAATTTGGTATAGTTATCAAAATATATCAGGGAAGGTTTATGGTAAATAGGCAAATAGAAAGAAAGCTATCAATTTTTTGCAGCTGATACACTATTCTATCTAGAAAATACAAAAATATCTAAATGGTCTTGCCCATTGTCTTGTGGAACTTCCTCTAAACACTAAATGGATACCAACAGAACACTTGAACTATCCATCTATCAGTTGCTATTCAATTAACTCACCTACTTATTATAATACATAACTTCCTTATGATATCATTGAAACTGAATCTCCTATGTATTTCTTTGATAATGTATCATTATCTCTTCATGTTCATCATGCTCTACTTCATTGCTCTTTCAATGATCCACAGCTTGAATCCATGGTTTATAATTATGGAGCATCACTGAGAGTATATTCCTATATATGTGAAGAAACTAAGACCCAGAGTAGTCAAATGACTTACCTGAAGCTATACCCATATTGTGATTATTAGAACATGTTTCCCAGGTTCTAGTTTAATGACATTTTTATAGGCTATATAATATTAATGAAAGGGGTTCATACCTGAAATATACATTGTGTTTGTATTTCATTTATAATTTTCATATTTAAGATGTCATATGAATAAACACATTATGCATATACATATATGTATTCATGTATGTATTTCATCAGGTCTTCAACATGAAAATAAAAAAGGGGCCAACAAAGTTTTTTTTTTCAAATTATTTCATCTTAGAGTATTTAAGACTTTATATTTAAAAAATAAATACTTCATAAGTATGTGAAATGATTTGATGTCTATTCCTCCAAACTTACTCCAATTGACAAGTTACCCTGTATTCTATCAGTTATTATTCTCATGCAGTACTATATTTTTAAAATAACTGCTCCCAGTGTATCATATTTCATTTGCCTGTCAAAAATCCAGAAATTACATATTAAATAGCACTGGGGCAAGTTGACCCAGACAATGAGGAAAAGACCTATCCATCTCTCTGTTGTTGTTGTTGTTGTTGTTGTTGTTGTTGATGATGATCCACAGTTCTTGAAGACGACCAATGATATCATGAAGGTTATGTCTTGACTTGCACATGCATTGGTTTTGAGTGTAGAAGAGCTGGGACAAATCATTGACCTTACTCACTCTTTCAGAGTTATCTAAGTCCAGTGGCAAGAAAAAGGTCAAAATAACTGGTGTTGGCCCAGGATGCAGTGGATGACCTTGGCCTTTTCTAGATCAAAGTCTTTCTCAGGTCTTAGTCTTTCTGAGGCCACAAACATTCAATGACTAAAGGCTATGTAAGAATTGAGATAAAAGATGGCCCAATTTATCATCACAAAGATATTATTTTCAAAGGGGAAGCTCCTCAGAGTTTCTGGGAAGAAGACAAAACAATTGGTATTTATAATCATTCTAAGCCAGGTGGTATATGATTGTGATGTCATATTGTTGTTCTATGAAAAATGCCCAGCAGGATGATGGCATAAAAATCTGAAAAGATGTATATGAACTGATATAAAGTGAAATGAGCAGAATCAGAAGAACATCTGTAATGGTAATGTAATTTGAATTTGAAAATCCATTTGTGTTTGCAAAGGTAGCTGGTACTTAGCACTTAGTAACTGATCAAGCCTCTGTTGGGGAAACAGAAGTGTATGAACTGTCTCCTGTTACTGATGTAACAGAGAGGGGTTGGCTGAAACAGCAAGCTAATGCTGTGTGTATATAAGAAAAGCCCCAGAGAGGCACAGTCAGAATTTCTTGAGACCAGGATCTGGTGGCAGAGCAGCTACAGAAGAGAGAATGGAGAACTGAGCCAGAATTTCCTGAGAACTTGTGGTGGTGGAGATTCTTCTGAACAGGATCCCAGGAGCAAGGAGCCCAGGTGACTGAGGAAACATGACTGGGATTCTGAGACTTTGTTTTTGGCTTGGTTGAGCCTTGAATTTCCTGGAGCAGAAATGTGAAGGATCTGACGTGGACCAGACCCTGTGAACTTCAGCATGGAGCAGGAACTACCCAGAGAGCTAGTCAAGAAAATGGGAGCTGTCTGCTTTTGAACCCAGGTGACAGTCTAGCGAATCCAGGTCAAATCTGGGACCATGAAAGGAGATCCAGGGAATCTGAGAATAGGCCTCAAGTCAAGATGAAAAGACCTCTCCTTGGGTACTGAGTAATTATGGAACTGTAGTTTACTAGTGACCTAATGGGTGGAGGGATTTGCATATGATACTTAGTAATTGATTGGTGAATAAGTAACTGATTGAGTTAATCAAGTGTGCCCAATGAGTGGAAGACTTTGACTTTTATATGAATGTTACTGATAAGTGACTGACTGTTGTGAACTTAGTTGCCCCATGAGTGGAAGACTTTGACTGTTGTACTTTGAGACTATGTTGTGAATATTATATTGTGATTTTCTGTGATAAGTTGTAATATTGTGAATGCTGTATCTTGATTTTTTTGTGAAAGTTTTGCTTTGATTTGTTATGGAATAAATAGAGTCATCACTATACTGTTTAATAAGAACCTTAAAAGCTGTTCACAGTAGCATTCTTCTGGGAAGCTTCTTATGCATGGCATTACAACGTTGTATACAGTAACTGCAATATAGTGCAATATGACTCATGAATGACAGCTATTCTTAGCAATACAGTGATCCAAGAAAATCCAAAAAGACTAATGATGAAGAATCCTATCTTCCCTGAAGGAAAAAAAAAAACCTGATATTGTTTGAATACAGGCTGAAGCATGCTATTTTTCACTTTCTTTCACCTTTATTTTTCCTTTTGTGTCTTCTTGTACAAAATAAAAAAATCTGGCAATGTTTCACATGATTACACATTTATAACCTATTTCTGACTGAATACAATCTCAGACAAGAATGAAGGCAGAGAGTGGAAGGGATATAATTTAGTAATCAATACTGAAATAAAGTGTTTCAAAATATATTTGAGGGAACATAAAATGCTTAATTAAAAATAAAATACACAGAGAAAGAAAAAATAAAAATAGATCATGTTATTTTGCTTCATTAGATATTTTCTAATTTAAAAAAAAATATGAAGCATGGTTCAATGGAAAGAATTATGATTTGCAACTCTCTGACCTGGAGTTATATCTTAATTCTCTGTCACTTACCACTTGTAGGACTTTTACCAAAACATGTAACTTTAGTGACCCTCAGTTTCTTCATATGTAAAATAAAAGGCTTAGACTAAATGACCCCAAATTCCATTTCCACTCAAAATATTTATTCCTGTGTTATTTAAAATGTTACATTTTGAAGTGGTTGTTAAAAAAAACCCTTCCAAATTTACACAATTTGTTGTTTTCATCTGCATATAAGCAAATGAAAGATTAAATATAAAGAGAAGTGAAATCAGGGTTTTTATAAGATGACATCAAAGAAGTAGATTGACATGATGTAAAACATAGTCATAGGGGGGAAAAAGCAGGTATTCAGTTTTTAGTTCTGTAAATAGACATGTGACTTTGCCATTTGTCCTATAGGGTTTCCTTTTCTTCTTTCAAATAACAAAGCTGAATAACTCAAACTTCTAGAGTGCTGATTTGTAATGTGAACTGGCTAACTCCATGAACAAAATAAAATAAAACAACAACAAAATTTGAGCAGATAACTAAATAGAAGACATTTCATTATGACCAAGTATTTGGTAATGTTAAAAGCAACTTAAATATACTTATGCATATGTATGTATGCGCACATGTATATATGTGTATGCATCATTTCCTTTACCATTTCCTTTTGGGGGCACTCTTTTGTACATGTCTATCTTGTCCCTAGGAACTTCTTCATACTTTAAGATGACATTGGTCTAGAAGGTATTCAAATCTCCTAAGTACCTTTTGCCACTGGGAGCTCTCTGATCAGGAAGTAAATCAGAGAGCTACTTTCAGAACTTCATTTTAAGGATGAGGCTCAGGCCAAACATCTCTTCATTTCCCACTCAGCTGCACTTCTCCAAAATGCCCCCAAGGAACTTTCTCTCCCTTTCAACATTGTTTTGTTTGTAGTCTTACCCCACTTAGAACTGTAAGTTCCTTGAGGGCAAGGACTGTTTTGGGTATTTTTTGTATTTATATGCTCTTCATTTAGCACAGTTCCTGGCACATAATAGGTGATTATTAATTGTTTATTAAGTGTCATAAAATATGATGACAGAAAGTGTGTATATAAATACATATGTGTATATGCATAGGGTCAGCTCTAATAGGCTATACTTCTATGAAAAATGGGGGAATCTTGTAGTTTATTGCCACTTGCAATTTTATTCATGAACTCAAAGTTTGAATAGCTTCACTCGGATTATAACTGAAGAACTTCTACCAAATTTCATTAAATATAATGGGAAAAAAATTTGTCCAGGTCAATAAAACTTCCAGATTCAAATTTCAAGTTTTAATTTATAGATTCAAAGTGAAATTATGAAATCTTGGGATATGAATTATAAAGACCAACCAATGGAATATATACATATATCTGTATGTATATTTCTATGTGTGTGATTAAATATACATGCACCCATATGATATGTGTATGCATATGTATTAATTCTAATACTTGAGAGGCTATTTATAGAAATCACACACACACAAACTGTAAAAATAATCTCAGATAAGTAACCTTTAGAAGGTCAATGAATGAGTTTGATGACTAAATTCCCCAGTACCAAATCCTGTCTACATTTTTTTACTCAGACATTTTGGGCAATGTCCACCTCCCAGAATTAATGTTGATTAAAAACCATATTAAATCACATCTTAATTGTCAGCAAGTGTATTCAAGGTAATATCATACAATTCTTCTTTTCTTAATTACATGCTGGGTTAATGAAATCTAAAATAGCAGAATTGCACTCTACCATTGGGAGGTCTTCTAGGCTAATGTGGAAGTACTGTAATTCCTACCAGTTTAAAGAAAACTTTAAGAATACTGTAGATTTCAAAAGGCACCCACAGTGCTTCAAGTTTATTATGCGATCATTGACTTTAAAGTTAGTTGACAATCTAGTTTCAGAGAAAAATAATCTAATGACTAAAAAAGTGTGTCAAGTCCTGCTAATTGTAAGATGTTTTGTATATGGGAATAAGCTCATGTTAGAGAACAGAAGGCTATAGTGTTATTCCTGTACCTTCAGAATTTGACTACACTGCACAGAGAACTACTCAAAAACCTTAAGACTGTTATTCAGAGTTATCAATATCAATGCTGTATATAATTCAATATAGCATATATATTTTCTTTCACTTTAAGAGGCAGGTGATTGACTTCATTCTATCTATCATCTATCTATCTATCTATCTATCTATCTATCTATCTATCATCAATCTACTTACCTACTTAACTATATATTCATCCATCTATCTGTCTGTGTGTATTATATATATATACACACATTTGATAATGTACATAATAATAATAATCTTATATATTTAATAATGAGGAACTTTTACATAATATTTCATATAGGTTTTCTGAATACATATACATACCAATATATACACATATGTATATGCTCATGTAATATACATATACACCTACATGTGTGCATGTACATATAGGTGTGTGTATATCCACATACAGGTATACACACATACAGAGTGGAAAAAGGACTCACCTTGGTGTCAGGAGATCTGGATTCAAATACTCACTATTGCATGAATATTGGCAGGGCATTCAAATTCTGTAAGTCTGCATTGTGTTTCTATCTTTTAAACTTGGACAAATTAACTTTTAATACTACCTTATAAGATATGTATTGTATATTATCTTAAAAATTAAATGTGTTGTATAACTGAAATTACTAGTGATGTAAAGTAATATTATAAGTGCTATTTGCTCTTCAGATACACAATTTTATATGTTATGTAAGACAAGCTTTACCTATCTATTTTTCTGTCATCTATCATTTATTTTTCCACCTTTTTCTAGATATGGAAGCAATGACACTGAGGTCAAGGGATCTATGTCTACATACTAGCTCTGAAATTTGTTCTGATCCCACCTCTGATGCTTACTACCTAGGTGTCAGTTTCCTAATATATAACATGAGATTATTACCTTAGAAGGCTACTTTTATCCATTCTAGAACTTGATATAGGTCTAGATTTCTAACCCTTTGTTTTCTTTAGTAAAGGGAATTTCCTAGTAAGAAAATGTTCTTTACAACTGCAGATTTTCAAATGCTTTAACTAAGCGATCTTGGAGACACTATGAGGTAAGAGATTTGCCATTGAGTCATGTAGGCACTATTTATTACTGGCAGGGGTTAAAATACATATCTGTTCCTATAAGAAGCTCCAAATCTTTTCACTATGCTATTCTGCCTTTAAACCATTATTATTCTCCCAATTTTATATGTCAGGGAAAAGAAACTCAAGAGATGGCAGAAGAAATGGCTGACAGGAATGGGTACCAACTTTTTTTTAATTAAATTAATTTTTATTTATAGTTTATATCATTCATTTCCATAAGATTTTGAGTTACAAAATTCCTCCCCATCTTTCCTCTTTCCACCACCCCAACAGAGATCCAACTGAATACCCCCTCCCCTAATCTGTTCTCTCCTAGATCCTCCCCCATCCCACCTCCAAATTTCCAGTAGGGCAAGATGGATCTCTATGTCCCAGTGCCTGTATATATTATTTCCCAGTTGCATGTAAAAAAATAATATGTATATATTTTTATACATTTGATTCTAAAACTCGGAATTCCAGATTCTTTCCCTTCCTCTGTCATCACCTACTCTTACTGGGAAGATGAGCAATTCAATATAGGTTGTATGTGTGAAGCTATGTAAAACATTTCCATAGTGGATATATTATGAAAGAATGACTATATTTCCTTCCATCCTATCCTGTCTTCCACTTGTTCTATTCTCTACTTTGACCCTGTCCCTTTTCAAAAGTGTGTGCTTCCCTCTTCCCTCTCCCCCAGGCTGCCCTCCCTTCTACCATCCGCCCCTCCCATCCTCTTCCCCGCTACTCTCCTGTGGAGTGAGATAGCCTATATAATGTGAATGTAATTCCCTCCCTAAGCCAAATTCAATGAGAGTAAGGGTGACTCACTCCCTTTTGCCTTCCTTTCCTCTCCATTATAACACTTTTCCCTTCCCTCTTCTATATGAGATAATTTACAACATTGTCTCTCCCCATCTACTCTTTGTTCAACTCTCAATTTCACCTTTTAAATGTCATCCCTTCCTATCCCATTGGTCCTGTGCCCTCTGTTTATGTATATCTGTACACATATATACACACACTCACATATGTATTCATATGCTCATATATCCTCCTATATAGACATATACGCACATTTATATTCCCTCCAATTATTTTCACACTGAGAAAAGTTTCATAAGTTACAATTATATTTTTACCCTATAGGAATGTAAATAGTTCAACTTTGATAAGTTCCTTATGATTTATTTTCCATGTATACCTTCTCATGCTTGTCTTGCTTCTTGTATCTGAATGTCAAATTTTCTATTCAACTCTGGTTTTTTCATCATGAATGCTTGAAAGTCCTGTATTCCATTGAATGACCGTATTTTCCCCTGAAACATGATACTTAGTTTTGCTGGGTAGATGATTCTTGGTTTTAATCCTAGCTTCTTTGACCTCCAGAATATCATATTCCAAGCCTTTCAGTCCCTCTGTGTAGAAGCTGCCAGATGCTGAGTTATCCTGATTGTGCTTCCACCATATTAAAATTGTTTCATCTTGGCTGCTTGTGATATTTTCTCTTTTATCTGGGAATTCCAATACTTGGCTATAATATTCCTAGGAATTTCTTTTGGGGATCTTTTTTCACGAGCTGATTGTTGGATTCTTTCAACTTTTATTTTGCCTTCTAGTTCTAAAACATCAGGACACTTTTCCTTGAGAATTTCTTGAAGGATTATTTCTAGGTTCTTCATTTGATCATGGCTTTCAGGTAGTCCAATAATTTTTAAGTGATCTCCCTGGTTCTATTTTCCAATGAGATATTTCATATTGCCTTCTATTTTCTTATTTGTTTGTATAGTTTTAATAGTATCTTGATATCTCATAAAGTCACTAGCTTCCATTTGCTCCAATCTAATTATGAAGGAATTATTATCTTCAGTAAGCTTTTGAGATTCTTTTTTTCCATCTGGAAAATTTGGCCTTTTATGTCATTCTTCTCCTCATTGGCTTTTTAAGCCTCTTTTGCCATTTGAGTTAGTCTATTTTTAAGGTGTTATTTTCTTCAGTGAGGTTGTTGTCTTTCTTTCCATTATTTTCTTGCATCATTCTCATTTCACTTCCTAATTTTTCCTCCACTTACTTATTTCATTTTCAAAATCCTTCTTAAGGTCCTCTATGCCCTGTAAACAGTTCATATTTTTCCTGGAAGCTTTTGTTGCAAGAGTTCTGACTCTGTTGCCTTCCTCCTTTTCCATGCTTTGATCCTTTTTATCCCCAAAATAGTAGTCTAAAGTCAGATTGAAGACCTTGTTTTTCTTCCTTTTCATGCTCACGTTGCCACTCGACCACTTGAAACATTAGCTTTTTTCCACAGTAGAACTCTGCTTCCAGAGAGGAAAGCTTTGTCCCAAATTGCTGGGGTTTTCACAGCTGCTGGACCTATTAGTTGGCTGCCCCTCTCTGAAAGGCTGTCTCTCAGAGCCCACACACTCTGGCTCACCAGTCAGGTACCCCAGGAATTCCACCCTAGACAGCAATCCAGATACAAGAAGGTTAAATCAAGAACAATTACCCCTCAGACTGGATGCTTGGTCCACCTACAATCTGCCAGCCAGCATCTCTGAAACGTGCCTCAGCAGCTTCTCCCTCCAGGGGCAGAGGCTGGACCACACTCCTGGACTCCCTATTCCCAAAGTCCACTGACCTCTCACTTTGTCTTTGGCATTTATGGGTTGATAATTCTGGAAACTGCCACAGATGCTGGTGATCTCCTCTCCCTAGCCACGGTGGGTTGGAGTGCCCTGAGGATAATACCTCAGGATCATATGGGGCTGGACTTGGCTCCCAGTGTGCTGTGATGGCCCTTTCCTGCCACCCTGATGGGCTGTCTTCACTGGGATATTAGTTTCTCTGTCACTTTGTGGGTTCTGTAGTTCTAAAGTTTGTTTAGAACCATTTATCACATGTATTGGAGGAGGTGGAAGTTGGAGCCATGCAGAATCTGTTTCTACTTTACCATCTTGGCTCCACCCTGGGTACCAAATTTTCTTATGCCAAATTCAGTGTTCTTATCAGCATAGTATATTTGTTCTATGTAGTAAGCTTTTGTTTATAGCAATTATTTATAAGTTCACATGTAGAGTCAATTTTATTCTTCTCTAGTAATTGTATGAAAAGAGGAATGACAGGCACAACCCACCCATTCCTAGAAGTCAGGTATCCAGTGCCTAACATCTCCCTTTTGTCACAGACATTGTCAAGACTCAAAAAAATTGCTGCTACAGCACAAGGGACAGATGTTCCAAAAATAAATTTTAAAATACCCTTTTAAGAAAGCAAATATCTTAATTGTCCTATATTTTGTTGCTAAGAATTAGAGAAAAAAGATAAACATAATATAAATAAAATATTTTCACATTGTGACATGAAAGTGCATTTGTATATAACCTCTAGGTATACTGCTGAGGAGAGAAGCTTTGTGTGTTCACCTCATTCTCACAGATTGTTGTTGCTGTTGTTTCTTGTTTGTCCTTCATTTTTGAAGGGATCTAATGACATCAGCAACATAATGACTTGCAAGTGAATTGGATTTAAGAGAGGTAGGACTGTGCAAAATCACCACCCTCACTCTATTTTCCAGACCCATCTAGATGCAGTGGCAAGACGTAGATCAGGACAACTGGCGACAGCCTTGGATGTAATGTGAAATCTTGACCTTTTTAAACTAAGGTCTTTCCCAGTTATCTTTGTCTGAGGCAAGACCCTTTCAGTGATTAAGGCTAGGAAAAAAAACAAAACAAAAACAAAACAAAACAAAAACGTCTTTTACCTGTTCAAAAAAAAAATCAACCTGGGAGGACAAAACCCTCAGTGTTACTGCCTAGAATAGAAAAAAAATGCTATTTATAGTCTCTGAGTAAACTCACTGTCATTCCCAACTAGAAAGAGGAGGAACTGAGTGGTCACAAACTCGGCTTCGTGCACCTGCCTCAGGGAAGACACCTTCCCACTTACACAATGACCACTTCTCCCTTCCTTCTCCTGCATTTCTTCAGCTTGAGAAAGCTAAAGCTTTGATCCATAGATTTGCTTTATGTTCCTCAGATGAGTGCCATCTATGCTGATGAGGATAATGGATGATTAAACTCTTTTAGGTCCAGCTGAAGGGAATGACCTCAAACTCCACTTAAAGCTTCCTGCCTGTAATATGATTTATCCTGCTCTTATTAAGAGTAAAATTATAATCAATATTGATTTCATCTGTCCCAATGGAGTGATTTTTTTTTTACCACTGAGGCAGTATCTAGTCCCCCTGCTTATGGATCCTGTGATCTATAAAATTTCTTCATATCTCTTTCTTTATCATTAATTTCATTTCAGATCATAATCAGTATGGTTTTGGAAATTGAACTCTTTATGTAAGTGAATAAAATGTATTCAAACAAAATAAAAAGCATCACTGAAACAGTCAATGATCAGTAGAAAGGAAGTAGAACATTTTATATTCAAAACTGTCAGATTTATGGAGAAAGGAAGATTTATAACCAAACAAGTGTTAGAGAACATTATGAAATTCAAAATGGATAAATTTGTTTACATTAAATTGCAAAGTTTCTGTACAAATAAAGCCAATGTAACCAAGATTATGAGGGAAATGGAAAATTGAGAAATAATTTTTTGCAAGTATCTCTGATAAATGTCTCATTTCTAAAATATACAGAGGTATGAGCCAAATCTATAAGAATACAAGTCATTCCCCAATTCACAAATGGTCAAAGGATATAGACAGGCAGTTTTCAGGGGAAGGAATTAAAGGTATCTCTAAACATATGAAAACAATTATCTAAATCACTATTGATTAGAGAAATGCAAATCAAAACAACTCAGGTACCACATCTCACTGGCCAGATTGGCTAAGACAACAAAACAGGAAAATGATAAATGATGGAGAGGATGTAAAAGAATTGGAATACTAATGCATTGTTGGTGGAGTAGTGAAATGATTCAACCATTCTGAAAACAATCTGGAACTATTCCCAAAGGGTTAAAAAAAAGTTCATACCCTTTGTCCAAGCAATACTACTTCTAGGATTGTATCACAGAAGAGATCATAGAAGTAGGAGAAGGACCCTTATGCACAAAAATATTTATAGCACCTCTTTTTTTGGTGGCAAAGAATTGGAATTCAAAGGGATACCCATCAATTGGGGAATGGCTAAACAAATTGTAGTATATGAATGTAATGGAATGGCATTTTGCCATAAGAAATGAGAAACAGGTGGACTTCATGATAACCTGGAGAGACTTATTTAAACTGACACTAAGAAAGGAGAGTAGAACCAGGAGAACTTTGTACACAATTACAGACACAACATATGTGTGATGACTAATTTTGATAGACTGAGCTCCTTTCAGCAATGCAAGGTTATAACACTGTAGAGGCAAGCACCCCAGCGTCCCCAGGGTTGATGCCACCACAGGTTGTTGGATCTGCTTTGATAAAGGAAAGCAACTCAAGATGGGTTAACAAGCTTACTTTAATCAGTCAAACATGTGTCATTTACCTAGTTCAGGGAAAAGAGGTCAGCACCCCAAATTTCAGAATATACAGACAGAATTATCAAGACAGAAACAGATCAAGTAGAAAGATTTCAAACTATCCAGCCATTACATCCATACCCAATCAACATCTGGGTTTAAACATCTGGGTTTTTCAAAGCTGAGGGGGGGGCTCTCAACAACGGCTTCCCATAATCCAGATCAAATCACAGAACACTTCTCACAGTAAACCCCAAAACAAAGCTATACATCAGGGCTTATATAGCCTTCTCCTGGCTCAGAGAATGTAACAACCTTATTGACTTACTGGCCAGTCAAGAAGTATCTACTGGAAAACAAGCCTCCCACCCCAGGCTCCAGGTGCACATTAGCCTAAGGGCAGGGAAGATCTTACAACTTTACATTCCCATTACAAAGACATTTCCAAAAGTCTCATGATAGAAAGAGATATCCACATCCAGAGAAAGAACTATGGAGTCTCAATGCAGATTGAAGCAAACTAATTGTTCTCTTTTTTCATTTTATTTTATTTCCTCTTTCCATTGTTCACTCCATTGGTTATAATCCCTCTTTACAACTTGAATAATGTTTAATGTTTAGGTATTTATAGGTCCTATATTTTATTTCATTCCACCATGGGAGGAATTGAAGTGATGACCCAGATATCATAGCCAATCAGAGACTGAGCTAGGATTGAGTCTTCTGACTTTCTACTCACTAAACTGATATCTCTGAAATCCAGGTGCAGCTAACTTGTGATGCTTATGATCTTGTGAATCATTAATGGTTCTTCCCACCTCAATATCCCTGTTAATTAGTAGTAGATTCAGGAAATAACCTTTGTATTTCCATTTGTCAGGGACTTTTAATCACTAGAAGTACATCCCTCCATTTAGTCTGTAATGAGCCAGCATTCTAGAGCAATGGTGTCAAACTCAAAAGGAAATTGGGGAAAGGTGTACATTAAACAGTAGGTAAGGATCCTTGTTGGCAAATATTTTTGTAGTAATAAAAAAATCTTAGCATTTTATGTTTTGTGTTTTATTGATTTTATTAAATATTTCCTAATTACATTTTAATCTCATTTGTCGCACAGGAGAGTACTGCCATCTATGTGCCACAGTCTATATTTGACACCTCTGTACTAGAGCTCATAGCTTTTTCTAGAGCTCATAGTTCATGCCCTTTCCTCCTCATCTTTAGCTTACACTGAACCAGAGATGGGGAGATTAAAGTGTCCGCAGCTCTCTCCATATCTAGCCATATTTGTTGAAAATAAAGTTCATCTAATCTTAGTAAAAATTCCTTTGGACAACTCAGATATTTTAAGGTTCCAATATCATTTAGTTGCATAGTTACTGATATCATGCCTACCTCATGAAAGTTCTATTATATTATATATTATATAATGTATTATAATATATATATGTAGATATATATGTATATTTAATATTCTTTCTTTGTAAACACAACATATATGAAGCACAGAAAGTCAACATGATGTAGTTAGAAAGAATTTGTAGAAATTTCCAAATCATTCAATGCATTTCACTTGACAGGTTTAAGCTTCTAACCCCTACCATTAACATTCATCTTATGGGTATGATGTTAAGTTTGTGCAAACAAGGGTGAAATTAAAACATTTCCTAGCATATTTTGTGCTTCACTTGTAACATGTTTATTTTCTAGGCATCTAAGATGCAGTATTCTGGAAAGCATCTTTTTCAAAAATGGAATATTATCTTCCTCTTTAAATTTTGTGAAGGATTTTTTTTATTATTCGTACAATAAGTGTGATAAGTATCATTCTAAGTAAATTCTTTTGAATGAAATAATACAATTAATTTTTGCCTTGTTTTCTGATTCAAAGGGAAACTTTACAATTTCCTTCCTTATCAACTGTCTTTTTTGAATAGGAGGTACCTCATTTTCTTTTTATTTGGTACATAAAGCATAGTGAAGTTACTAGATGCAGGAAAGCAATGAGAAGATGAAGTTCTATGAATTACATTTGTACTCTCAACAATAATCTAATGTGATAGATCTCTAAAAGGGATTAACAGTGGAAAGCAAAATGAAAAATATTTTTAAAATAATAAGGTCCCTTACCTACCCTGTTATCGTGTGAGATGGATTAATAGTTTTGACCTTCAGGCACAACAGCTGAAAATTTTGATTGGTAGTGCAAAGGGACAGAACACATCCGTTAAACATAGATATGCTGAACTACCCAAATCAGTATTGAACAGCTGTTGAAGCATTAGCTAGTTTATGATACAGACTTTGACCTCCATGACAACTTTGATGGGACTTTATTTTTTCCCTCTTTTCCTACCAATACTGGACAGTAGAAAAAACAAATAATGGCTGCTTTCTTCACATGGAAGGACTTGGAATCCAAATTTGTCTAAATCAAACCCTGATTTAGACAAATACTGTATGATTATGATCAATTAACATAACCTCTATGGGCATTAGTTTCCTCATCTGAACAATGAAGCAGTTAGACTCAATGACCTTTGAGGTTCCTTCCAAATCCATATCTAAAACAGATGATATTGTCTTCTGCTGTATTCGTATTTAGTGTGAAGGTGCTGTACATTGAATCTAACTCTAATTGTATTTTTCTTTTTGTTTTTCTTTATATCATTTTTGATAAATTGTGGAAGCCAATTTGCTTTTTTTTTTCCTTTAAATTTTCATGGAATATATTTTAAAGCAAAGGGCAGGCCATTTCTGCTCAAATTGTTCTCTACTTTAACTTAAATTAAAAACAATTTTCTGTTATTCCAAATATAACTTCCTTTCACACTCTGAATAAAATGAAACCCCTTTTTTTTTCTTCCCTATTTGACTATTTCACTTTCTCTCTATTGACTTTTTACTATTAGGAGGCAGTTAGGTTTTGCAGTAGATAGACTGCTGGGAATAGACTGAAGAATACCTGAGTTCAAATCAAGACTCAGACAATTCCTGTGTAATACTGGATGTGATACTCTGCCTCATTATCTTCACTTGTAAAAGGAAATAGCACATACCTCATAAAAAAGCTGTTATGAGTATGGAGTGAGGTAATTATCAAGTGCTTATCACAGTGCCTGCCATATAATGAACACTTTATTTAAATGTTAGCTATTTTTAAAAATTTGAACATTTCAAAGACCATTAGATCCTTCTGCTAGGGGAAGTAAACAAAGTAAAAATAGCTGATTTTATCATTTCTTTTAATAGATCCCATAAAATGAGGAAGTATTTAAGGTGGTTGGTTATAGCTATGCAACTATTAATAAATAGTGTCACTATTAAATTATGTCACTATTAATAAATAGAAAAGTAATTTTTAAAAATACCAATTTTATTAGCTGTCAGTCTAAAAATTCTTATTGCTTATTCCTTTAAAACTAGAAGATACATGTATACATGGAGTCAGATAAAATCTTACTGCCTGATAAAAGAATGACAAAACTTTTCATATGTTTTAGAACAATTGCACATCAGGATGTCTGTGTCCCTCGGATTTATGTTTCCATATGTGTTTAACCATAGCATGAGAAAGGAAGTTTCTTAATTGAGTAAGTTGTAAATACAATAAGACAAGACAATCGACAAAGTGTCAATTAAAATAATCATCCTAGGATATCTGTATTTCCCCATATATGGCATATGTTCATAGGATAAAAAGATAAGATAAATCTCATTATTCAAGGCAATGTCTGGTCCCAGGTATCCTTTCCTTAAGTGGTTACAAACAAGAAGAATGCTCCTTGTCAGCCTTATCTGGTCTTATAGTAGCTGACACAGGAAAGAGTATTTTTACAGCAAAGCAAGGACTGTTCAGATTAGTTCAGATTTTGGCCTTTATTGGGTTTCAAATGATCTTAAATGATCATCACACATGTAAGGATACAAAACATCAAGACAAATATTGGCTTAATTTGTAGGATATTATCAGATATCCTTAAAATAGCTTTATATTTTATGCCTCTGCAATAGACATTGGCATGTATGCCATAACTTTCCTGAATGTTACTTCTTCCCTTTGTCACAGAAAACTTAAAAAAAAATTCTGCTTCTCCTTTATGCTCCTCTCCAAGGAAAACCCTGTTTCTCAGGAGATACTTTTTGATTGGTCAGTGGGTCAAAAAAGGTTGTTACATTCTCTGAGCCAGGATAAGGTTATATAAGCCCTGATGTGAGGCTTAGCTTTGGGGCTCACTTTGAGAAGTGTTGTGTGATTTGATCAAATGAGAGACCCCCACTTTGAAAAACCTTGATTTAAATGTTTCCCTCTCTGGTAACTGTGATTTGTTATGAATGTAATGGTTGGACAGTTTGGAAACCTATCTGCTTGATCTGTTTCTCTGTCTTGATAATTCTGTCTGTATACTCTGAAGTTCATGGTGCTGACCTTTTTCCCCTGAACTAGGTAAACAATATATGTTTGATTGATTAAAATTAGCTTGTTAACCCATTTTGAGTTGCTTTCCTTTAGCAAAGCATATCTAAGAACCTGTGTTGGCAGCCACCCTGGGAATGCTGGAGTGTTTTCCACTACAATGGTGTCATGAATAGGATCTGCACAATAAAAGGAAAGTATGGGGTCTGGCATAATGGTTTGTTTCCCAGCTGTGGTAGCTGTGACTTTGTGGAGCCATGGAGCAGGAGAGAAGAATGGCCTGCATGCTGACATGGCCGAGCTAAGAACAGGAATGGTGAGCTGCCTGCATTGGGACCTGGGCAGAAGCCAGGAGCAGCTGCTGTCTGTGGAAGAAGAAGGAACCCAGGAGTTTTTAATTCAGCCACCAGACAAGATAAGGACTGTGTGTCAAACAGGATCACTGAATGTGTTTTCTTGCTGCATCCCACAGTTTGGGACCCTGGGGGAGGATGGACTTGTGACTATGGTGTGTGGAGTGAAGGGCCCAAGGACCCCACCCTATTGGTTTTGTTGCCCAGCTGCCCCTCAAAATTTGGGAGCAGGGGCTGGAGCAGTGTGAGGGGAAGGACACCCCCTGCTGCCGAAGAGAACTTTATTTGGACACTTGTTTTGAATTGAGGTGATAATGCAATGTACTTTGTGTTTGTTTAAGGCCATGTGGCCACTTTGGTAACTTTAGTTTAGTATCTTGAAAATGTGACCTAAGAGATGTTTAGGGTTAAGTCAAATGTAAATTGTCTATGCTATGGGCAAGAAAGATCATGGGGCTGAATGTAATGGGGATGTAAATTTTTAAGATCTTCCCTGCCCCTAGGCTTAAGTATACCTGGAGCCTGTGGTGGGAGGCTTGTTTCTCAGGAGATACTTTGTGATTGGGCAGTGGGGCAAGAAGGTTGTTACATTCTCTGAGCCAGGAGAAGGCTATATAAAGTCTGTTGTGAGGCTTTGTATTGGGGCTCACTTTGAGAAGTGTTGTGTGATTTGATCCAATGAGACTCTGGGAAGCTGTTGAGAGCCCTCTGGCTTTGAAAAACCCTGATTTGTATGTTTCCCTCTCTGGTAACTGTGATTTGGTATGGATGTAATGGTTGGACAGTTTGGAAACCTTTCTGCATGATCAGTTCTTCTGTCTTGATAATTCTGTCTGTATACTCTGAAGTTCGGGATGCTGACCTTTTCCCCCTGAACTAGGTAAATGATATATGTTTGACTGATTGAAGTCAGCTTGTTAACCCATTTTAAGTTGCTTTCCTTTAGCAAAGCAGATCTAGGAACCTGTGTTGGCAGCCACCCTGGGGATGCTGGGGTGCTTGCTGCTAAAATCCCCAAAAAGTAACATTAAATGGTCACCTGCCCAAAAAGAATTCAAAAAAGATGTTTAAAAAGACTTTAAACATCAATTGATAGATATGGAGGAAAAACTAAAAAAGAAAATAAGAATAATACGCAAAAAATAAGGCCTTGAAAGGAAAGTTAGCCAATTAGAAAAGGACATTCATAATCTTAAGGAAGAAAATAACACATTGAAAATTAGAACTGGGCAAAGTGAAGCCTATGAAATGATAAGAGATGAAGAAATGATTAAAATATTAATAATGCAAGAAATAGAAGAGAAAGTAAAACATCTTATAAAAAAAACAACAGACCTGGAGAAAAATCAAGAAGAGAAAACATAGAAATAATTGAACTAACTGAAAACTCTCATCAAAAAAAAATCTTGATACAATAATACAAGCAATAATTAAAGAAAATTGTCCAGAAATATTATAAAGAGGAAGCAGGAGTAGATATAGATAAGAATGCATTGGTCACCAATTAGAGGAGATCTTATGAGGAAAACACAGGAATATTTTAGTCAAAATGTGAAACCCCCAGCTCAAATATAAAATATTAAAAGCAACAAGAATTAAACAATTATAAAATGACAGTGCCACTATAAGAATCCCATAGGACCTTAGAACAGAGACATTAAAGGACCATAGGACTTGAAATGCTATGTATAGAAGAGGAAGAGTACTGGTTCTTCAACCAAAAATATCATACCCAACAAAGTTAAGCATAATCTTGAATTTTAAAGAAATGGATATTTCATCAACTGTTAGACTTTCAAGACTTTGCTAAAAATAAAAACAAAACCCTGAACTTAAAAGAAGATTTGGCATACAGGAGACAAGGGAAATATATAAGGTACATACCAAAGACTGATTACAAGGGATTCAATAAGGACAGACTATTTACTTTTTATATATGTAAGATGAAAAATATTAGTCTAGATTCATATTAATAATTGTGTAAACTCATAAAAAAGATTAATGTGTTATTATATTAATTTAAAAAGTAAAACCATTTATGAACAGTTAAAAAGAGTAATTATTTTAAAGAAATTAGGTGGAGGAAGAATCAACACAGAGGAATGAGATATTGGAGGAGGACTGGTAGTTCTGGAAACCTACTTTAATCAGGAATGGGTTTAAGAGGGAACAATACATACATATTTTGGAAAGTATAAAGTCTTCTAAATTCATAAGAAATAAAATGGTGAGGGGATAGGGAGTGGGAGAAGACAAGGGAAGGATCTTTAGAGGCGAGGGTGAGGGAATAGGTAAAATGGGATTATAAATGGTGTTCAGTCTATTTCTTAAGGTATTATTTTCTTCAGCAATTTTTTTGGGTCTCCTTTAGCAAGCTATTGATTCATTTTCATGACTTTCTTGCATCACTCTCATTTCTCTTCCCATTTTTTCCTCTATTTCTCTTACCTGATTTTCAGCATCCTTTTTGATCTCTTCCATGTCCTCTATACAATTGGTATTTTTCTTGGAGGTTTTGGATGTACGAGCTTTGACTATCTTGTCTTTTTCTGGTTGTGTGTTTTGATGTTCTTTGTCACCAAAGTAAGATTCTATGGTCTGTTTTTTTTCCCCTGCTGTTTATTCATTTTCTCAGTCAATTACTGAAACATTTTATCTCTTTGTTAAGGTAGGACTCTACTTCCAGGGAAGAGGGCAAGTTTCAGGGATTTTGTGCATCTGTTTTCAGAGATATTTCTAGGGACCAGTAATTTTTAAGACTCTCAAGGTTATATGATCAAAAGAGAAGTCTTCACTCCTGTCCTGGTCTGTGATCTGGTCTGTGAGTGACAACAAGCATTTTTTTCTTTCTTGGAACTCTGGGGAGGATTCCCTCACCTCTATTGCCACAAATTAAGCCATATCAGCACTTCTTCTTGCCCCAGGACTGCCACCCAGGATTGTGACCCAGATGCAAGAACGAGCAAAGGGAGAGAATCCTGCCTCAGTACTTGCAGAGAGATCCCTGCAATCCCCCTGTGGTCCTCTGCTTGATCCCACCACTATCTATGGACTGAGAGCTCTCGAAACAGCCACTGCCACTGCTTCCACCATCACTGCCGCAGAACTTTCCTACTGACCTTCCAAGTTGTCTTTGAAGTTTGTAGATTGAGAAGTCTGGAAACCATCACAATTGCCTCTGATTCAGTCCCCAGAGGTCTGCTTTGACTCTGTCTGTACCAGCGCCCACCACCCACACTGAGCTTCACTTTTATCTCAGACTGGTGCAACACATCTTTGTTATTGACCTCCCATGTTGTCTTGGCTTGAAATTTGTTTCACTTGGTCATTTTGTGTGTTTTGCCTCTCTAGGATTTATTTAGAGTAATTTTAAAAATAAATTCATTTATTTATTTTTGGTTTTCAACATTTATTTCCACAAGATTTGGAGTAACAATTTTTCTCCCCATCTTTCCCCTACCACCGTCCCAAAATAGCAAGCCTACTGAATATGTCTTCCTCCAGTCTGCACTTTCTTATATCCTCCCCAATCTCTCCTCTAACTTTCTAGTAAGGCAAAATATATTTCTATACCCCAGTGTCTGTATATCTTATTTCCAAGTTGCATGTAAACCAAAAAATAAATAAAACAAACATTTGTCTTTAAAACTTTGAGTTCCAGATTTTTCCCTTCTTCCCTCCTCACCCACCCCCACTAGGAAGATAAACAATTCAGTATGGGATGTACATGTGTAGTTACCCAAATCATTTCCATAGTAATTATATTGGGAAAGACTAACAATATTTCCCTCCATCCTATCCTGCCTCCCCACTTATTCTATTTTCTCCTTTGACCATGACCGTTTTCAAAAATGTTTACTTATAACTACACTCTCTCACAGTTTAGCCTCCCTTCTATCATGCTCCCTCTTATCTTCTACCCCTTTATTTTCCTGTAGGGTAAGATAACCAATTGAGTGTGTATGTTCGTTCCCTCGTTAAGCCAAGTTCAATGAAAATCAGGTTTTCCCATTCCCTTTTACCTTCCTGTTCCCCTCCATTGTAAGAATTTTCTCTTGCCAATTTTATATGAGATAATTTACCTGAATCTATCTCTCCCTCTCTCCTCCCAATAAATACTTATGTCGCCTCTTAATTTTATTTTTCAGATGTCATCCCTTCATATTCAACTTATCCTGTGCCCTGTTTATGTATACATGACGATACATATGTACACACACATATCTATCTATCTATCTATCTATCTATCTATCTATCTATCTATCTATCTATATATACATAGACACACACTGTCCTATACATATGTTTGCATACATATATGTATGTATGTAGGAGTATATATAATGTATATTTATACATATAAATATATATGTATTCACTTTAATTATCCTCATACTGAGAAAAGTCTAATGAGTAACAATTATCATTTTTCCATGTAGGAATGAAAATATTTCAACTTTAATAAGTTCCTTGTGATTTCTTTTTCTTTTTAACTTCTTATGATTCTTTTGCTTCTTGTATTTGAAAGTCAAATTTTCTGTTCACCTCTGTTTTTTTCATCAAGAATGCTTGGCAATCCTCTGCTTCATTGCATGGCCATGTTTTCCCCTGTAGCATTATACTCAGTTTTGCTGGCTAGGTGATTCTTGGTTTTAGTCAGATGGATAAATTCTTTCATTTTCTATTTTGTCCTCTGGTTCTATAATATGAGAGCAATTTTGCTTGGTAATTTCTTAAAAGATGGTGTCTAGGCTCTTTCTTTGATCATGGTTTTCAGGTAGTCCAATAATTTTTAAATTATCTTTCCTGTATCTATTTTCCAGGTCAGTGGTTATTCCAATGAGATATTTCACATTGCCTTCTCTTTTCTCATTTTTTTTTTTGGATCTGTTTTATAGTATCTTGATTTCTCATAAAGCCACTAACTTCCAATTGCTCCAATCTAATTTTGAAGGAGATATTCTCTTCATTGAATTTTGAAATTCCTTTTCCATCTGGCAAATTTGGATTTTTAAAGCATTCTTCTTCTCATTGGCTCTTTGGGCCTCTTTTGCCATTTGAGTTAGTCGATTTTTTTATGGTGTTATTTCCTTCAGTGTATTTTTTGTCCTCCTTTAGCAAGCTCTTGTCTTGCTTTTCATGATTTCCTTGCATCATTCTCATTTCTCTTCCCATTTTTTCCCTCCACTTCTCTTACTTGATTTTCAAAATCCTTCTTGAGCTCCTCCATAGCCCATAACTAATTCATATTTTTTCTTGGAGGCTTTTGATGCAGGTGTTCTGACTTCTCTGTCTTCCTCCTGGTCCATGCCTTGACCATTTTTTCTCCAAAAAAGGATTTTATCCTCTCTTTGTGCTTCCTCTGCTTCTTCATATTGTTAGCCAGTTACTTGAATTTTGAGCTCTTTGCCATGGTAGAACTCTGCTTCCAGAATGGAGAGAGCTTTGTCCCAAATTGATTAGGTTTTTGCAGCTGCCAGAGGTATTAGGAGGATACCCTCTCTACAAACCCCACAAGCCCTAGCTCTCTGGCCATATACCCCAGGACCACCACCCAATACTGCTATCCCAATCCAACCAGGCTAATGCAAGCATGATTACCCTCTGAATGGTTGTTTGTTCCCCCTAAGATCTGCATGCCAGGAGCTCCTAAGGCAGCCACATGATGCAGCTCCCATGCTTCCCCTCCTTCTTGCCCTGGGGGCAGGGGTCATACCCCCTCTTCCATCCACCCCTCTTTTAACAGAGTTCCACACTGACCTTTTACTTTATCTTTGGCATTTATGGGTTGAGAAATTTGGAAACCCCCACAGCTGCTGGTGATTCACCCCCCTGAAGTCTTCTCCGGCCACTGCTACTTGGGGCTGCTCTGGGGCTGGGACCATGCATCAAGGGGGACTGTGCTCAACTCCCAGCATGCTGCAATGGCCCTTTCTTGTCAGCCTGCCAGATGGCCTTCAGAGGGAGATTTGTTTCTCTCTGTATCTTTGTGGGTTCTATAGCTCGAAAGTTTGTTCAGTGTCATATTTTACATGTATTGGAAGTGATTGGAAAAGGAGCTCACACCAAGTTTGTGCTTCTACTTTGCCATCTTGGCTCTGCCCCTTGGTTTATAGCCATTTTTACAGGTATTTGGAA
The DNA here is from genome assembly GCF_028583685.1 of Petaurus breviceps papuanus. Classification (NCBI taxonomy): domain Eukaryota; kingdom Metazoa; phylum Chordata; class Mammalia; order Diprotodontia; family Petauridae; genus Petaurus; species Petaurus breviceps. Next base: position 600,930 of record NW_027186320.1, read on the forward strand.
AGTGTTGAGGGAGACATCAAGGAAGTCCCTGTTTTTACTTTACCATCTTGGTTCTGCCCCCCCCCCCCACCAGAATGTTGTTTAGATCAATGGAAATGGGAGTATAAGGGAGAAATCTCTAGAGAGAAGGATGAGGGAATAGATTTTTAGGGGCTACAGAAGTGTGTTTCCATTCATGGCAATGGAAGGATAGGGCAGGGGTCCTTAGAGAGGGTAGACAAGTAGTAGGAGGGAATGTAGTAGGTAGACGTAAAACAGAAGAGGTAGGAGAAATAGGAAAGAAGAGATATTCACAAGCATAAAACAAAGATTAAGAATAGAATGTGTTTGGGAAAGTATTTGTCCCATCTATGTATATATGTACCTATGTATGTATATATCTATCTTTCTATAGTATATCTATATGTATATATGAGTATTACCTACCTACCTACCTACATACATATAGTTATAAAGAAATATATCCACACTTAATTGTAACCTTCTGTGGGGATGAAAAAAAAGAACAAAATAAAAAAGTACACAGTAGAGAACAAAAGAAACCTAGAAAAGAAGCATAAATGTACAGCTTTCAACAAAACATATAATATCAATCATATATGCTTCCTTGAAATCAAAATTTATTGTCACATGTTTTGAATCCTCTCTTATGTTCTACTATGTACATTTTTCTTTCTTACTTTGTATTTAACCTAGAATATTGAAGTTTATGATAAGTTTCTCTTTCTTTTCTCTTCTGTATTTGTGTTCTGGTGTTTGAGTCTAAACTAAAATGAAATGAAAAAAAAAACATGGACTGCTAAAATGGAAGAAACCCCAGGTACAAAAGGGGGATCTTGAATGAACTAGAGTATGATCACAGTTTGGATAGAGGAATCTTGTTACCTGGATCAGTGAGACAATATCCTCATATGTTCCAAGGGAGTGGGAAAGATTAGGCATTTATACATATTTGAGGCATTTAGAAATTTTCAACATATTTATTGCCATGTAAGAGTTAAGGGAGAAACAAATAAATTGGGAAGTTAGGCTAGAAGTGGGGTTCTAGGGATAAGATATCAGAACAATACAGTAAATCAGGAAGCAGGAAGACTATTACTTTTTAGACAAGTCAGAAAGAAAGATGTTTGCTTTTCTCTGAGTTGGTGAAGACTTTTTCCAGTATTTGAAGGCATCTTAAGAGTTCATTCAGTTTATGTTTACTTCTCAAAGATCACTATTACATCAAGTATCATTGGGGCATCAGAAGTCCTCTTGATTGACTGGTTGTTGTGCTACTCCATTGTCTGGTTCCACTTTGAGAATGGGAAACTACATATTTAATCAGTTAGTACAAGCATTACAGAGCTCATATCCACACTGGAGAAAACTTTCATATTTAGAATATTAAGTATAGTTTTCAGTGCTTATAGAAACTATAAAATATATAGATATTATTTTTATCTGCTTCTCTTAATTTTTCTGATATTCTACCATTTTCACTGCACATAGCATTACAGAGCAAGATGAAGAAATACATAGGTTTATAGCAATACATATATGTTTTCTACCTGTTGCTGTTGAGTTTTTTCACTTGTGTTCAAATCTTCGTGACCCCATTTAGAGTTTTCTTTGGGAAGATACTGATGTGGTTTACCATTTCCTTCTCCAGCTCATTTTACAGATTAAAAACTGAGGCAATCATGGTTAAATAACACAGATCACACATCTAGTAAATACTGACTCCATGGCCAACATATCTATTGCATCACCTAGTCATTCAAATCTTCCATGGTTTCCACTATATGTAAGTAACAATAAAAGAAATACATCCTAAAATGAAAGGAAATCCAAAAGCAAAATTCTTCCTGCCTAATTTTATTACATACTACTTTGCTTCACATTTAGTGTTCCTGACATAATAAAATAATCATTTTACATACTTTTGCTATTGTCTCCCTCTAATTTTGTGATTGGAAAGCACTCCTATTTTAACTGTGCATATTTAAGTAATTCTATTCCCTTTAGCCCCAGATTTGGTGCCAGAGCCTGCACAAAGATTGCCCATCATGAAGAGACCTACTGGTAAATGTTTAGCAACAGGTCTAAAAAAAGAAAATCTACATACAACACACATTTAATCTAAATTATTTGCATTTTCTCCATCAATTTGTTGTCTAGACAATCAACAAAGGAATAAATTATGTTTCCATGTGGAGTATTTATCAATTTCCAAAGTGTAGATGCCCCCCAAAATATAATAATTTCTCTGGAGGTAGTTTAAACTGCTTCTAACCTATATATACTCTCATCCTTGCAGAACATGACCTCTATTCATTCACTCTCGTTATCTATCTCTTTCTTTCCATCTCCATCTCTGTCTCTCTCTGTATCTCTGTCTCTGTCTGTCTGTCTCTCTCCCCTATTCATGGTCCTCATGTCACATAAATACCCCTTAAAATGTCAAACTCCTTGGTGTCAGGGATTACGCTATGATTGAACATCAAGACGATTCTGATACATAGTAGACATTTATACAATATTTTGGAATTTAATTGAATTTTCACAAATCCTTTTAATGCAAGTCTTAAAATATTAATGACAAAAAAGCCTTAGTACACAATTTGTAATGACCTCAAAACGTAAAACATCTGCAATAGCCTTTTTTTTTGGGGGGGGGGAAGTTTGAAAACATCTGATCTTTCACCTTCTCTTTTAAGAAATCAACGAATTTGTTATTTTAGTTAAACATTCATGTTATTTGTAATTGATATCAATAAATGAAAACATTTCGGTACTCAAAGAACAATAAAGAAGCTTGTATAAGAATCTGTTAACTTCTGTTATGTATGATTTATCTTAGCAAATATGAATAGATAGTTGATTTAACAAGAAACCTGCTCTATTTTTTTTCTTTGGTTCTCATTCTTTTTGCTTTTGGATTGCATTGTTTTCTTTAGAATTTAGAAATTTTTTTTCTTGTTCTTCATTAACCAACCATTCTACTATGTAGAAATCCTTCACTGTTTAAAAAACATAGGTCCACAAAATGAAATCAGCACATTATTTACATCTAAAATTTCTGTACCGATCTTTCAGTATCTAGGGTTCTTTTTAATCATCACTTCTGAGAATTCAAATTCAAAGCAGCTACCTATCCACTATTTTTAATAAATGTTGAGTTTTAGAGATTTGGTCACATCTAGTTTCTGCTGAGTAAACAAATGGCCCCAGTGAATTGCAATGTGTGTATTCCATCCTCTGTAATTGGGTGAAACATCAATGTGATTTTTATGAAGGTTCATGGGAATTATAGATTCATTCACTGCAACACAAGTTCTTATACCTTATAGCATACATGAGCACCTATTAAAATCATATGTTACACAGAAAGCTGTATTTCTGAACCCAAAAGTTAAATTTTAAATGCTTCTGAAGGGTGTGAACCATTTCAGATTCTATGAAATTCATATTAATGAGCAATCTATTCTAATAAAGATCCACTTTATGATATCCTATTAATTTGAGTCTTGAAGATTCACTTACCGCCCTTCTCTAGGTCCTTCAGAAATTTCATGAAGATTAAGGTAATTTACTTTCAGTGTAAAAGCTACCATGTAGCTATTAGCCTCCTTCCAGCTTATAGCACATCTTGCTCAATGACAAAGTCATTCAAGATGAGCAGCTTAAAAAATTTAAAAGGTCAGACTCTAGTAGAGAGATTAGGTAGCAAAAAATAGATATAAAAAATCTCCCTTTTAACCACCTAAAAAGTCAACACTCAGAGCTCAGAGAGTCTCTTGAAACTCCTAAAATGGAAAGAAGAGTCTCATTATAATCTCGTACTTGGGGTCTTAGTTTATTCAGTGGAATTGCCTTGTAGATTAAACAGTTCTGGAATAAAATATTTCAGGAACTTGAACCCCTTGAATATAGTAGAATAGTTATACTTTATTCTAAATCACACTATTGTTAATAGTGGACATTTCCAATGTAGATTGCACACATAAAATATTTTCAATATAATTGATGAAGAAAAATAAATGGAAGGAATTGCACTTTATTTAAAATCAAATATTGTTGTTTTTCAATTGTCATGTAGGAAATGAGAGAACCATTGAGATATTTTCTCTTAAAAGTATTTCTCTTAAAAATATACTTTATACTTTTGTTGGTTGTTTTATGAACCATTTTGCCAGTCCTGCCAAGCTTATGAATTATCTCTCTGAATAGTGTTTTTAAATGTATAAGATAAAAGACATAAAATGGCAAAGAAAATAAATTTTATTAAAAGGTAGATGTGATATTACCCCTTACCTTTGTTTGTGAGATGCTTGAACCCCTAAATACTATGAATCACTTCAGTATACTTATTTTTGATTGATTTCCCCTGCCTTAGAAATAAAAGTGATTAATACACAGAAATTGAGGAGCAAAGGTTAACAAAATTTTTAATATGACAATGGCAGATTGAATATATAAAATATATCCATGTGTGTAGATATATACATATAATACTTTATTATATTCAATCCTTTGGTTTTGTTGAAAAAAATGCTTATCTACTTAGATGCTTGTGTACAGGAAATTTGTTTTAACATTTTGGCTTGGATTAAACAATTTTGGTAGAAATATTAGCTATATGAAATTCTAATCCTGACCCCTGGGTCTGGGGTATTAAAAAAAAGTATAGAACTGGTTGTAAATCCAGGCTTTAGTGTATATAATATTGCATAAATCTGTGCTTTGTTGTCCTTATTTTCATGATAGGTTATATGTATTCTTGGTACTTCTTTCAGAGCTATAATTACTCATGTGTTGGATTATTTCTATTCCCTGAGTTTCTGCAGTTTTTAAAGGAATAACAGTCACTTAATTAATTAATTAATTAATTGATCAGGTTGGGTGCATAGTATATCATTTAACTACTAGGTGGCAATATTTTTCAACTAATAGTCTATTGACTATTCTGTGTAGGTTTTTCAAAATACTGCAGTGCCCCTCAATAGCTGCCAGCTGGGGCATCAACCTTGTTTAAAGTTACCTATATCCCACACATCAACTCATATAAACACTGCCTAAGCTCTTTAGATACTTTGTTTGATTGACTTGGAGATTTTTGTTCATCTAAAGTTAAGATCTGGTACAAGGGCAATATTACCAGGTTTTTGTTTTGTTTGTTTTGATTCTTGCAAGCTTATCTTCTCTGCGCTGAAATCCTATTCACTCCTAAATTTTAGATTTATCAATTAAAACTGATCTCGTTCTTAGAAATTATTTTTTAAAATATTCTACTGAACATGTGATTTATTGAAACAGCTTACCAACTGTAAAACACTAGCAAAGCACAGAAAAGCAGAAGGCACCTAATTGGCAATCTGCAATGAAATTACTATGTAGTATTTACTCTTCTCCCCTTCCCTGTGACACATACATCCATATGCTATATTCAATACAAAGAACACATAGAACAAATTTCAGGTTCTTGATCATGTTAAGGTTTCCTTTGCAACCAATGTGAAGATGGGAAGATGGATATGTTAGAGTATGGAGCACCTCGCATTGCCCAAACTATGTGCGTGGTGAAGAAAATGTGCACAGCAGCTACCTTCTTTAGGAAGTGCTACTTACATGGACTATCCTTAACTCACCATGAATGCTTCAGATCTTCAGTACGCCAGGGTTCTATGCAGCTTATCACAGTTTTCCAGGGAAGATCTTAGGTCTCATTTCACTGTATTCCACTTAACTTCAGTAGAAGCACTAGTGGAAGTGTCAGTGACCACTCTTTCTTCTTTAAGGAAATAACATTGAATATCAGAATAAATATCTCCCACACAAAGCCAATAAAAATTCAGATTTACTAAAGTCTAGCTCATTCTCCAACATGAACTCATGCCCCAAATTTGTATTTCTTGTTTTGCCTTGTGATAGTACAAAATTAATTTCTGAAGATAGGAATTGATAAATTTCACCATATTCAAAATGAGGCTGTATAATTAATTCCCTAAGATCCATCTTTCTAACTCCAAATCTGCAATTCAATTCATGTCTATCAATCTTTTCTGAGCTATTAAATTGCTTTAATTGAATTTTACACTAAAGTCTTATTTTAATTCTTCCACTTTCATTGGGATTGGTCAATGACCCTATTTTATTGGAAGCTACATTAGTAGAATAAAAAAAGTCAGATACTTCCTAGTACATTCATTTACTAGGGTCATTGAATGAGGAACAGGAAGGCTAAGTTCATGGAGGCTTGTGTCTATGTTAGCCAAAAGGAGATAAAATTCATACCACAATATTCCTCAAAAGTCATCTACTAGTTCAAAAATTGGTGGCAATCTTCATGGATGAAAGCAGGAAACAAAGTAATGTAATTTTGGATCTTTGAATTCTCAGAGTTGTTTCTATTGAGATGATATGCTTTTTGTAGAATTTCAGATGCCATAGGTATCATCATAATAATTATAAATTCCTTCCTTAGGGAAATAATTCCTCTTTACTTCCTTAATAATTAGATTTTTTTTTTTTGCAAAACATGATATTTGAAACTCTCTATGCTGTCTCTAAGTATTGGGAAGGTGGAGATATTGATCAGAAAGTTTATTTATGCAAAGAAGAAAAAAGGGTTTGTTCTTTATCAGGGCCATAATGAAGCATGTAACCCACCTCCTGAGAGAGATCTATTGGACTGAATATAGAAATAAATGTATATTTTTGAACAGGGGCCACTATGTGTATTTGCTTGGTTTGACTATCCTTATTCATAACAAGATTTTTTTTCTCTGATTTTAATAGAATAGGAGAAAAGTTAGTAATATTGATGAAAAAGAGAAAGGCCACTAAGACAAATCAAAAAAGAGAAAAAATGGAAAGAAGCTTAGGAGGAATCAAATACAAGCAGGATAATTTTGAAAGGAAGAAGAAAGAAGGAGAGGGTGAAGGAGGAAGAGGAGGAGGAAGAAGAAAGGGAAGGAAGAGGAGGAAGGGGGAGGAGGGGTAGAAAAAATGGCCTTTATTATATTGATTGAACTCTTTGAGGTGAAAAAAAACTTGAGAAGACATGGATGATTGACACAGAATGGAAATGCATAAGCAGATTGAGATTTGGATTTCTTGAAATATTTGCAAAGTCAATATGATCACAGAGGCATGTGAGTATTTTTAAATAAAAAGAGCATGCCTCTGGTATAACTGAGTCAATTGTAAATATATAACAGAGGACAATATTCTTATGTGAACATTATTGTGCCTAGCCCTCCTTCCATCATGGTCAAAGATAGAGGAAACCTAGATTCATCTAAATGGTTTATCCATCCATATAGCTACAATTAGCTATAATTTCATACAAATAGCCAGTTCACAATAGAATTCAAATCCCAAGATACCCAAGAAAATATATATCATACTTTTCTCCTATCCAACATGAAGCTTGTAGTAATGAATCCTTTCAGTCTGTTCCCCCTCCAAAATGTTTTTCAAAGGAAGGTTTTCCCTTCATTTATTTCCATCCGTTCCATAAGAATATCATTAATGGCTTTAGCTGATACACACCATTCCCACCTAGGCTTAGGGGAACAGATTCCTCTGTTATTCTACAAATGATCTCATTGTTTTATGTGTCATGTACAAAAATGATTTCTTGGCTTACCCCCAATAGTTTTATATTCTAATGGTCTCCTGAAACTTGATTTCCAACAAGTCTTGTTTGTATCTCAACTTTAAAGGTATTTTTTTTCTGTTATTTCTATTCCTTGAGATAATTTTGTCCCTCAAAAAAGAGGACAAAGAGGTATTAAAGAGATGCTAAATAAAGATCATGTTATAAAATTATAGAGGTCCATCCCTGGGTCCAGATGAGTTTTGTCTCCTGACAGAACAGATAGTTAAGAAGTTCTTAACTATCTTCTTTATTTCCATATTTCCTCATGCTTGGAGTTATATTGTGATAAGTTCACTGAGGACAGGAACCATAGTCAACATTTTTTTAATCTAATTCAACAACTATTTATGACACATCTACTGTTTCTTTCACTCTAGTGGGCATTGAAGATACCAAGATGAAAAAAGGAACTGTTTTTGGTATCAAAGAACTTCTATATGACCATGTAACAACTCAAAGAGTGTCTCAAACATGAAAAGCACTAAAAAAATTCATTCATTTTTTACTGCACAAGAGTAGCATATATATTTATAGTGCTTTATATTTTGGAGATTCAATGTCTCCTATAATAAGCACCCACAATTCTTTATTTGTTTTCAGTGGCAATTGTCACAATCTGTCTTTTATTCTATTTTTCATGTACTTACCTCCCCAAGCAGACTGAATTCTGCAGAAACTATTGAAATCATCTTTGTGTATGCCACAGTCCTAGAACAATGAGATTGTGTATAATAGATATTCAAAAATATCTCTTTAATGAATGCATGGTTCAAGGAAAGTAACATTGTTTCTTTCTTCTTAATTCCTTCATTTTGGACACCTTCCAATTGTCCTTGTTAAAAAAATAATATCTCCAAGAATCTTAATAAGAATGAATAGATATGTTAAGTTATACTTGGTGGAGAAGTTCACTTAGAGGAGAATTATAAGGAAGTGAATATTGCTTCCCACTAGTTAGTGACATTGTTAGACAATTTCTTCATTTTCCCTTTCACCCCTGTTTCCTATTAAGATGGTTCATTGGATAGAGAAGTACTGACTTGTTTGGGTTTACAAACACTATGCACTCTTTTATAAGTCATTACAGGTATATTGTGGGTTTTAAATGTTATTTTAATGGGTGAATTGCAAATATCATATAAAAATACTCTGGAGATACTGGAAGGGACATACCTTGCTTGTGCTGAAATTCCAAATGTTAGTTGTAAATGGAAGGGTGGAAGTAAACATGTTTTAAAGATTATACTTCTGGGGAAATTTAATTAGAATGCTTTGGGTTTGCCTGACTAACTGTTTGCAGGTTGGAGTTCATTGAATTGAAAAGTGATCGGCTGTGTCTCCTACTTAAAGGAATTAAAAGTTCTATTGCTTTATTCTGATCAAAGTGATGACAAAGAAGTTACAACTTGAGAAAAAAAACTGTCATGTGTGAGAGTTAAAGTTAATAAAGTTGCAACATAATCATCTTTGAACTAAATTTTTATCACCCAATGAACATCTCCATAATAATGTACTCTTGAAAAATCATGGAATAAATGCAGAACAGGAGGAGCATTTTGAAGGGATTTAATGAAGACATTATATGCTATGGCTCCCCCCTGATTCCCCTCTGAAGTTTCTGTCAGAAGAGATATGTCATATGAATATTAAGCCTTTAAGGAAAAAATAATATGCAAAGTGAAGACAGGTTTAACTGTCCATTCCTCCCATTTTTCTTTATTAATCAGGTCATTTACTCACACATTTTAGGGTACAGATAAATTTATGTATTGCTGTTCAGTATTTGCTGTCTAGAAAGAAGCAATACAGTACAGTGGAAGGGAAAATTTTGTTGAGGTCAGGAAGACCCACATTCAAATTTTGTCCTAGCATTTTATATCTGTGAGACTTTGGGCAATTCACTTAACTTTTGTTGGCATTAGTTTCCTCATTTGGAAAATAAGGCACTTGAAATAGATGACTTCTGAGGCCCCTCCTTTCTAGCTCAAATTTCATGGAACTATGCATCTTAAAGAGATATATGTATCTGTGTATCTATAAACATCCATATGTGTGTATATATATATGTATGTATGTATATGTATTTGGAGAGGGAGAAAGAGATCGAAATACTCCTTTTGCCTTCAAAATATTTTATTTTCTGTCCCCCATGGCCCCAAAACAAGAAGGAAGAAAAGTATATAATACGTTGCAATTCATTTTATTTTTGTTCATATATGTTTTAGAAAGACATGTTGTAAATGTATTTCATCCTTTTGAGAAATAAAAGTTTAAAATAATGCTGTCAGTTGTTTTAATTTGCTAATGATATTATATTTGGAAATAAATGATTGTGGAGACCAAGTACAACACAATGAATATACAATGTTTGCATATTTGTATCTACATGTTCACATGAAAAGTAGTGACACATGATGTATAGATAGCTTGTCTTAAAGTAGTAGAAACTTAGGTTGACGTCCCATATCCAACTTATTCTGGCTATATTTTCCAGGGCAGGTAACTTAAACTCTTTTTTTTCCCATTATCTATTTTTTCTCCAATTACATATAAAAACAATTTTAACATTCCTATTTTTTTTTTAATTTTGAGTTCCAGATTTTCTCCCTCCATTCACTATTGCCTCCATTGATAAGGTCAGCAATTTTAAATAGGTTATAAATGTGTAGTCATGCAAGACATATTTATATTTGCCATTTTGTGAAAGAAAACATAAAACATCCAAGAAAAATTAAGAAAGTAAAGGAAAAATATATCTGTTATTAATTCAGTCTCTACTACTTCTTTCTCCGAATATGGACAACACGTTTCATCATAAGTACTACAGAATTTTCTTGGATCATTGTATTTCTGAGAACGGCTGTTATTCATAATAGGTCATCATACAATATCGCTGTTATTTTGCATAATATTCTCCACATTCTGCTCACTTCACTTTTCACCAGTTCATGTAAATCTTTCTATTTTTTCTGAGTGTCCTGTAAATCATTTCTTAAAGCACAGAATCATTCCTTCACAATCATATACAACCATTTGTTCCGTCATTCCCCAATTGATGAACATACCCTCCATTTCCAATTCTTTGCCAGCACTAAAAGCGATGCCATAAATACACATAGGTCCTTCGCTTTTTCTAAATCTCTTTACAATACAGACCTAGTAGAGGTATTGCTGAGTCAAAGTATATTTATGGGTACATTGAATCTAGTTCCTAATTGCTCTCCAGAATGGTTGAATCAGTACATACTAATAGGGTCTTATTATATTAATTTTCTCATATTCCCTCCAACATTTGTCATTTTCCTTTTCCATCATATTAGCCAACCTGACAGGTGTAAAGTAGTAGCACAAAGTTGGTTTAATTTGCATTTCTCCCATCAATAATGATTCAAAGCATTTTATATCATTATAGATAGCTTATTTTTTTTGAAAACTGTTCATAAACTTTGATCACCTTCAATTGAGAAAGACCTATTATTTCTATAAATATGGCTTAGCTTTCTGTGTTTGAAAACTGAAGTCTTTATCAGAGAAACTCACTGGAATTTTTTTCCACAATAAAGATTTCAAAATATGTATTTCTCTCCATCCTATTTCTCCTCTGTTTATCCAATTCTTTCTTTCTCTCTCTCTCTCTTTCTCTCTCTCTCTCTCTCTCTCTCTCTCTCTCTCTCTCTCTCTCTCTCTCTCCTTTTACCCTCTCCACTTTCTTTTTTTTGCTTTTGGGGGGGGCAGTTGGGGTTAAGTGAATTGCCCAAAGTCATATAGCTGGTTTTTGTGTTTAGGGTCTGAGGCCATATCTGAATCCAGGTCCTCCTGACTCCAGGGCTGGTGCTCTATGCACTTTGCCACCTAGCCACCCCCACACTGTCCATTTTCAAAAGTGTTTTGATTCAGAGTTTTACCTCTCCCAAACTGCCCTCCTTCAAATAGCTTCCCCCTTTCTTTCCCATATGGCAAGATAGATTTCTACACTCTTCTATGTTTGTATATTATTTATTCTTTGAGCCAATTCTGATGAGAGTAAGGTTCAAGTCCTCTCCTTTCTGCTTCTCCCATTTTCCCCTTCACTGTAAAATCTCATTCAAGTCTTTTTTATGTCAGATAATTTATCCCATTTTACCTTTTCCTTTCCCTTTCTCCCAGTGCATTCTTTTTCATCCCCTTATTTTATTTTCCCAGATAATTATGCCATCACATTCAACTCACACTTCTACTTGCTATGTATATTCCTTTTAAGCGGCCTAATAATGAGATCGATTTAAATCATACAGTATATTTTCAGTGTAGGAATATAAATAGTTTAAAATATTAAATCCCTTATAATTTCTTTTTTCCCATTTACCTTTTTGTGCCTCTTTTACATCTTGTATTTTAAAGACAAATGTTTTATTAGCTTCAATCTTTTCATCAGGAATGTTTCAAAGTCTTCTATCTCATTGAACAGTCATTTTCTCCCGTGCAGAACTATTTTCATTTTAGCTGGGTAGGTAAATTCTTGGTTGTAATCCTATCTCCTTTGCTCTCTGTAATAGCCTATTCCAAGTTCTCACATCCTTTATGTAGAAGCAGCCAAATTTTGTGTTATACTGTCTGTGGCTCCATGATATTTGAATTGTTTCCTTTGGCTGCTTGAAATATTTTCTCCTTGATCTGATTATACTATTTCTTGGAGTTTTTATTTTGGGATCTATTTCAGGAAGTGGTTGGTGCATTCTTTCAACTTCTATTTTACCCTTTGGTATTATCAGGGCAGGTTTCCTTGATAATTTCTTGAAAGGTGATGTCAAGGCTCCTTTTTTGATCATGACTTTCAGGTATTTCAGTAATTCTTAAATTTTCTTTCCTGGATCTATTTTCCAGGTCAGTTGTTTTTCCAATGAGATATTTCACAATGTCTTCTATTTTTTTCATTCTTTTTATTTTATTTGATTGTTTCTTGATGTCTCAAAAAGTCATTAGCTTCCACTTTCCCAATTCTTACTTTTAAGGAATTAATTTCTCCAGTGAGCATTTGTACCTCTTTTTCTTTTTGGTTAATGTTACTTTATAAGGAGTTATTTTCTTCAGTGAATTTGCGTATATCTTTTTTTTTTCCATTTGGCCAATACTGTTTTTAAAGACATTGTACTCTTTACTGGATTTTTGTGCCTCGTTTTCCATTTGGTCTATTCTGTTTGTTGGATTGTTTTCCAATTCAAAAATCATTTAGTAAATCTCAGCAACATTCTAGACAGTGAGTATACAAAGAACAAAATGAAACAATCTTTGATGTAAAATAGCTCATATTCTATTGTGGTGAAGAGGGAATCTATCTATCTATCTATATCTATCTATCTAAATATATAAAGATAGATATAGATATATATAAAATGGAAAAGTTATTATCTGTAGCAAGTCACATAGGTACAATTGTTTTCACGTAACCAAGTCCCCAGAAATTGGGGTGAATTAGTGCCTGAAGTCCTTTTGGCCAATAAGTGTACATTTATTGATTTCTCTCAATTGAGGCAGATTGTAGGACAGCAATCATTTGTCAAGACTCTCTTAGAAAGAAAGAAGGGCATGAGAGGTCCAGAGAATAAAGTAGTATGGAAAGTATAAATTAGACATCAATTCTTCACATGATTAAGTGATATCTGTCCCTGATCTCAGTCAAAGAACATGTCCACTTTTATGTTGGGCACACTGACCTGGAAGAATTCTATAAGAATTTGGAAATAAAAGATTGTCCTGGGCTATGGCACAAAGATAATAGGAATTTTATACCTCTATAGTACTGAGCACAAATGCATCTTGAGACTGGACTTTTTACATTTGCCAAGAATCTAGCATATAAGGCTCTAATCTCTTTGTGGTCCATCATAACTGTGGTGGTTAAAAAACACTTTCTTGGGGTGGCTAGGTTGCACAGTGGATAGAGGACCAACCCTAGATTCAGGAGGACCTGAGTTCAAATCCAGCCTTAGACACTTAACACTTAACTAGCTGTGCTATCTTGGGCAAGCGACTTAACCCCAACTGCCATCCAAAAAAAAAGACAGAGTTTCTGGATTATTTAATCATTTTCTTAGTAATGCCAGAATGTTTATTAATAAAAGGATGGTCAGTTGGCTGTCTCTCTCTAAGACCAAATACAATCATGGCTTACATGACCATTGGAATAGGAGTGTTCTCTTCTATTCTGTTTTTTAAGGTATTTTTTTCTTCAGTATTTTTTGCCCCTTCTTTAAGTAAAGGACAAAAAAAACCCAACATTACTTTTTCATGATTTTCTCACATCACTGTTACTTCTTTTCCCAATTATTTCCTCTACCACGAAATTCCTGCATCCAAAGCCTCAAAGATGTTTAAGATCCTTTTTGACTTCTTCCATGGCCTGAAACAAATTCATATTTTTTCTTTGAGGCTTTGGATGCAGGAATTTTTATTTTATTCTCTTCTTTTGAGTATATGTTTTAATCTTCCTTGTCACTCTAGTAACTTTCTATAATCATAAGTTTTTTTTTCTGTTTGTTCATTTTCCAAACTATTTCTCAATTTTTAACTCTATGCTAAAGGGGGCACTCTGATTCCCAAGTAGAGAAGGTATTGTCTCATGTTTCAGGGTTTTTTCTGTAACTCTTTTCAAAGATAATTCTGGAGACCTGTACGTTTTTGGGTCTTAAAAGGTGATGTGGTCTATGGAGATGTGTGTTTACTACTCTCCAGCACTCTGCACTGGTTTGTGAGTGACCACAAGCAATCTTTTCAGTGCTGCAACTGTGACCAGAATACATACTACCCTGTGGCCACAACCTCTACTGTGCTATTTCTCCTCATCATTCTGGAACTAAGACCCAGGAATGTGACCCAGACCCAAGTAAAGGTAAGGCAACATAGTGCTGTCCCGGGTACCAGCTAAGGGATCCCTATAATTTTGCTTCTGACACATTTTCTGACCCCTTAGAGTCTGTGGGCTCAGATGTCTGGAAATTGCCACTTCTGCCACTGATTAAGTGACCTGAGGCCTGTTCCTGTTTTGCTGAGGTGCAGTCTGCACTGTCATGGCCTGTGCTGGACTTGGCTACTCTGTTACCCTGTTGCAACAGACCTTTCCGCCTACCTTGTAAATTGTCTTGAGTTGGAAAATTTATTCATTCTGCCTTTTTGCGGTTTCTGCTGCTCTAGAATTTGTCTAGAGTCATTATTTTAAGGTATTTGGAGATGTTGAGGGGGGGAAGCTAAGGCAAGTTCCTGCTTTTACTCGGTCATCATGGTTATCCCTCCTGTAACTTAAACTATGAATGCTCTCAGCAGTTCACTATGACCCTAAGTGGCAAAAAAGTTGCTTCACTGCATTGGCAGAGGAAGTACCTTCCCCTGGGAGTTTCCAAAATCAAGGAATTCATAGAAACCACTTCTATCCAAGTTTGTATATGACAATATTTGAAAATGCACACAGGTATCAGAGGAATAATAGTCCCATATTAATTAATGTTTTAGCACAGGGCAGTCTAGACACTTTCATATTTGTAATACCACATTTATGTCTGTTCAACTGTATATGTATCAGAAAAAATTTAAGTGAGATTCAATGTGAGGTTTATATATCCTCATAGGCACTCCCACCTCCCCAATCCAGCCCCAGCATCATCTATATGAAGGGTAGGCATATACTATGAAGGGAGTTGCCACAATAGAGTTGTTAAGAAGCTACCTTCTGATACTAGATTTTTTTTTCATTATACAGTATAATTAAAACTTGGTTCCTTAAGAAATATGATATGTTTATTTGCTTTCTAACAACATTTTCAAATACTACTAATAAAATGCCACAACTCACAAAGTTTAACTGAAGCCTTGAAATATACATTGCTAGGTTACTACAAGGTCTAATCACAGAGCATATTCCCATGGGACTGAGAAGATAATAAAAATGTTTAAAAATTATGTTAAGCCTTTAAGTATTACAATGAAAATAACAATGCTTTTCCCCTGTCCTTGCTACTAATATATTGAAATCAAAACATTTTTGGCAGTGTACCTTTACTACAATTACAACTATTTTTCACGGGCAGAGTCTCATACAAAGTTGTGATAATAGCCTGCTTTATTATGTATTGCCTTCTTTCCACCAGAAGAAAGAAATTATAAATCAAGACAACAATACACCCCAAGGCTCAGAAGTTATGAAGCTCTGAAGCAAAATTTCTATTAGCTTTCATACAGAAATGTTCATTGATGCTAGCCACTATGTAAACTTTTCCTCCTGCTGATAAAAATGACTTGATAATACAATTGACATGACACATCTATACTGCATTATAAAGAAACACTCTTTAGTTTTCTTACATAATTTTTGGTAGTTCAATGCTAAGGAGAGTTTATGTACTTCTAAGAGAGAGAATCTAATTTCATTATGAATGCTTCTATTCCTGCTTATATGAAAACCTCTTGCTCAGTGCTTTTGTAAGTTCAAGGCATAGCTCCCTCATTGGTAGCATCAATGCCATACACAGATACTGATAAGTTAAGATACTCTTACAGTCACTTAGAGTCAACTGACTAGTGTGTGGATGTGGGTGTGGGTATGTATAACAGAATGATTTCATCAGAAAATCTAGGACTGAGCAAATGGAAGTAAGCAAGAATGAGTTTATAGGCCTGAATTCATCTTAAAAAGGAGAAGGTAACAATATTTTATGTAAATATGTCTGTTATTTCCAACCTCTGGAAGGATTTATTATTATACCATTTCCAAACTGATTTTCACCAGGGAAAATTAAATGGCATGCATTATGATAGTTTCAATTTTAACCTATGATGTGGAAATAAAATGTATGATGCTAGATAGGACAAATTTTTACTACTTGCCTCTTGTTTAAAATGTTTTGCCAAAACAAACATATATAAAATCAAAATCAAAGCTTCAAGTATATTGGAAGGAAGAATTTCTGCCCACTGAAATTTTTGTGAAAAAATTGTTTTTCTAAGGATCTCTTCCATAGGATAAAGAGTGCTGATTCAACAAATTCTCAATTAGAAATTATTTCTGCTTCCTCATAATGTTCTTATTTTTTGTATGTAATTTTAACTTATATTTTCAATTATAGATATTCCTGTACATGTATTATCTCCTGTAATACAGCATGATCTCTTTTATCAGTCATTTAATAAACATATATTAAACACATACTATGTTCCTGGCTCTGTAATAAGTATTAATGATAAAAAAGAGGCACATGGTCCTTTTCCTTAAGCAGGTTCCAATCTAGGTTGGGAGGTGATATCATGGGAAAAAATATATGTGTATATATATGTGCAAAGCAAACTTTATATGTGATAAATAAGAAATAATTAACAGGGGTAAGACACTAGAATTAAGAGGCAATGTATCCTATAAAGAAAGATTTTTGTTATCACTTAAAGGAAGACAGGGAGGTGAATAGTCAGAGTAGAAGAATAGGTGTTCAAGGAAGCCAGATACAATTCCCAGAGCTCAGTATTGGAGGATCTCATTTAAGAAACAGACAGGAATCCAGTGTCCCTGAAGTTAAATAGATAGACAGACACAAATATATATATATATAGAGAGAGAGATAGATAGATAGATATCTATAGATAGATATGTATATATGTGTATTTATATACATTTATCTATGTCAATAATAAAGATATGAATAGAAAAATTTACATTTAATATGGCATCAGAGGTCTCATTTAATTATGGGGTGGGAAAAAATTGACTTCAATGATTATGATGAATTAATAGAATTACACAATTAACTATGAATTGTTATTTAATGTTTTCAAAATATTTGACTAAAGGCCAAAAACAATAATTTTCAAAATCATGGACCAAGCTCTTGTTTACCTTTATATCATGAAGAATAATCATTTCTCATTTAACTATCTCATGAACTGAACAAACATGTAAATTAAATTTGACAGTAGAAATGTAAACATAAATTTATTTTATTAATATGTTGTTCTGATATTCCCAGAAAAATCAATAGGTGAATTTTTAAATCTCTGACCATATTTATACTTTTTGTATATTCATATGGGTCATAAAGTAGGCAATCTTAGTATAATACATGACAAGTATATTTAAAACATGTCATAATACTTGAAAAATCTTTTAGAGCAAATCTTTTAAAATTATGTTTATGTAAGATGATTTTTGTTTGTCTCCTCCCACATCCATATACAGCAATCTATTTAGTATATATAAATATATATAGAGAGTATATATATGCTATACATAGCATATATAAACATATATGTATAAAACACACATATATAAACATATATATAAACCTATATAGAAATCTATATACTATAACCATATTAGTTCAGTTAAAACCAAAACAATACATTTTTTATTAAGAGGAAAAATTTATCCCCAAATGGAAGATTCATTTCTTTCATTAGCCTTACTTTATTTTTAACAATCATTTTACCTAACAGAACCATGATTTGAATGTATATTATGATAAATCCTTACCACTTGCTGAACTTGTATCCTAAGTATCTGATAATTAAAAAATTATAGTGTTCTAGAAAATGTTCCTATCTCTTTTTATCTCCCCGAAATGCTACTTATTTTTCTACACACTCTAATATATTATTGTTAAGCGGATGGTTTAATAGAATAGTACAATTTTATTTCACTGGATATGTCATTACTACTGAGCATTGCAACTTCTGTTCTGGGAATCATATTTCTGTTTTCTTCTGTATGTCATTGCTTTGTTACTTTATTTTCTAAGCAATTTTGTTAGTCTTCTGGTCACTGACTTTTCTATCACTTTCTCTTGACTTTCAGCTCTCTAGCCTCTTTAGGGACCAGCTGTTATTCTCTACTACCATCTCCTGGACTGAAAGGGCTAGAAAGACTTCTTGAAATTGAGGCCCATATTTCTTTAAACACATAGCTAAAACTTTGACTTACCATATTCAAGCAGGATTCAGTCCAAAGAAGGGGTGAAGGGAGCAGAATGCTGATAGGAAAAATAAAGTCTATTCTCTTTGACTGACTGTCTGAAAAACTTATTCAACATCAGTGGTTCCAAAACAACTACATCAGTAATAGTTACAAAATTTCTTTTAACTCCTATTACAGCCTTGATAATTACCTTCTTCACTAAAATCAACTTTTGTTGATTTTAGGGGCATTATCAAAGAGAAGATTTATGTGGTTTATGTGATAAATTTATGTAGAGGCTGGGGTGCCAAGACCAGTCTCTCCCCTAAGTTACTATGTGATTGACTAAAAAATGAATCTAGGACTCAGGACAAAATTTAAATTTTGAAGACAATGTCATTGTTCTCAACTCTGATTGACTAGACTCCTGAACTATTAAATATGCCAGCAAGGAACAAAAACAACACAGAACAGCTACCACTCAATACTGTCTACAATGCCCTTCTTCGCAAGGACATATCATTCTTACATTTTAAATGAGCTTCAAGAAACCAAAAAAAAGGTTGATTTTTTGACATATTTTTCTTACTTCACAAATTTAACTTTATTAACTGAAGCTTGAACTTTAATTAGTAGCACTGTGAAATATACCACTTATGTATCTTTCTTTTCTGTCTCAAGACTTCATAATGCTTACTCTATATTCTAAGCTTTATTTTTCCCCATGTAAATTAATGAAAGTGTATTATAATTGTTGGGTTTGACAAGTCCTGGGAGGCTCATATTTTGGATACCTCTCCTCAGAAGACAGGATACCTCTCTTTTGATCATGTCATTATCTGCTGCTCAAACACAGACTTCTCTTTCTGTTGACCCTCTAATCATCTAGGTTTTAAACCTTAGCATAATCATCAATTTTTTCCTATTACTCATTTATCCTAATGATCAGTTGTCTTCTCATATGTTCTTACAAAAACTATCTTCCATCTATCCCCTATACTCTACTTACAAATCCACTATGCTGGAATAGGCCCGTAAGTCTTTATCTTAGTTTCTTACAATAGAATCCTAACTAGAATATAGGTTCCTACTCTTTCACCTCTCCAATCTATCTTCCATAAAGCTAAGGAAAAAAAATCTCCCAGTTATGACCACATAACCTCCTCCACCACGCCCCACCCCTCTCAATAATTTTGAGTGATTCTCTACTGTCTTTAGGAAAATGGAAACAACTCAACTGGTTATTTATAGATGGTCTTAACTTGGCTTTGTTCAAACTTTCTAGAATGAGCACATATTATTCCCCTTCACACATAATAAGTTATGGCAAAAGTAAAGTACTTGCTTTCCATCAAATTTGAAATTTTATCTCCCATCTCTGCTTTTATGTAAGCTGCCTCCCTATTCCTGTAACACATTTTCTTGTCACCTCTCCCTAGGTTATTTTTAAGACAGCTCATGTATCATTAGGTATAGGAAGAGGCTTTTCTGATTCCCTTAGGTTTTAATGTATTCTCCTTTCTCAAATGAAAATAAATTTGTAGTTGTTTGTATAGTTTTTACAGAGTTTATAGATATAGGGTATTTTATTTCATAAAGGCTGTTTCCCATATATAGTATGAGAGTGCAATGTGGCTTAAAGAGAGGCAGAATAGATATCTAGAGCTTCTTCTTCCTCTATTTTTCCTTAAGGAAGACTATTTTCTGCCAGGAGAGAAAGCAGGAGTTTGGGCCCCAAAGCTTAGCTGCTCTGCTCTCCTAGGGCAGGGGAATGGTGGCATTGGGATAGAATTGTATCTATGTGCTCCATTACCATTAGTAGAGGGGAAATGGTTTTCAACTTCAAACTATATTGTGATAGATGTTGCTTAATGCAGAAATAAGTAGGCAAGCTTAATGTCCAAGGTTTGACCCCTTTCACAACAATTAACAGTTCCATAGTGAACACCCATAGTACATAAGAAAGAGACATGTTTATCCATTTATCCAGTGAGTGAAGAGAAATCAAAGAAGTTTGCAAAGGAAAATAAATAACAGAAAACCCGGTGTTAAGGAGCATTTTTATTAGGAGTAAGGGGGAAGGGTTAGGGGAGGGAGAGGGAGAGCAAGAGCAAGAGAGAATGAGTCCTAGATGAGGTTCTGACATTAACCATTTGACAGTGCCAAGGACTTTGGTCCCAGGAAATTTTCCTTCTGCGTCATCAATAGTTGTGAAAGTAAAATCTGAAGGAGCAATTGTCAGCCTCTATCTCCACAGGATATACTTCCCAGGAAGGAAAACGTGAGTTTACTGGAAGCAATGCTGTTCCCAAGGTTTTGAGGTTCATGATATCTGACTATCTCTATCAAGTTCTGAGGGCAGATAATGAACACAGTAGCAGAGATTGTTTGACTTTCTGTCTGTCCCTCGGGCTGCTTTGCTGCTTCAGCTAGGTTATCTTACCCTGTGAATAGCCCTTGATGGGAAGGCTTGATCTCTTCACTGTAGGAAACAGGATTTCTTTAGAAATATCTGCCACTCTAAGAGATCTTATGCCCATTTTCCTATCTAAGACATTTGGTCAACATTTATTGATTGTGATAATGAGGAAAGGCTCCTCATTCACAATGACTTTTGGAAACTTTGGAGCAATGGTAGTAAATTTAGAGAGAGTGCTTTGATATGTTTGGCACATACTACCTCCTGTCTCCCCCTCAAAGAGCTGAACTGATGTGCACATGGTCTATTGTAATTTCCACCTAGCTAGGATAATCCATGGAAGTCTGTGCAATTTGGTTGGTGGGGAAATCATTAAACAGGAGTCACTGAACAGGAGTTAGATTTCTACAAAGTATCCTCATGAAACTTTCAGCAATATTAAAGTGATTGCTTTAATCATCCATAATGGAAGACACAATGTTTAAAAAGGTATATTTTCCATGCAGCTGGACACACAACTAGTTAGATCTCTCAATCTATATCTTGCACTTGGACTAGAGATGCACATGAGTAGTTAGTTGGGTCCAAGACTGAATTAGAGGAAGAGATCAATCTGGTTTGCATCCGTGAAATGACACAGTGCTCTCAAAGATCCTAAATTGCGGAAAATTGCAAAATACTATCTCCTTAAGACCTTTTTTCATGATAGTACATGACTACAAATCATTACATATCATGTTCTCAGAGAAAAGAAATATAATTGCAAACAATGCAAGTGGAGGAAAAATGTATCATAAGCATGCCAAATATGCTATCAATAATGCATATACTGATAAAATTAATGCATATAAAGCATTTTAAATGTCATTATTTAGGAGAAAGAAGACTGGAAAAGGAGGTGGATTAGTTATGTGACAAGAATTAGATGAAACAGATGGACAGCCCACTTGTTTTATTTGTAGCCCATAGATATCAAAAGAAGGAGGAAATGTCTATACTGTATTGAAGAGATCCTCTGTGGAGGATTCATAGAGAAACATGAGAACAAAATTACTGGTATTAGAATGTATGCAGTGATTATAGTCTGTACTCATAAAGAAAATAACCACACCAGTTAAATCAAGGATACATTCATGGTAAGTATAATGACTACTTAAGGATAGCATAGACAGTCATCTAAATGGTAAAATAAGAAACAGAGCAGAAGATTCATTGAAAAAAAAGACAATTCTCCTCATAAGCTTAGCATAGTACAGTAATTGAAATTCCTACTAGTCTATACTTTGGTTTATGGAAAAACTCTTGAAGGCACATATTAAAATGCAAATATATTACTTCAAAGGAGTAACTTATTAACCATTAGCAACCATTGACACTTTGGCATCAATTAGTTTCTTATTAGAAAGAAGAGCTAATAGCAGAGTCCTTGGGGACAGGGAGGAAGGAAGAATGTACTTTAATGAGTAGCAACTTCATAAGGATTGGGGCAGTGCAAGGATGGTTGAGAAGCAAATTGGAAATATGTAATGAGAGTATTTTAAGTGTCCAGGAGGAGAGAAGGGAGGAGCCAAGGTTAAGGGCATAGGCCTTGGAATAGAAAGTAGAATTTTTTCATAAAATTTCCTTGTTTTTTCCATTTTGTCAAAAGTTATTTTCTTTTTAG
Organism: Petaurus breviceps papuanus; assembly: GCF_028583685.1. Classification (NCBI taxonomy): domain Eukaryota; kingdom Metazoa; phylum Chordata; class Mammalia; order Diprotodontia; family Petauridae; genus Petaurus; species Petaurus breviceps. The sequence continues at coordinate 623,566 of NW_027186320.1, forward strand.
TGTGATGCATGTTGCTTTCTTGGACACTTCCATTGGTGCCTACCATAGACTTCCTGACATCTTCTCTCCCACAGGTCTTCTCTCTCTCCTCTGCAGTTAAATAATGCCTATGTGCTATGCACCCTGGAAAATTGGGCTTATACTCTAATTTATAAACTGTGGTGCAGGGTCTCATGCAAAATATAGCCTTTTCTTAGAATCAAACTGTCAGTAAAGTAGGAAACATTTAGCCTGTGCACTTTCACTAAGACAATAAATGTTAAGTGCCCATAGTTTTCAGTTTGTTTCTTTTTCAAATGTAAAGGCAGCACAGCCACTGACTTTGAGTTTCAATCGGACAAGTATGCAAATATATTTTCCTGTATTTTTCCAGATTATCTATAAATGTTTAGCATGGACAAAATAAAGCAACTGCCACTGTCACATGCCAAAAACCTATAAGTGCAGCTAAAATCTAATAGGTAAGGATTATATTCATATAATGCTGAGATCTACTTAGAAATGAGTATCCCCTTATTTCCTTTTCTGAAATCCATAATTATATGATACTATCTGTGAATTGTTTGGGAAAAAGATGTTTTTAGTTTAAGTTATGATTTAATTTTTTTAATGGGTGAGATAATTTAAATATTGTCTTAAAACTCTACAACTCCTGCATAATTTTAGAAAACATCTGTTATTAACAATTTATAACAAAGCATATTTTTTTTATTCAATGCCTTCAGGCAACTAATATTAATAAAATTTAGACTACTCTTACTACCATGCCAAAAGTGAACATTTTGAAATATTACTACTATTTACTGTTTTACTATCACATTTACTATTCTGATGCGTCTTCAGCTACTGCATTTCTCTAAAGATATCTGAAATTTTACAATTCAAAGTGCCCTTCATACTGTTCCTCAAATATGGCATTCCATTTATCCCTTTCTCTATTTGGTGTCATTGTTCTAATGCTTCATATGCTCTCCCCCCTCAATTCTGAGTCTCCAGATCCTTGTTTGCCATTAAAGATCATTTCAAGTGCCACCTCCTTCATAAAAGCTTCCTTCCTTATTTTCCTCAGCTGGTAGTGTGTACCCCACCCCCAATTATAAACTTCCCTCATATTTATTTTTCATATATCTCTTGTATCCTAGCTCTTCTCTCTATGCATAAATAGATTTTAGAGATAAAGTTGTGATTATACAAACACATAAACACATATCACTTTACTCTCCCTCCCTCAGAATGTAAACTTCTTGAGATAAGATACTATTTTATTTCAGTCTTGGTCATCTCAGTACCAAGCACAGTGCTTCATATATATTACTTATTTGACAAATACTTCCGGATTAAATGATTGATAAAAGGATATATAACTTTTTTTATTGCAACATCCTTTAAGCTAAAGAAGGATAATTTATGTAACACATGAATGTTTTATTAAATGAATTAATAGTGTTTCTTTTTTTAATTCGACACAAGTGAGACAAGGAAAAGAGCATTGTTCTCATAAAAGGAGAATTAAGAGGAAAGATATAATTTGATAAGAGATTTAGAGTTGGATAGGAGTTTAGAGACCATCTAATCTATGGAGTTCTGCATAAACAACTTTCATTATTTCATGGACAGCTGCAGAAGTATTAGAAACCTATAGAACTCATCTGAGGAAAAAAACCCTTTTTAAATGCATAAAATAAAATACATAGTTATAGAAACCAGTTATATTGAGGCACAGTTTATCTATCTTTATATACATATGTATGTATGTGTACATGTATGTATAGTATGTGCGTGTGTGTGTGTATTATTCAAAAGGAAACAAGTCCAGAGAGCCCCTTTGTCTTTACTAGCATTAATTGCTACACTTTATCTAGAACATCAGGATCTCCTTGCCAAGACCTACTGTTGACCTTTTCTTGCATTCCCATACTCAGTCATATGCTACCAGTTTCCAGTTCTCACATGTAAGGACTGATTGTAGTTTCCTTAAGGATTAGTAAAATAAAAATCTGCAAAGCTGGGTCATTGTTTTGCTACATTGATAAGCTCTTAAAGACTCTGCTCTATTTAAATTTGCCTTGTTCTTTCTACTCCCACTGAATTTCAGCCACTTCAGTTGAACTTTGAGTTGCCTCTATAACTGAACAGCTTTTTTTTTCTCATTATCTTCTTTCTTTTCACTTTCTGGATATATTTCCTACTACGGACTCATAGACTTCCCTGAATGTCTTGTCTATTCATGCTTTCCCAGATTGTTAGTCATCTGCTATGAGTAGAGATGCTAGTTCTTCATAACAAGTACTGTATTCCCCCAGGCTTATTTCCTTGTTTGATCCCCACAACATTCTATCACATGCGGCCCAACAATGAAAAAAGCAAAACTTGGATAATGTGTAAAATTCCTCTGCATTAATGCTTTTTGTTTTTCTCTGTAATACTCCCCAAAACATGTGAAAAAATGTGGGACTTTGTAGCCTTGTGAGCAGCGTAGGAAGAATTTCTTTGGTCTCTTGAGAAAGTTAATGAATATCAACTCTGCTTCTGGACCTGTCATTTGCACATCAGCAGAGAAAAAGGAAAATGTGGCTTGTTATTTACCTTAGATACTCTCTACTTTTTGATTTATTTTCTTACACATGGTTTTTGTAATTAATTAGAAATAAATTAATAAGAGTACTAACAATGCTCAATGCATTGTGAGCTCCATTTGAATAAATTAGAAAAGACTATTTTGCAAACTATTTTTAGCAATCTTTAATTGTTTTCCCCTGCTGTTAGCCACCCGCCAGGAGTGTAGTTACATCTTTCTACTAAATTAGGAATTGCATTTGCAAACAACCTAACTGTCAAAGAAAATACCCTGTGGTTTAAAAGAAAAATAAGTAAAATAATTATATAGTCTTGAAATAAATGCTTAAAATATAACTTTTATAAGGTTTTCACTTTTATCAAAATAATGTAATCTTAATTTTGAATCATTTGTACTTTAATATAATAAAGCTCACCCATCAAGAGTTATATTGAATAACATAAGGTTAAGCTTGGATACGTACAAGTAAATACATACCTATGAAAATTAAATATGACACAATTTAAAATTAGAAGGGGAAGAGATCACATATAGTACCTTTTACATTTATAGATATGAGTATTCCAAAGAAAAAGATAAAAACCGTGTAGCACCAATGCAATATTCACAGCACCGCCAGCAACTGTAAATATGCTGGCATAGTGCTCAATCTCAAAATATTGCAGACTGTCCATATAGAAGACATTTATTCAGACACCAGAAAACTGAATTCCAAAACCAGAAGCATGAATCCATCATAGTAGTAAAGAAGATAATAAGCCATAACAACACAGAGAGTCACCCCATCCTTTAGCCTTCCCACAAACCAATATTTAGGCACAAAGCTGTATCCCTTGGGGGCGCCCTTTCCACCTTTCACCTCTAACTGCTCTGACTCCCAGCTTCCTGTGGGTTCTGCTCCACCCTTCAACAAACTCCTCCACAGACTCCATGTGATTACATTCAGCCTCTAAGAGGGTAGGAAAATCTTCAAACCAGGCACGTCTTCAAATTCCCTTAGGCTTATTAAGGAACAAGAATAATCTTCAAATTCCCATTTCCATTACAAACAGTTATAAAAGATAAAATAAATCATCTTTAAATGGAAAAGCTTTTTCATGCACAAAATTATTTAATCTAAAATAGACAATTGGTATAATCAGAAAAAAACTTTTTCTCAGATTTAACAAATAAGTTTATCTAATATAAGTATATAACATATCTGTGTATATCCAGATTTACACATAATATGCATATATGTTTGTAAAACATAGATGGCCTAATATCTATATTATAAATAATTTTATTTTATTTCATAGAAATCAGGAATATGTACTGATTTCAAAAAGGAAAATTAAGAGGAAATGTGTGATTGAATCAGAGAACTAGAGATTAAAAAAGTTCTTAGAGACCATTTCATCCATATTATTATATAATATTGTTTGTATCTGTATAAAGACTATGACAAAACAAGGATATTTCATTGTTCACACTCTTCTGAATTAGTACAATATTCTCAAAACTTTTGGAATTATGCTAGCGAAGTGGCCAAAATGTTGATAACCATTAACGTAGAGATTATTTAGACATATACCACATGTAACTCCTTTATAAAATCTAAATTCAAATTTAAAAGGATTATTTTACATTAAAGACACTTTTTTGGTCATTGTTGTTCTCATAAAGAAGTGGAAACTGAATAGTTGCTAACCAAGTGAATGATTGATTTATCGTGATGAAGGGGTTTGTGTAGCTACATGAAACTATGAGCTATGCCCTGCAGGATTGCCCAAGATGGACAGTTCATAGTGGAGATTTTTGACAAAAGCTGATTCACTGAAGATGGAAATATCAAACCAGTCCAGCAACTTTTCTAAACCCCATGGATACTTCTAAAATAATAAAAGAGATAACATGAGAAGATGAGCCCCTCAGGCCAGAAGGTGTCCAATATGCTACTGGAGAAGAGCAGGGGATAACTACAAGTATCTCCAGAACTAATGAAGCAGCTGGGTCAAAGCCAAAAGGAAGTTCAACCACAGATGCATTTGGTGATGAAAGGAAAGTCCAATGCTGTAAAGATCAATATTGCATAGGAACCTGGAATGTAAAATCTGTAAACCAATGTAAACTGAATGTGGTCAAAAAGGAGATGGAAATATTAAGCATTAACATCTTGAATATCATGGAACTTAAATGGACAGGAAAGGGTGGATTTAATTCAGCTTATCAATAAGTATACTACTGTGGGCAAGAATTCCTTATAAGAAATGGAGAAGCCATGATAATCAATGGAAGCAGTATTAAGGTATAATCTAAAATATGACAGAATGATGTCTGTTTGAATGCAAGGCAGACCATTCAGTATCACAGTAATACAATTCTATACTCCAACCACTAATGCCAAATAGGCCAAAGTTGATCAGTTCAACGAAGACCTACAATAAATCTATACTGAAAATGACCTAAATAAACTTGATGAGTTAAAATTGCCTTACCAAGACAAACTATTACTAATAGTTTAGGTACTCAGGTACAGAATGAATGGGGAGATGTGATTACTGAGTGATGGTCAGTAATACATTTGTTGGGAAATATATTTCAGGACTGGAGAAGGGCAAATGTCTCTGTTAAAAAGAAGGGATATCATACTATCTTTAAGGTATAGACCAGTGAGTTTGACTTCAATTTTCGGGAGCATTTTAGGAAGGATTATTAACAAGATGTTATATGCATATCTAGGGGAAAAAGGAAACAGTTATTTTTAAAAGTCAGTGTTGCTTCATCAAAGTATATCTTACCTGATTTATTTTTATTAATAAGATTACAAAGCTGGCCCCTTAGGGATAATGGTATAGTTATGATTTATCTGGGTTTTATCAGCATATTTGATGAGACATTTACTTCTATTTTTGTGGGAAAGATAAAGATAAATCAAACTGGATGACTGACCAGATTCAGAGGGTAGTTCTTTGTTTCAAAGATATTATAAAAGAGATATCTCCCCAAAACTATGCTTGGCCTTGCACTTTTAATATTTTTTTATATCAGTGACTTGGATAAAGGCATAGATTCCAGGCCAATCAAATAAACAGATGAAAGAAAAATTTGAGGCACAGAGAGCACACTGAAGGACTGTCAGGATCCAAAAAGATACTTAGAGCAATACAGTATTAGCTTAACTTGCATGTGATAAATTATTAATTAACAAATTATAAGTTTAATTAAGTCAGGAGTATGATGTGGTATACCCCTTACCTTTTCCACCCCACTCCTCAAAAGAAATAATCTCAGGTTTCACTGAGAGGCACAGTTTCTAAAAATAGGGAAATGATTGTTCCTATTGAATGTGATCTAGTCAGACTACTTATGGAAGGCTGTTTTCATTTTGAAATACCCAAATTCAGAAAGAACATTGAAAACATTCCGAGAAGCCAAAGTCTTAGTTATCACAGGAGTCTTGGTCAGATTAGAATAAGTTAGAGGAATTTTACTTCTATTTACCCTGGAGAAGAGAAGACTTAGCAAAGGGATTGGGGTAGGAGTAGGCTATATAACTAGCCATGTTATATTTTTTCCAGAAAGATTAAATTTCTCCTGTTTTGCCTTGGAGCAACAGGATGGAAGTCAAGGAGACAAATTTAGAAATGAGATAAAGAAAAAAAATTCCCCCAAATCAAAGCTATCCAAAAGTTAAATGACCTGCCCCATCAGTTAGTAAATGACTCCTCATTGAAGGTCTTCAAGTGGTTTAAGTATCTGGACCAATATTCATTTAAATTATAATGAGGAACATTTGTACTTTATGGAATTAACAAGAATTCTGCTGATACATTTGTCATCTCAAACACTCTTCAATTTTGTGATATTCAGTTTATCATTCTATGGCAAATCACAATATAAACTCAATAGATATAACACACATAAAGTCATTAAAATATTGAATATCAAATATTGACTTAATGCATTTTTATTATTGCAATTTTACTACTCTAAGATTTTAAATTTCATAAGAGCAAGGATTGTTTCATGTGGTGGAACGGGCATTGGATTTGAAATAAGATGAACTTGATGATTCTACCTAAGTGTGACATTAAATAAGTCATAACCTCTCTGATATTGTTTTCAAATTTTCCAAAGTAATTTTCATATTTGGTTCTCACACATGATATTCTATCTCCCATCTTTGTACTTCTTATTTCCTGATCTATAAAGGTCCCCACACCCCCCCTTACAGACACAAATGCTTCATTCTTTCCCTGGTACTTTTCAAGACTCAAATCAAATATCACCTTCTGAAGAAAGCTTTTACAAATCCCTTCTCATATTTTACTCTATCTAGGCTGTATCATATGCATGTTTTGTTACATATAATCTGTTTATGTGATGTATATATATATATATATATGCAGATTATACACATATATGTACCCAATTATTTATGTGTTTTCCCCTTCATTAGGATGAAAAATTTTGGAAGGAAGAGTTTTCACATTTCTTTGTATTCTAGTACTTAACACAGTTCCTGGCACATAGGGAACATTTGATAAATGATTTATGATAAATTGTTTGGTTTTTAAAATGACAATTCCTGAGAATATAAAATCCTAAGCACTTTCTTTGTACTTCCATCATTACTTATATAGTTCCTTGTTCATAGGTTTAGAATTAAAAATGTAATTAAATTTTCATTACTAAAATGCCACATTATCACTCATTAGGAGAGCCATTTGCCACCAAATGAAAAAAAGATAAAATGGATTGGAGAAACTAATCAAATCTTTCATTTAAAATTTCCATGAACCTCTTTCCAATTGCTATAATTTCTCAATTGACCTACAGAATAGAAATAACCAAGTATTGGAATTCAATCAATCAACATTTCTTAACTGTCTATTATATACCAGATACTGTGCTCAGTATTGAAAATAAAGAGGGAGAGAGACAGAGAGAGAGAGAGAGAGAGAGAGAGAGAGAGAGAGAGAGAGAGAGACAGAGAGAGAGAGACAGAGACAGACAGAGAGACAGAGACAGAGAGACAGAGACAGAGACAGAGAGACAGAGACAGAGAGACAGAGAGAGAGACAGAGAGAGACAGAGAGACAGACAGAGAGACAGAGAGAGACAAAGAGAGAGACAGAGAGAGACAGACAGAGAGAGAGAGAGACAGAGACAGAAAGAGAGAGAGACAGAGACAGAGAGACAGAGACAGAGAGACAGAGCGACAGAGAGAGACAGAGACAGAGAGACAGAGAGACAGAGAAAGAGAGAGAGACAGAGACAGAGAAAGACAGAGACAGAGAGAGAAACAAAGAGAGACAGAGAGACAGAGACAGAAAGAGACAGAGAGACAGAGAAAGAGAGACAGACAGAGAGACAGACAGAGAGTGTGTCTTTGCCCTCAGGAGGTTCACAATTGAATGCAGGAGACAACAAATTATTATATAAAATAGGATAAAAAGGTAATGATTGGGGAGGCCAGGTAGCAAAGCGAGGAAGAGCACTGGCTCCAGTGTTGGGATGACATGTGGATCGAATCTGGGTTCAGACACTTATTACCCACCCAGAAACACCTGGTGGTGTAACCTTGAGCAAGTTACTTAACCCCAATTTCTTAGGGGCAGCCAGGTGGCTCAGCAAGTAATACCACCGGCTCCAGTGTTGGGATGACCTGGGGATGAAATCTGGTCTCAGATACTTAGCACCACACCCAGAAATAACCGGCCTTGTAACCTTGGGCAAGTTACTTAACCCCGATTGCTTTAAAAAAAATGATTAACAGAGGAAAGGGATTAGAATTAAGAGGGTTTGTGGGAAACTTCTTGTATAATTGCTCAAAATACTAAGAATTTCCCATATAATTTCCTCAAGTCTTCCCAAAATCTACACATTCCTTAAAACACCTCTGCTTAGATCATCCAATTGCCATTTTTAGAAAGAATCTTTGGAAATTTTCCACCATGTTCTTACTTTAAGTGACCCATTTGTAAACCTTCTGTACTTGGAAGATGAAGCTGAGCATCTCTCAGAAATACATAAAATAACTGATGAATATGTGTCAGACATGATTCATTGTAAGTAGGAACAAGTTTATATTCAGCTCTTTTTCATTTTGATGACAAGACAAATATATGTAGCAGTGTGAAGAAAGTATAAGGGTTGTTTTTCATAGAAAAATACATAGTAACTTGCTGGCTCATAGAACTCTTCACAGCAATAATGTTTTGACAAGAGTCTTGATGGATGTGTCATCAACATTTTTCACAGGAGAAAATGTGTCTTACAGACAAAATTATGCTTTGACAATATTTCCCTACTCTCAACAAATTGATTGTGTTAGACATCACTTGTACCTGATGTAAACTATTTGGGTTTGGGGATGTGCAGCCAAATGCAAAAAGATTAAACAATGAATTTCTTGAAAAAATCCTGTTTACAACTATGAACACTTGACAGTTTAGTTTTTATTTGGTATTTAAGGGACAAATCACTGAAAAAATATTAAAGGTAAAATTATTTGTGTCTAACTTCATTAATAGTTGTATCATAAAAATGCATTGTGATGCCAAATTTTGTTATAGAGATGATCTTTGGTTGTTGATTTCTGTCACAGAACAGAGAAAATTCTGCTAGATTCTACCAACCTTCAAATAATGGGAATAGGTTATTTTCTGTGTTCCAATTTATATAAATATAGAGGCTCATTACTAGATGACTGGTCAGCAAGTAAAGTAATTTTTGGAATTGGCAGCCAATGCATTGGAGACACTAAAAGCCCTAAGTATAGTGTCACTATGTTCCGTTTCTCTAGAAATAGTAATAGATGAGGGAGTAGAAAGTTGTACAATTTGTATGGACATTAAAAACATTAATTGTGAAAAATCTTACTATTTGACCTTTATCTAATGACCAGTGAGTTGAATATTTTAATGAATAAATGAATGAATAAGTGAATAAAATATCATTTAGGAACTTATGAGATACAAAATACTTTTCCGCTCTGGGAATACAAACATTTATAAAATCAGACAGTAAATATTTTTAAATATCTACAATGTGACAGGCATTTCACTAAGTATTTAAAGAAAGAGAGAAGATGCCTGAAATAGTTTCCAGGACCTAACTGTCTAATGAAGAAAGACAACATGCAAACAGCTGTCCATAAACAAGTAATATATAAGATAAATTCAGAAAAAAAAATCAAGAGGGGAAAGCACTAAAATAAACAGTTTTCAGGAAAAAAAAAAACTTCTTGTACAAGTTCTAATTTTGAATGCTACATAAAGGGAATCAGAGAAGCAAGGAGGTAGAGCTAAAGATGATGAATATTTCAGTCATAGGGGACAGCCAGTAAAAATATTTGAAGTCAGGAAATGTATGATCTTGTCTAAGGAACAGAAAGGAGACAAGTGGCACTAGATTGCAGTTTATAGTGAAGGAGGGGAGGACATAAGGTATGAAAAGTCTTGAAAGTTTTTGAGTAAGGTGTCACATTATAAAGGATTTTGAATGCCAGGCAGATAATTTTATATTTGCTGCTTGAAATTATAAGGAGCTACTAGAGTAACTTGAGTCATTACTCAGTACCAAGGAGAGGTCTTTTCTTCATCTTGACTTGGGGCTGTTCTCAGATTCTCTGGATCCCCTTCCACGGTCCCAGATTCTACCTGGATTCAATGGCAGACAGCTCCCAGTTCTTTGACCAGCTCTCTGGAGAGGTCCTGCTCCACATTGGCGTTCACAGAGTCTGGTCCATGTCAGCTCCTTCACCATTTCTGCTCCGAGGAATTTAAGGCTCAACCAAGCCACAAACAAAGTCTCAGCATCCTGGTCATACTTCAGTCATCTGGGCTCCAGGGCTCCTGGACTCTTGTCTCCTGGATCCTGGCTCCTGGCCTCCTGACTCTGGGCACTGGGCTCCTAGGATCCTGTTCAGGAGTTTTCAGGACTCAGTTCTCCATTCTTCTGTAGCTGTTCTGCCACCAGATCTTGGTCTCGAGAAAATGCTGACTGTGCTTCTCTGGGGCTTTTCTTAGATACACAGTATTACCTACTTCACTTCCTTTAGCCAACTTCCTGTTACTTCAGTAACAAGGGGCAGGAGTTCATACCTTCTTATCCCCCAATCAGAGGCTTGATCAGTTACTAAATGTTAAGTACCTGCTACTTTTCTCAACACAAAAGGGCTCTTCAAGTTCAAAATTATATTACCATTAAAACATCCTGGGCCCCATGCAATGATGTTAGGCCAATTAAAGGCAAGGGAGTTCTCCAAAATCCCTTAAGACTGTTTAGGGCAATAAAATGTATACTGTTTCCAACAAAGACTTGACACAGTCAAAGGCACTTGACTAGCTGAAAGTAGCAGCAAAATATTACTGTCTTACCATTTGATATAAAGTTGTCACAGATATTTAAGAACGACAAAAGTGGATATCAAAAACTATGTTCAGGGGTGGGGGTTGGCTAGGTGACACAGTGAATAGAACACTGGCCCTGGAATGAGGAGGAACTGCATTCAAATTCGGACTCAGACACTTAACACTAGCTCTGTGACATTGGGCAAGTTACTTAACCACAATTGCCCTCCAAAAAAGCAATATATATATATTATGTTGGGGGAAAAGAGAATAAAAGAAAGAAAACTTTTGCATGAGGCAGAAGAGATAATATTATCTAACAGCAGAAATGGCAAAGATGAACATTTTTATTATGTTTCTGTGCTATTTCGAGGACAATGAATCACTGGAAATGACAGAACAAAAATTATTAACATGTAGTTAATATTCAAGAAGAATAAGGAGATTGTGTGAATACTTAGCTCTAGTTTAACAATTGAAGTTACCTGACCTAGATGAACTTCATCTTCACATTCTGAAAACACAAGTATAATCGATGAAGAACTGATGACAGTGGTATTTAGAAGATCATGGGAAATAAAGGCATGATTAGAAGAATGAAGAAGGGCAAGTATTATCTTTTAAAATGACAAAAAAGGGGGCATGAGGGAAGTTGCATAATTCTGAGAAAAAGAAAAAATAATGATTGATCAAAGTCAGTGGGTTCATTAAGAATAATTAATGCAAGATGGAGCCAAGATGGTGGAGTTAAAGCAGGAGCTTGTCTGAGCTCCCACTCTACCCACCTCCAATACCTGTAAAATATGACTTGCAACAAATTTTAGAATTACACAACCCACAAAGTAGCAGAAAGAAACAAATCTCATGGTGAAGGCAGCCTGCCTGGCCAACAGGAAGAGTCTATGGCAATAAACTGGGAGCCAAGCACAGTCCTGAGTGAGCTGTGTGGGCCAAGACCTGGAGAATCCCCAACCAGCAGCCCAGACCTGCCAGAACAGACTTCCAGAAAGTGAATCACCAGTAGCTGTGGCAGTTTCCAAACTTCTCAATATGTAAATAACAAAGAGAAAGTTAAAGAGCAGTATGGAACTCTGTTGGAACCTGTTGATGGAAAAGCACAATCTGGCTCCTGCACCCAGGGATGCAAACATGGATAAGGTGTGGTGGCTGCAGTTGCTGCAATGTGGCTGTCCCCCCCCCCCAGTTCCTGGCCTGCAGATCACAGGGGGACCAAGTGACCATTCAGAGGGTAAGCACTCTTGCTTTGACCTGCTTGTCTGTGGGTCGCAGACTTTGGCGATGGTCCTGGAGTGAAGAACAGTAGTGTGCCAGAGTTTGTGGTGGACTTATAGAGGGTGCCCTCCTTAGAGTTCTGACAATAGCTCTGACAACTGTGAAAACCTCAGCAATTTGGGACACGACTCTCTCCACTCTGGAAGCAGAGTTCTGCTGTGGCAAAGAGCTCAAAACTTTAGTAATTGGCTGGCAAAATGAGTGAATAGAGGAAGCAAAAACAGACAATAGGATCCTTTTGTGGGGACAAAAAGAATCAAAACATAGAATAAGAAGACAACAAGGTCAAAACTCCTGCATCAAAAGCTTCTCAGAAAAAATAATATGACCTTGTTGCAGGGCATGGAGTAGCTCAAGAAAGATTTCGAAAATCTAGTAAGAGAAGTAGAGTAAAAGATAAGAGAAATGAGAATGGTGCAAGAAAATCAAGAAAAGCAAGTCAACAGACTGAATGAAGAAAATAACAACTTAAAAATAGCCTAATTAAAATGGCAAATGAGGTCCAAAAAATCAATGAGGAGACGACTGCCTCAAAAAGTCAAATTGGTCAGATGGAAAAGGAATTCCAAAAACTCACTGGAGAGGATAATTCCTTCAAAATTATATTGGAACAAATGAAAGCTAATGTCTTTATTAGAAATAAGATATTATAAAACAGATCCAAACAAATGAAAAAATTATTAGGCAATATGAAATACCTAATTTGAAAAACCACTGACTTAGAAAATAGGTCCAGGAGAGATCATTTAAAAATTATTGGACTACCTGAAAGCCACGACCAAAAAAAGAGCCTAAATTGCATCCTTCAACAAATTATCAAGAAAAAGTTAGCCTGATATTCCCTAGACCAGAGACCAAAATAGAAATTGAATGAATTAACTGATCACCTCTTGAAAAATTTCCCCAAAAGAATCTCCTTGGAATATTATAGCCCAATTCCAGAGGTCCCAGGTCAAGGAAAAAAAATGTTACAAGTAGTCAGGAAGAAACAATTTGAGGATTGTGGAAAAACAATCCAGATAACAAAATACCTAGCAGCTTCTATATTAAAGGATCTAAGGGCTTGGAATATGATATTACAGGGGTGAAAAGAGCTAGGGTTAAAACCGAGAATCACCTGCCCAGCAAAACTGAGTATAATGCTTCAGGGGAAAATATGTTCATTCAATGAAATAGAGGACTTTTAAGCATGCTTGTTGAAAAAAACAGAGCTGAACAGAAAATTTAACTTTCAGATACAAGAACAGAAGCATGAGAAAGTAAACCAGGAAAAAGAAATCATAAGGAACTTATTGAAGTTGAACTATTTACATTGCTACATGGAAAAACAATGAGTGTAACTCATGAGACTTTTTCAGTATGGAGATGGTTCAAGAGAATATATGTTTGTATACTTACATACATATGTATGTATAGGAGTGTGTGTATACATATATATGTGTGTGTGTGTGAGTGAGTGTGTGTATATGTGTGTACATGTATGCATAAACAGATGGCAGAGGATCAGCTGATTATGAAGGGATGATATCTAAAAATTAAAATTTAGAGGTTAGAGAGGAATATATTGGGAGAAGGAGAAAGGGAGAGATAGAATGGTGTAAATTATGTCATATAAAATAGGCAAGAGAAAACATTTACAATGGAGGGGAAGAGCAGGAAAGTGAAAGGGAATGGGTCAACCTTACTTTTATTGAATTTGGCTTGAGGAGGGAGTAACATACACACTTAGTTGAGTAACTTACCCTACAGGAAAGTAGGGGAGAAGGGGATAAGAGGAGGGATGATGGAAGTGAGGGAAGATTGGTGGAGAGGGTAGTTAGAAGCAAACACTTTTGACAAAGAACAGGGTCAAAGTGAAAAAGAGAATAAGTGGGGGTCACAATAGGATGAAGGGAAATATAGTTATTCTTTCACAGTATAACTGCTATGGAAACATTTTGCATAGCTACACCTGTACAACCTATACTGAATTGCTTGTCTCCCCAGTAGGGGTGATTGTGGAGGGATAAAGGAAAGGAATTTGGAAATGAAAGTTTTAAAAACAAATATTTAAAAAAGGATAATTAAAGACTAATTTCATTTCATTTTTGACAAGATTGTTGAACTAGTAGAGGAGGGAAGTGACCAGATTAGATTTTACCTATTTTGCAGATTAACCTTAGGTATCACTGTGTTAAAATATTTGAGAAAGACTTTTTTTTAGCATCAAAGCTTATGATAAAAACTCACATAATATCCTTGTGGGAAAGACATTGATTAGATGATAATACAACCAGATATACTCAGAACTTATTGTGTTGTAGTAAATCCAATCATAGCTTCTCTCCTGAACACTGCTGCTGTGAATAACTTTAATAGTGAACATGTTATTTATTCAGCAATAAACTAAACATAACATTCAAGAAAGTAAAGCATAATATTCACAATAGCATAACATAACAACTTGTTATGAAGCTGTCTATATAGTCTTAAACAACACATCATTCAGTATATCTTATCATCATCTTTAAGAGGTAGCAGAAAATTCAAACACCATCCACCCCTAGGTCACAGTATTTCACAATCTCTACTCAATGCAGAGTATCCTAGTAAAGTACTAATTTGTCTTAATTTGAGGCTGGCTTCCAATCATCATTAATGCGTAGCAGAAAGTGAAAATGTCATCCATGCCTAGGTCACAGTAAGTTATAATCACATCTGTCAATACAGACTATCCAAGTAAGGTCCTCTTTCATATTAACTTGAGACTAACTTCTAAAGCCCAAGACTCCTCCTCCACTGGCTGACCACTCCCAGCTCTATGCTGGATTCACCCAAGTCTTTCCTGGATTCACTAACAGGCAGCTCTCTGTTCTTGTTCCGTATTTCAGCTAACCAGGACTTCTCCACTCCACACTCGTTTCAGTTTCTGTTTCTAGGAAAACAAAGCTTAACAGGGCTACACCAATAAACACACGTGACAAGTAGTATCATCTCAATTCACTTCCTGCCTGAGAAATCAAGACAAATAGAGTGCTTCTGACAAATTACACAGATTAACAAACAGATTGTTTCTATATGACAAAGTAAAATCAACACAGAACCACAGACATAACTTCTGTCTGAGAAAGTAACATATACAAACAGATAGAGCACCAACATCATAAACATTTTCTCTCTCAGTTCTGCTCAGTACAGTTCTGTTCATGTTTTCTCTGCTCTACTTCTTCCTGGTTCACCCTTCCCTTTGCACCCCTTTGGCAATCTCTTCACATTGTGGACTTCCATGTGATTACATGCCACCTATTAAGGGCAGGGGAAGTCTTCAAATTCCCTTAGATATATTAAGGGAAGGGAAGATCTTCAAACACACTTAGGCCTATTAAGCCCAACACAATGTATACTGTTTCTAATCAAAGACTCTTGCTACAATCAAAGTCAAGGCATGAAGGAACTTGATTAGCTTAAACTCAATCCTGAAAAAAAGCAAAATATCCTATTTTACTTTCTATTACAGTAGCCCGACTCAAAGAACAGTTGTTAATAATTCAATGGAAAGATGGAAGCATGGTTACACCAGTCATGTGTCCTTGTCCTAGTGCTGCTTAATATTTTGATTATTTTCTTGTACATAGGAAAATAGATATTTCTATCTTCCCTATCACCTGCAGAAATTGTTCATTCTAAGATTGATGCACAAAGGGGGAAAAAAATGTTAAGGTGAGATCTTAACAGAGTCTGTTAAGAAATGGAAATTCAAAATAGATTATTTAGAAATTTTCATGAAAAATTCAGATGAAGGAATCATATAATAAAAGTCAAGAATATAAAGAAAAAGAAGAGAAATATTGAAGATATTAAGGAAAAGATTTTTTTTCTAACCCCAAAAGAAAACACAAAGAACTCTCACATTTTCGTTGCTGTGGAGTATCCTCCCATAATACCCTTTACAAATGGGCTCTGTGGCCTAGCGGCCCCTTCCCCCGAGCCAGGTCACCCGTGATCGTGCGCCGCAGTCCCCTGGCTGAGAGGGGCTGCTAGGGAGCCGCAACTAAGGTTTACATCATCATAAGAAGAACAAGCAATATGGGAGCAATTCCGTCCAGCGGTTCACTTGTAGCAACTACTACCGAAGGCGTCTGTTTTCCACCTCCAGCAATAGCTCCTGTGGAAGTGCTGAGCACTCTGGGAAAGTGACCCCCCGCCATCCTGGTCTTCCCAAATCAGACCCAGGCCACTGCTGGGCAAGCTTCTTCTACTGCAACTCGAGTCATCCCTTCATTACAACTGTATTGGAATCCCCAGAGCACTCGGGAACTTTCCAGGTTGCTCATGGCATGATCACTTGTGACCTGGCTCAGGAGGCCATGAGGAACTGGCATGTTAGCGAGCCCAGCAAGACCAGTGGGCCTTTTGCATGAGCAGCAGCACCCTTCCTGCTTCTCCCCTGCTTCTGAAGTGTGCTAGGCATAAGAGCCCATTTCCCCCTCCCCTCCCCTCCCTTCCCTCTCCCATGTCTTCCTTTAGAATAGATAGGCTGTGTAAGTGTAGAAGTAGTTGTGCGGTGTGTGTGTGTGTGTGTGTGTGTGTGTGTGTGTGTTTTAAGGAAAACAAGCAAAACACCAAAAAACAAGTAAAAGAAACCACACTGCTATTGTATTTTTTTTTTACTATCTGAATTACCTATGTGCTTTTCAATAGCCTCAGTAACCTGTTACTTTGTACTCCACTGAAACTAATAAACTTTGAGCAGCCTTTAAAAAAAAAGAAAAAGAAAAAAGAAATAAAACCAGGGCAAACCCTAACAAAAATTTTTGAAGGAAGCTAAGGGAGATTTTGCTTGAACGCTTAACTGACAGGGCTAAAAAAGGAAGAAGTATTAGAAAAGTAGGAAAAAGAAGGAAAAAACAGTTAAAATACTAAAACAAACAAAAAAAAACTGGTCCAAAAATTAGGGGGGAATTTGCTAGACAGGAAGAAAGAGATGCTTCAGGGTGAGCCACAGAAATAGATTGCAAATGTAATTCTTTTAAAGTAGATAAAGCTAAAATAATTCAAGATAAAATTGCTGTGTATATACATAATCATAGGGAAAATCTCAATTCAGGAAAGATAGACTAAACATAATGTAATACTAAACTATATAACTTAAAATGTGAATGGATTGAACAATCCAACGGGCAGAGACAAGATGGCAGAGTGAAAACAGTCACTCTGCTGGGCTTCATCTCCAACCACCTTGAGTACCTGTAAAATATGACTCTAAACAAATTTTAGAGCTACAGAACCCACAAAGTGGGAGAGGGAAATAAATCTCTCGCTGAAGGCATCCTGACGGACAAAAAGTATATATAGAACTTAGCTAGGAGCCACATAGAGTCCCATTTCAGCTGAGCTATTCTAGCCCCAGGGTGGCACCAAATAGCAGCAGAGACTGGCCAGAGCAGGCTTCAGGAGAATGAGTCACTGGCAGCTGGTGAAGTTTCCAGATTTCTCAACCCATAAACCTCAAATAAAAGTAAAAGTTCAGTGGGAAACTCTGCTGGAATCCGGTGACAGAAGAGCATCGTCTGGCCCATACCCCCAGGGGTGAGAAGTTCCAGAGGTGATGAGGCTGTAGCTGCTGCTGCATGGTTGCCTCTGGAGCTCCTGGCCTGCAGAGCATAGGGGAACCTAGCACCATTCAGAGGGTAATTACTATTTATTTGACCTGCTTAGATCTTGATCACAGTTTTGGGTAGTGGTCCTGGGGTGTGTAGCAATGTGGCAGAGCTTGTGGTGTCTCTAGAGAGAGCACCCTCCTCAAAACTCTGATAACATTTGTGGAAAACGCAGCAATTTGGGACATAGCTTGATGCCCTCTAGAAGCTGAGTTCTGCTGTGACAAAGAGCTCAAAAGTCAAGTAATTGGCTGACAAGATGAGCAAGTAGAGAGAAGCACAATCAGACAATAGAGTCCTTTTTTGGAGATAAAATGGATCAAAACATGGAATGAAGTCAAAACTACTTCATCAAAAGCTTCCAAGAAAAATATGAACTGACAAGCCATGGAGGAGCTCAAGAAGTATTTTGAAAATCAAGTAATAGAAGTGGAGGAAAAATTGGGAAGATAAATGAGAATGATGCAATAAAATCATGAAAAGTGAATCAACAGCCTGCTAAAGGATACCCCC
Organism: Petaurus breviceps papuanus; assembly: GCF_028583685.1. NCBI lineage: Eukaryota > Metazoa > Chordata > Mammalia > Diprotodontia > Petauridae > Petaurus > Petaurus breviceps. The sequence continues at coordinate 641,928 of NW_027186320.1, forward strand.
AAAATACTAAAGAAAATACACCTTAAAAAATAGACTAACTCAAAAGGTAAAAGAAGCCCCGAAAGTCAATGAGGAAAAGAATGCCTTGAAAATACAAATTGCCCAAATGGAAAAGGAATTTCAAAAACTCACAGAAGAGAATAATTCCTTCAAAATTACATTGGAGCAAATGTAACCTGATGACTTGATGAGAAATCAAGATAATATAAAACAGATCCAAACAAATGAAAAAAAATTTAGGTAATATGGAATATCTCATTGGAAAAACCACTGAGCTGGAAAATAGATCCAGGAGAGATCACTCAAAAATTACTGGACTACCTTAAAGCCTTGATTAAAAAAAACAAAACAAAACCCTAGGTGCATCCAGGTGGCACAGTAACAGCACCGGCTCCAGAGTCGAGATGACCTGGGATCGAATCTGGGCTCTGATACTTAGTACCACACCCAGAAATAACTGGTCATGTAACCTTGAGCAAGTTACTTAACACCAATTGCTTAAAAAAAAAGCCTAGAATGCATCCTTCAAGAAATTCTCACGGAAAATTGCCCTCATATTCCACAACCAGAAGGAAAAATAGAAATAGAAAGAATTCACTTATTGCTTCTTGAAAAAGATCCCTAAAAGAAAACTCCTAGGAATATCATTGCTAAATTCCAGAGCTTGCAGGACAAGGAGAAAATATTACAAACTCTCACAAAGAAATGATTTGAGTATAGTGGAAACACAATCGGGATAACACAAAATCTTGCAGTTTCTTCATTAAGAAATCAAAGAGCTTGGAATATGATATTTTGGAGATCAAAGAAGCTAGGATGAAAAACAAGAATCACCTACCCTACAAAACTTAGTGTAATGCTTTAGGGGAAAATATGGTCATTTAATGAATTAAAGGATTTTCTAATATTCTTTTTTTTTTTAAGCAATCGGGGCAAAGTAACTTGCTCCAGGTTACACGGCCAGTTATATCTGGGTTTGGTAGTAAGTATCTTAGCCTGGGATTCGATCCCCAGGTCATCCCGACACTGGAGCTGGTGCTCTTACTCACTGAGCCACCTGGCTGCCCCTAAGCAATTGGGGTTAAGTAACTTGCTCAAGGTTACATGGCCAGGATTTTCAAATATTCTTGATGAAAAAAACAGAGTTGAACAGAAAATTTAACTTTCAAATATGAGTAGCAAGAGAAGCATGGGAAGGTAAACAGGAAAAAGAAATCATAAAAATTTTATTAAAGTTGAACTATTTACATTCCTACATATCAAAATGATAATTGTAAGTCATGAGACTTTTCTCAGTATGAGGATAGTCTAAGGGAATACACACATACATACATAAATACATATGTTGGTGGTTTTTTGTGTGTATGTATATATGTATGTTTATACATACATATATGTATGTATAGAATGGTTTATGTGTGTATAGACAAATATGTAAGTGTGTGTATGTATGTGTACATGTATACATAGACAGAGAACAGAGGATCAGTTGAATATGAAGGGATGATATCTAAAAAATAAAATTAAGTGTTCAGAGAGGAATATAATGAAGGAATTAGAAAAGGAGAGAAAGAATAGAGCAATTTGTGTCATAAAAAAGAAGCAAGATAAAACTGTTACAATGGAGAGGAAGAGCAGAAAGGTGAAAAGGGCATGGATCAATTTGAATCTCACTGAATTTGTCTTAATGAGGTTATAACATACACACTCATTTGGCTATCTTGCCCTACAGGAAAGTAGAGGAGAAGGGGATAAGGGTGGGGATGATGGAGGGGAGGGCAGGTTGGGGGAGAGCCTATTAAGAAACACATAAATTTGAAAAGTGTCAGGGTCAAGGTAGAGAATGGAATGGGGTTGTACAGGATAGGATGGAGGAAAATGAGGTATTTCACAATGTAAATACTGTGGAAATGTTTTATATATAACTACACATGTACAACCTATATTGAATTGCTTATCATCCCAGTAGGGGTGAGTGATTAGGAAAAAAAGGGAAAATATCTGGAAATCAAAGTTGTAAGAACAAATGCAACTGGGAAATAAAATATGCCAGCACTGGGGTATAGAAATCCATTTTCCCTATTAGAAAGCTAGAGAGGGTATGGGGGGATATAGGAGAGAGCAGACTGTGGTAAAGAGTTCTCAGTAGGCTTGCTATCTTTGGGTGGGGGTAGGGAAAGAAATGGGGAAATTGGCAAATCAAAATCTTATGGAAATGAATGAAATAAATTTAATAAATATAAAAATATATTTTAAAGAAAGAAGAGAAAATCTTAGAATATTTTGTTTATGAGAAACATACCAAAATGCCAAAGATAAACATAAAAGAAAAATAAAGTATTAGCCAACAAAATCCTTATGAGTCAAGTGAATTGAAAAAAAAAAGTTGTAATCATGTTATCAGGCAACGCAAAAGAAAAAGCAAAACCACAACAAACCAACATATTACCCACAGTATAAAAAGAGATAAAAGAGAGAAACTGCATTTGTGTAAAAGAAACCATGGACAAAGAAAAAGAATCATTAAAAGTAATATTCTAAATGCATTCACTTCTAACTTTAAAAAAAGTAAAATAATTGTGTCACAAAGATATAGTAATATAATTGCATGAGGAGAGTTTAAATTTCTATCCTCAGTTTTATACAAATTTAAAGATAAATTAGTGAAAAAATCCTATAGATAAATTTTAATAAATTGATGGATAAATGCATTAAATATGGTGTCCTCTAAATGGGACTACTAAAAAAGGCATGTCTTTTTCATAACTACATAGAACCCTAAAATATATCATATATGGAGATATTGCAAACAAGTATTAAAATTTGCAAATGTTAAACATGTTCTGATAGACAATAATACAATAATACTAGTAATTTGTGTTGGGGCCAAAAACAAAAAAAAACATGAACCAAACTTAAATTTGTCCATGAAAACCCGAACAAAGACTGAGTTAAGCAACAAATTATAGCAATAGTCTTAGTAATGTGAAAGAAAATGTTGCTTATGAAATAGCATATGTGTATGTGTAGGTGTGTGTATTTGATACATACATACATAGATCTTTAAATATGTGTATGCATGTGTATATACTCTCACACATATATAACAGTAACAAAAGGGGGGAAAAATAAGAGAATCAATGAACTAATGATTAAAAAAAATGAAATCCAACAAATACATTAATCTAACCAAATTACAATAGTGGTGATAACAAAATTAGAGGAGAAATCAGTAAATTTCAGGAAAAATACTATAGCAATGGTAAACAAAAGTTAATTCTGATCGTTTTGAAATCATAGTAATATTGATAAACTTTTAGTTCTTACATTAAAAAAAATGAACAAGACAAAATCAAATTAAGAAAGTAGCAAATGAGCAAGATAAAGTGTAAACAAAAAAAATTAACAGAATTTACTACGTTCATATATTCTACCAAAACTAAGAACATAAAGGAAATAAGGGAAACTTTATATCATATACAATACCCAAACTAACAGAGGAACAAAGTTCTTAAGCAGTACAATATCTGGAAAAGAAATAGATAATTGCTGTAATTAAACTACTAAGTGGATGGGCATTCTTCTGGATCTGATGGATTCAAAGAAACCATATCATATATACTTTTTAAAGCAATTGGGGTTAAGTAACTTGCTCAAGGTTACATGGCGAGTTATTTCTGGGTGTGGTCGTAAGTATCTGAGCCCGGATTTGTTCCCCAGGTCATCCCGGTGCTTATTGCTGACCCACCTCTAAGCAATTGGGGTTAAGTAACTTGCTCAAGGTTATTCGTCCAGGCATTTCTGGGTGGGAGCGAAGAGTCTGAGCCCAGATTCGATAGCCAGGTCATCCCGATTCTGGGGCCGGTGCTCTTATGCTCTGTGCTACCTGGCCACCCCCATATCATATTTTTAAAGAACAATTTCACACACGCTACATTATTTTCAAAACTGAGAATTTTGTTGAGAAGTACTGCACCTTACTAGAGTCATCTGATAAGACAATAAAATACAGAAAATGAATAATACCTCAATATCATTTGATTAAAAATAAATTTCAGTCAAATATATTACAGTAATTCATCCAAAGAATCACGTCAAAGTTGGATATATAAGAATTAATAAAACATCCAAAACCAGAAGATTATAATTAAAGATGTAAAAATAAAATCCATTCTTAAGATATATCACTCACTTATTCTATAAAGCCTGCAATATTAATGCATAGAAGTATGCTTGGAACATCATAAAAAGTATTTCGAAAATTAAAAATAAGCAACATGTGTAATGGAGATACAGTAAAATTTTGCTAGTCATTTCAGGTGTAAAGCAAGGATACCATTCCCTTTACTGTTATTTAACTTGTTCAGGAAATTATAACAGCTGTGATCCAATGAGATAAATATATTAAAAGCATAACAATAGAGAGAGAGGAAATAAAACTAGTCTTTTTTTTCTGAAGACATGATAGTTGATTTAGAAAAATCCCAAGGAATCATCAAATATACAAATTGAGAGTTGATATTAATATAAATTGACAAAAGCAAGTTTTTTTTTTCCATGAAGTAGAGTAAAAGAGATTAGAACTGAATACACTATATTGTGATAGATAGTATTACTTAATATAACATAATAGCATAATACAAAATAAGTATAATGCAATATGATATATAAAATAAAATTCTAAGAAATAATTGAAAGAGAACTGTTATTTTAAGTAACTAAGTTATCAATAAAATATTTGGGGATCAAACTAACATAGCATATAGTAGTATACTTATATAGATTCAATTACAAGTACTACTTAAATAAACCACCCTTAAATAACTGGGAGAATACTCAATGTTCATATCTAGTCTGTGCCAATACAATAAAAATAACAAAACCACCAAATAAAATTTTGATATTTAATGCTTTACCAATCACTTGATCAAATATATACATTACATAACTGGATAAACATAATTTCCAAAAATATATTAGAGTGGCAGTCATAAGGGAATAAAGGAAAATAATTCGGATGAAGGGATATTTGTATTTCCAGTTATCAAACTATAATAAATAAGTAGTCAAAAAACTGCTTGAAAATAAAGGCATATGAATGGAATAGAGTAGAAAAGAGACAACCGGGAACACAGAAATTCAAAAGCACAAATATTGATTAACTTGAAAACATAAATAATGCAGAAAAGAACTCATTGTTTTATTTTAAAAAATGTTGGGAAACTTGAAGGAATTCTGGCAGAAATTAGACTTAATTAGCACCTTTCAAGATATTCCTTAACATAGTCCCATAAAAAAAAAGATTATGAAATGTCACACACAGCTACAGATAGGACATACGTGATTAACAAAAAATAAATAAATAAAAAGATAAAGGAAATTATCAAAGCTAAAATAGATAACTTTGATTATCTTCTGTTGAAAAGTTTCTATACAAATAAATCATTTCCTGGAATTTAGGAAGGGAAATAACTGAATAAGTGAGAAAATATTGTTAATTTTTTTTTTCTGAAATTGTCCAAAATATACCAATTAAAAAAAAGTTTAATAGTAATTACAGAGCATATGTCATTGATGGATATGATCAAACACTTCTCAAAAGAAATGCAAACTCTTAGTGAAGTACCAATACAATATTCACAGAACTGACAGCAACTATGAAGATACTGGCATAGTTCTGAATCATAAGATATAACAGATTCTCCATATCAAAGACAGAAGTAAAACATTTATTCAGACACCGGAAAACTAAATCCCAACACCAGGATACCGAATCCATCATAACAACAAAGAAGTTGATACCCCTTGGCATAGAACATGGCAAAACCATCCCAAAGCCTTCCCACAAACAAACACTTACAAGGCTAGCTGCCTCCTTGTTTGTGTCCTCTCTCTTCCATAGTGGTAACTGCTCTGACTCTCAGATTTCTTTCAGCTCTGCTCCACCCCTTCCTGCTCTATCTTTTTGGCAAACTCCTCCCACAACAGGCTCCATTTGATTACATTTGGCCTATTAGGGAGCAGGGGAGATATATAAATTGCATTAAGTCTTTGGAGGGGCAGGGAAGATCTTCAAATTCACATTGCCATTGCATTCAGCCACAGGGTCTTTCATGTCACTTATATAGGTCAATGGGACTTTAGGGGTAACTGGCATCAACATAATTTTACAACAATATGACAGCAATAACAGAAAATAAGAACATAAAGCAATATCTTAGTGTGGGGCTTGCACACAAGAATCCCATCATTCCCTCCTTGAAAGAAGGGGACCCAAAATCTTGGGGTAAGGGAGGAAGTTCTCTTCTTTTACAGCTATTTCTTGCTGAAATTGTATGCAGAGCTGTTTCCCCAGGAAGTCGCATTTGAGAAATCATTTCTTTAGCTGGCATCTGGAGCTCAGTTGATGACAGGTCCAAGGGTGACATATCAAAATCATGGACAGGAGGTGACATTTGACTTATGCAATCAGGCATCTGCAGGTGAAGGGCAATAAACTGGCAGCAAACAATCTAGCAAAGAAGTTTATGAGACAAAATTTCAAAGAGAAATAAGGAGACAATAATCAGAAGCAGGGTAGATATAAGGTCAACTGTGCTTCTGGAGTCCATGAACCCACTATCATAGCCTTATTCATTGTTGTTTGCTGTTTTTCAATTTGTAGTTTGGGGCCCATCATTCTGGCTAGAGAAAAATTTTCTTTCATCTGAGATGGGCCCTGGCCAATATACTATTCTACCTGTAAGTGTGACACACTTACATATAATGTTTCAGGAGGATCTGTAGGGGAAGTTCTTGTTTCCCTGTTTAATCTAATATTAATCCCATTTTCTTGGTACATCTTGTATAGTTCTTTAGTTGGAATGCCAACTAATCCTCCAAAATCTACCCCTGCTCTCAATAGAACAGTACACAATTCTTTTCTTAGTCTATTCTGATTGAATCCACTGGCTATTTACTTTTCTCTCCTGAGGAAATTTATCTTTTTTTCCCCATTTTCCTAAATCAGTTAGCTGTGAAATCTTATCCAGCACTTTTGAAAGAGAGTGCCATGCCTCTCCAATTAGTAGTGTCAGAATTACTTCCTTATAAGCAGGGGGAGCTGTCTTCACCATGATATTTCTATGAGGAATTGCTAAGGGGGTATTGTGATATGCGTTTGCTTCTCCATTATTCTTTTCTTTCTTACCTCCTCCTTTAATTTTATCATACAGTCTTTAAGTGAATACCAGGGTCTATTTCCAACAGGATACATGAAGTCAGTGGAATGCATTTTATTGCTTCCCTCGGCAGCTAAAGGTAATTGATGGGTTGTTACCTCTTAACAGATGATGATCCCTAAAAACTTGCTGTACAAAATGATTCTGACTAATGCCTATAAATTTCAAGTAATTCATGCTACCTACTGATACTCCTCTGGACCTTCATCATTGATTCTTACATCCAAGCTACTAACAATTCTATCCTTTGATTGAACTGACTTAATGTATCAGTGACCTCCTTCTGAGTGAAATCCTCAATTATCTCCCTGAAGACTGTATTTCCTCCCTGGTTCTTCTCCTTTCCTCCTAGTATGGGGAAAACTTCTGCCTGAGAGGCCTCATCTAATTTTGCTTCATTCTGGCAGTCATCAGGGTAACTAGGCTCAGTCTGTGCAAAAATTGCAAGTACATTCCTTTTGTTAGTTTTTGCTTCTTCTTGTGAGCTAAACTCACAGCAGCCTTCCCTTCTACCACCTGAGACCTCCCTAGGTTGCATGTCTAATGGAGAGCCTGAACACTGTGACACGTAAAGTTTCTCATGCCAATTCTCTAAGTACCTTTCCATCTGAGGTTTCTCTTCCCACAGCTTGGTTTTGCTTTTACATATGACTCAGTAACCTGTTAGTAAAATCCAACCTCTTCTATATACTCTTTCCATTTCTTACCCTGACTTTACTGGTATTCCTTGCAAATATATTTCTAAATAACTATGTTCTCTCTTCTGTAGCCTCAGTTCCCAGTTTTCACAGGATTCTGTACTTTTTACCAATTCTCTCACCAGGGAGGAATAAGTAAATCCTCCTATCCTGGATTATCCATTTCTTCATCAACAATTCTTCTTCCTCCAAATAGAGATATGATACCATGTGTTCCCATTCTCATAGCCAAATGTAGCAGCAATGTGATATTCACAGCATTGATGGTGACTACAAATATGCCAACAAAGTTCTGAATGGCAAAATATAACAGAATCTCCATATTTAAGACAGAAGCTAAACATTTATTCAGACTTCAGAAAGTCAAATCCCTACACCAGAAAGCTGAATCCATAATAAAAAAAAGAAATTCATATATTATTATAACACAGCAGGGAAAGCACTCCCAAAGCCTTCCCACAAACATTCAAAAGTCTAGCTGTCTCCTTGCCTGTGACTTCTCACACTGTGCTAATTGCCCTGACTGTCAGCTTCCTCTCAGCTCTGCTCAACCCCTTTCTGCTCCACCTGTTCAACTCCTCCCATCACAGACTTCATGTGATTATATTAGGCCTATTAGGGGACTGGGGAGATCTTCAAATTACCATTACCATTACAGTTAAGCAGAAAAGTAGATAGAATGATGCATATAGAGTTATGAAGACTTCAAAGTCAAATCTGGCCTCATAGCATAGCATTTAATTGCTATGTGTCTCTAAACAAGTCAATTAAACCCTCTCTGCTTCATTTTCCTCTTTTATAAAACAAAGATAAAATATCTACCTCCCAGTGTTGTTGTGAGAATAAAGCTAAATAATATTTTTAAAATGCTTTGCAAAGATAAAATAAGCTCCAAACAATTATATATATGGATATATGTACGTATATATTTATGCACATATATATATATAATTATATGAATAATAGAAAAATACAGATCAAAACAACATTAAGATTTCAGCTCATACTTTACAAATTGTCAAAGATGGCCAAAGATTTGTATAGTAAATGTTTCAGGTATTATGGAAAAATAGGCACACTAGTGAATTTTTAATAGACATGGGAATCTACAGTAATAAGAAAAAGAGGAATTTTGCAAATAGATTTTTTAAAATGCCCTTCCCCTTTGAACCAGAGTTTCTCTACTAGGTCTACATGTCAAGGAGGTTCCTGATGAAAAGCATTCCCCATATACATCAAAACATTTGAAGCATTTTTTTGTGTATGTGATAGCAAAGAATTGGCAACAAAATACATATGCAATAACTCGGAAATGTTTAAACAAATTGTTGCACCTGAATATAATAGAATACTAAACTGTCTTATTTTCAAGGGGAAGGAGTGAAGATGATAGCATCGAAGTGGGAACACTCCCTGCGCTCCCCCCAAAACCACCTCAAATGCCTATAAAAATGACTCTAAACAAACTTTAGAGCTACAGAAACCACAAAGTCACAGAGAGAACCATAACTTGCACTGAAGAGAGCCCGGCAAACCAGCAGGAAGGGTCCATTGCAGTACACTGGGAGCAGAGCCCAGAACCACATGGGCCTGTGGTTTCAGCTCCAGGGCAGGCAGACCAGCCACAGCTGGAGGGACTTCAGGAGAGTGGATCACCATCAGCTGTGGTGGTTTCCAGAATTATCAACCCATAAACACCAAAGATAAAGAGAGGGGTCAGTGTACTTTGGGAACAAAGGATCCAGGAGAACAGTCCAGCCTCTGCCCTCAGAAGGAAAAACTCGCTGAGTTGCAGTGACCTCCAACATGTGGCTGCTTCAGAGCTCCTGGCCATCAGATTTTAGGGGGACCAAGCAACCATTTGAAGGCTTAGTATTTCTTGCTTTAATCTTCTGGGATCTGGATTGCTGTCTAGGGTGGAGGTCCTGGGGTGGGTGAATAGATGCCAGAGCCAGTGGAAGCTTTAGAGAAAGTAGCCTGGCAGCTGGGAAAACCCCAGTGATTTGGGACAAAACTTTTCTCTCTAGAAGCAGAGTTCTACTCTGGCAAAAAACTCAAAATTTAAGTAATTGAATGGCAACATGAACCAGCAAAGTAAGTAAAGCAAGCATAGCAATCTGACTTTGGATCCATTTTTGGGGACAAAAAGGATCAAAACATGGAAGAGGAGGAAGAAAACTAAGTCAGACCTCCTGAACCAAAAGCTTCCAAGAAAAATATGAACTGGTTAAAGGCCATAGAGTACTTTAAGGAGGATTTTGAAAATTAAATGAAAGAAGTGGAGGAAAAATTGGGAAGAAAAATGAGAATGATGAAAGAAAATTGATAAAAGACAGTCAACAAACTGACTGAAGAAACGACAGAACAGGCTCAAAAAGCCAATGAGGAGAAGAATGCCTGAAAAAGCCGAATTTGCTGGAAAAAGAATCTCAAAGGGTTACTGAAGAGAATAATTCCTTCAGCCTTAGATTGGAGCAAATGGAAGATAATGACTTTAAGAGAAATAAAGGTATCATTAGACAGATGTAAAAGAATGAAAAAAATAGGAGGCAATGTGAAATACCTCATTGGAAAAACAACTGGCCTGGAAAATAGATCCAGGAGAGACCATTTAAAAATTATTGGACTAAATGAAAGCCATGGTCAAAAAAAGGAGTGTACACAATCTTTCAGTAATTTATCAAAGAAAATTGCCCTGATATTCTAGAACCAGAGGGCAAAAGTGAAATTGAAAGAATTTACTGATCACCTCTTGAAAAAGATCCCCAAAAGAAAACTCCTAGGAATATTATACCCAAGTTCTGGAATTCCCAGATCAAGGAGAAAATATTACAAGCAGCTAAGAAGAAACAATTTGAATAATGTGGAAACACAATCAGGATAACACAGAACCAGGTAGCTTCTACACTGAGGGATCAAAGGGCTTGGAATATGATATACTGGAGATCAAAGGAGCTGGGATTAAAGCCAAGAATCACCTACACAGCAAAACTGAGTATCATGTTTGGGAGGAAAATATAGTCATTCAATGAAATAGAGCACTTTCAAACATTCTTGATGCAAAAAACAGACTTGAGTAGAAAATTTGACTTTCAGATACAAGAAGCAAGAGAAACATGAGAAGGTAAACAGGGAAAAGAAATCACAAGGAACTTATCAAAGTCAAACTATTTATATACACATATATACATTGACATGTCTATCTAGGAGGGTATATGGGTGTATGAATACATATGTGAATGTCCATATACATATATATAAATATAGATATATATATAGATATATACATAAACACACACATGTGTGTGTGTGCAGGTATACATAGGGAGAGGGCACAAGAGCAGTGGAATAGGAATGGATGATATTTAAAAGGTGAAATTGAGAGGTGAGAGAGGAATATAACGAAAGGAGATGGGGAGAGACAGAATCGGGTAAATTATCCCATATAGAAGAGATAAGGAAAATCTGTTACAATGGAGGGGAAGAACAGGAAGGCAAAAGGGAATTAGCCAAATTATTCTCATTGGATTTGACTTAGGGAGGGAACGACATATACACTAAGTAGGGTATCTCACCTTACAGGAGAGTATGTAGGAAAGGGATGAGAGGGGAATGATAAAAGGGAGGGCACTTTGGGGGGGAGGGAAGTTGGAAGCACACACTTTTGAAAAGGGACAGTGTCAAAGAAGAGATTAGAGCAAGTGAGCATGGGATAGCATGGAGAGAAATATAGTCAATCTTCCACAATATATCAACTATGGAAATGATTTGTGTAGGTACACATGTACAACCTATATTGAATTGCTTATCTTCTCAGTAAGTTTGGGTGATAAAGAACTAAGGAAAAGAATCTGGAATCCAATGTTTTAAAATCAAATTATATATATATATATATATATATATATATGTATATATATATGTATATACACATATATATTACATGCAACTGGTAAATATGATATACAGGCACTGGTATATAGAGATCCATCTTGCCCTATTGGAAAGTTGAAGGGGGGATGGGGGAGATTATAGGAGAATGCAGATTGGGGGAGGGGGCATACAGTGGGATTGTGGTTTTGAGGTGGTGGGTAGGGGAAAATGGGGAGAAAATTTGTAACTCCAAATCTTGTGGAAATGAATGATATAAACTAAAAATAAGCAAAATTTAATTAAATTAAAAAAAGGAATATTAAACTGTCATAAGTAATTATTAAATGGTGAATATAGAAAACATGGAAAGATTTATATGAACTGATACAGGGTGAAGCAAATACAACTACGGAAATTGTGTGTACAGTGAATGATGAAAGATTGGAAATGGAAATAATAAGCACAAAATATCCAAAAGTAAATCTTTTAAATTTACACAAAATAAAACTATTGCATTGGGTAGTCATGAGAATACACTCTGAAACTTTTCTTTACAGAGATGGGAGGTCTACAAATTTGGTACATTGAACACATTTTCAGACTTTTTGAATTTATTGATTGCTTTTACCTTTTATTTCTATTTTTAAAAATTTATTTCATGGGATATCCCTTGAGAAGGATAGTAGTGAGAGAAATTATTATTAATAGCCAAAATCTTGATGAGATTTGTTTCTAAAGCCCTGTTTTTGAGTTCAGTCTCTCATAGGACATTGAATTAACTTCCCTCAATCTTGGTGAGACTCCACCCAACGTTGTAAGTAATTTATCTAAGGAGGGGAAGACAATTTTGTTCTAAGCAGGATTGGGAGATATTCTCAAACTAACAGAAAAATAGGTGTGATCTGATTATAGAAATAGTTTCTCTAGCAAAAGTGACATAATGTCACTCTTAGTTCCTCATTTAACACCTGCTTTTTGAAAAAGGTAGAAACCGTGTTTCCACCACCATGGTTTTCTTTGGTCCAAGAGAGAGAGAGAGAGCCAAATGAACAACATTTTATTAATACCATGCTGACCTTATTAATAAAAGACTAAATTACTTAGAAAAACTGTCTCTACAAGCATTTTAATCATCACACCAGAGGAAATTATAGTAATGCAAAAATTAATGAAATATATCTTAAATAAATACAATTCTTGTGAAAAGAAAAATATACCTGGTAGCAATGATAGGAAAGAAACCAAAGGTTGATAGGCTAAATGTTTAGAAGGTGCTGTATATGTTGAACAACAGAGATATCAAAACAAATTAATATGACCGTATCATAACAAGTGCTAAATTGCTACTTACATGTGTCATATCTTTTTTAGAATTAATTTGTATTATAGGAACACATTCAGATTGTCACCAAAATTGAGCCAAGATAAAGCAATGTCCAAAAATAATTTCCAAAGAAGTACTTGTCAATATTCTAAGTCAAACAGAAATAGTAATGGCAGCCACTAATTGGCATATAAGAATCCCTGTTGAGCCACATAATGACTTAAAAAACTATATATTTGTCTTTTTTTATTTTGCTAAATGTTTCCCAATTATATTTGAACCTAATTTGGCTGATATTTGGGAGGATTGTTGATGACATAACCCTGGATATGCCAAGAAACAATGGACAGGAGAACAAGGTCCTCTTAAGTGACAAACTTTGCTAATAAACTCGGTATCAAATGGAAAGCAATGGAAAGGCCCCAACAGTGTTTTAAATATAATGAAATATTAGAAAAAGAAATTGCTGCTAGTTATTTTCTCTAATAACTTTCCTCAAAAAGTACTGTGTTTTTCTCCTTCCAATTAGAAGAAAACTAGGACTGGGACTAAGCTCAGCATTGTCAGGACTCTTGTTTCTAACTGACTCCCTTTCAATTGTTCTGTTATACTTCCCTATATATTTATATAATGGGACATTTCAAGATTGCTCATCTGTAAAGCACTACTATGTAAATGAGAGACCCAAGCAGATGCTATGCCAGAGTTCAACAACTGGTTCTTGTATTTTGAACATGCTTTATGAACCTTTGTTTTTGGAGGTATTTGATATAAAGGGTGTAATTTGAAATGAGCAAACATTCCTTTTGTTGGCCACCATATGGAAAAGAATTTATTAGCATTGAGTGGGTTTCAGGATCACTGGATGTCTCTTACTTAGCAACCAGTTCCTTAACCTGAAGAGTTTCTGCTGCTGAAAATGGGAATCATAATCAGAGTAGATTCTCAATCCCTTTCCCAAGAGAAGACTGAAGGAAAATTCGTGGCCGTATAGCAAAAGGGACCTTCATATTTCCAATTTCTTGCTTATTAAAGAAAATTTAAGTCAAAACTTATATCTCCATTAGATGGGTTATGATGTCATAACTCTCTGAAGGAGGGTTGAGCTTTGGAAGAGAAGCCAATCATGATTTGGTCTCCTGCAATATGAGATTCTGGTTATCTGTTCAATTAATTCCCTTCCTTCCCATTGCTCAAAGTCCCTTCATTCTTATTATTTAATTTGTCCCATTCTTTTGTAGAAAATTTTGAGGCCACTAAACTTTTCATGGGCAGAAATAATGCTCATTCATGTATAGATTTTTATGGGAGGTTTAAATTTTTGTAGAGAGAGGAGAGACATATCCTTGCTTCAGTGGGGCTGCACTACAAGGAGGTGAAAAGCAGACACTGATCACATTTAGAAGTTCAAAATGCAATGCAAGAATATTTTAATCATTGTCTTACAGTGTGCAAGTTTCAATAAACCAGAGAGTCTATACATAGAGATTATCATATCATATGGACATTATGAGATAGTGGAAAAAGAGATGAACCCAGATCCAGAAACACCTGGATCAGGGCTTGCTTCTGACACCTATGGTTTATTTGATCATGGGAAAATCAGTGAGTCTCTAGTGTTCTAGGTAAGATTACAAATTTCCTGAATAGGTAGGAGGAATTTTCTCATCTGGGCATTCCCTATTTCAATGAAATCACAATTTAGTCCACATCACAATCTGTACATAAAGCTAAATCTAGTAGAGATTATTCCTTGAGGAAAAAATGAAGCAATACCAGTAAAGGACTAGATTACTACCTTTAATTCAGCACAATGAGCAAGCGTTCTGCTAACAGGGAAACGTTTCTTAAATTCATTATATGTTACTGGTGAGTGGGACGTACAAAGAGATTAACACTTCCAGAATCCATACTTTCTCCTGCCCACTAGCTCCTATATCCAAGTTTCCAGTTGTGATAGTAATGGAATATAAAGATTCCCCTGTATTGGCTTGGTTTTCAAACTGATTGTGTTGAAACCCAGAGCTTGTTAATCCCACCTGTGGGATGGACTTGTTGATGTGAAAAGAAAGTCTTGAACTGGGAGGAGCTGTTGACATAGATTTGCAGAGCCAGGAGAGAGAGGCAGAAGAACTTTTTGGAAACAGCACCCTCGTGGAAGCAGAGAGACCGAGAGGATTGCAGAGGGCCACTTTGAATCACCCTGGACTTTTGAGACCTGCCCCTGGAGCTGCCAAGGACTGAGGAGACATGGCTGTTTTGCTGGTACTTTGTCTGTCTGTTTTGATGTTGTTTTGCCAGATTTGTCAACTGGTGAAAGACAGTCCTGTTGAAGAAGTCCTTGAACTTTTCTATTGGTTGAGAGCTCCTGAGACTGTCCTGCAGACAGAGAGTGAATACTGTCCACTGGTGAAGGACAGTGCTGTTGTTGCAGGGGTCTGGGAACCTTTCTGTTGGTTCAGAAGCCCTGAAGAAGGATTTTCTTGTTGTATGTTTACAGAAATCCTGGGAGAGGGTTTTGCTAATGTTTTCAGGGGTTCTAGGACTGTTCTGCAGACAGAGTATGAATTAATGAAGAGACTGGCAATGTATCTTGTGGCCTTGCTAAGCCTTGTCTCCCCAGGAACTAAGATTGCTGAGAACTTGCCTCCTGTCAAGATGAAGAAAAGACCTCCATTTGGGTATTAAGTGCTGTGCTTAAACTTGTTGTAACTCTGGGGTAGATTCAATTGTGATCCAGGGGTGGGGAACTTTTGACCTTTTTGTGTTCTATGATTGAACAAATGAATGTACTTTACTTATGGTTGGAAACTAATCTCCATTTGAGAAGAGGGGCTTTGTGGTGGACTAAGTGAAGGTACAGCCTAGGGGTGGAGTAGTATTTAGAACAGGGACTTTGTAATTGATTGAATGAATATAAGGTCCTGGGGTGGGGTAGTACTTGGAGATTATTTAATCACCCTTAGTAAATGCTGTATTTTGAATGATGTCATGTTTTGATCTTCTCTGTTCTTGGTTTGTCACTGAGTAAAATGGAGAGCACCTATGCTGGTATTTTGAACCTTGGGAAGTTGCCTTTCCTTGGGATTACATTACACCAGTGAGACACAAATTTTAGAAAAATACATCCCCAACTGTTACTAGGAAGAAACAATAATACCCCTGTGTATTACTTAAAAATAGAGCCTTGCTGTTTGTTAACCACTTGTTTTGTATTGTTTTTTTTTTTAATTTTAAAGGAATATTTATGAGTCTGGCTGCTAGTAAAAACAAAATCCTGGAAATAAATATTTGACGTTCATATTACATGTTCATAATGTAGAAATACTATTTGATTGTGTTTGGTAGATTTTAAAAATATATTTGTTTTATATATTCCCCAAAGCATATGTGGTTAAAATAACCATTTTTGAAGTTATTATTAATTAAATTTAGTCCAGGGCACATTGTGGGGGTGTGTTATGAGAAACCAGAAGGCCTGCTCAGTGTGGCTGCAAGTTTATCCACCAACCTCAAGGGTCATTCCCAGACTTATCACTTCAGGGCTGGCATCAGACTGAGCTGGGAAAGAGACAAATGCAGGGCCCATGGCTGTGGCAGTGGCATCAGCTACTCCTGGGCCTACCAACCCATAGCCTGAAAATTTAAAAATCCCCTATCTGAACTTCCAGGGGCCAAGATGGCAGAGTTAACCCCAGCTCCTCCAATGCCCCCACAGCTGACCCTGAAAACACAGTAATTATTGCCCCAGAGCAAAATTCTAAACAGCAAAGGCTTGGGAATCCTAGAAGAAGGGCATGAATAAGCCATGCCTCATAATGGGTGAAAAATATACTTCAAAGACAAATATTTAGAATTGTGTTATTGTAAGAGGGAGGAACTGAATTCAGAAGGAGACAGTATTGACTCCATACCCACAATTGAAACCTCAACAGGAAATATGAACTGGTCTCAACTACAGAAAGCATTCTTAGATGAGCTCAAAAAGAACTTTGCAAACAAAATTGGAGAGGTAGAAGAAAAAACCAATAATTTTTTAAAATCTAAATTGTAAAATTAAAAAAAAATTACAATGAAGAAAACTGTTCCTTAAAAAGAAAAATAATATGTGTGAACTAAAAATGGAATCTGAACATATGGATAAAGAGCTTCAAAAACTAACCTTGGAAAATATTTTGCTAAAAATTAGAATCAACCAAATTGAAGCTAATGACTCTATGAGCCACCAAGAATCAGTCACATAAAACATCAGGAATGAAAAATTAGAAAAAGAAGTAAAATATTTCAGTGGAAAAATAACTGACTTTGAAAACATATTCAGGAGAGATAATCTGAGAATTATTAGTTTACCAGAATATCATGATGAAAAAAATAAGCCTGAGGGCGGCTAGGTGGGGCAGTGAATACAGATCTGGCCCTGGAGTCAGGAGGTCCTGAGTTCAAATCTGGCCTCAGAATCTTAACCCCAAAACTAGCCATGTGACCTTTGGCAAGTCACTTAACCCCAATTGCCTTCCCAAAAAGAAACAAAAAACATAAGCCTGGACAACATCTTCTAAGAGATCATGAAGGAAAACTGCCATGAGATCCTAGAACCAGAGGGTAAAATAGAAATTGAGAGAATCCATTGGACACCTCCTAAAAGAGATCCCAAATTGAAAAGTTCATGAAATGTGGCCAAATTCTTGAGCTATCAGGTTAAAGAGAAAATACTACATCAGTCACAAAGAAACAATTCAAATATAGCAGATCCACAGTGAGGATTAACAGGATCTCATAGTTTCTACATTGAAAGATCAGAGGAACTGGAATATGATTTTTCACAAGGCAAAAGAGCTTGGGTTACAACCAAGTATCACCTACTGAGTGAAACTGAGAATAATCTTCCAGGCAAGGATATGGTCATTCAATGATATAATGGACTTCCAGATCTTCCTGATGAAAAAGCCAGAGCTCAATGAAAAATTCAACCTCCAATTACAGGACTCAAGAAAGACATAGAAAGGTAAATAGGAAAAACATGCACACACAAACACACACACACACACACACACATGTAACTTGTTATTTAATAAGAGCAAACTGTTTACATCCCTACATGGGAAGCTGATACCTGTTAATATTGTGATTTCTATACCTGTGGCAACATCTAAAAGAAATGTAGATAAAGAGATGGTGTAGGTATAAGTTACAAAAAATGATGATAAAAAACCTTATTAAGGACTGCAATGGAAGAAGAGAAAAGAACGAAGCAGAAAAGGAATTATAGTAGAGGGATGGAAGGGAGGGAGATGAGAATTATATGAGCTTTTCCCTCATTGGCTCTGGTGCAAGGAGGGAAAAACATAATCAGTTAAGTATAGGACTCTATCGAGAAGAGACATAAAACTTCATAATAGAGAGAAGGGGGGGAGGAGCATTGCATGAGATCTATTCTCATCAATCTTGGTTCGAGGAACAAATAACGGACTACATTA
The DNA here is from genome assembly GCF_028583685.1 of Petaurus breviceps papuanus. Lineage (NCBI taxonomy): Eukaryota > Metazoa > Chordata > Mammalia > Diprotodontia > Petauridae > Petaurus > Petaurus breviceps. The sequence goes on from NW_027186320.1 coordinate 660,517, forward strand.
AGTATAAAATTCTATTATATACTAAAGGTAGTAGGAGTGGAAAAGGCTAATAAAGAAGTGTGTGGTTAGAAGGGAGGGAAGAAGAAGTAAGGGGAAGGGTAGGAAAAGTGTGGGGGGCTAATAAGAAGGGAATCCTGAGGTAGACAGCTGTCAAAATGAAAACACTTAAGGAGGGAAAGGGAAAAGGGGGAAAAATAAAAACACAAATAGGGGAAGGAATAGGATGGAAGGAAAGACACAGATAGTAATTATAATGTGATTTTTTCATGTGAATGTGAATAGGATGAACTCTCCAATAAAATGGAGCTGGATAGCAGAATGGATTAAAAACCATAATCCTACAATCTGCTGTCTACAAGAAACACATCTGAAACAGGGGGACACACACATGGTAAAGGTGAAAGGCTGGAGAGCAATATCTCATTCTTCATCTAAAGTAAAAAAAAAAGCAGGGGTAGAAACCCTTATCTCAGACAAAGCAAAAATAGATCTAATTAAAAGATGTAAGGAAGGAAACTATATTCTGCTAAAAGCCACTATCAAAAATGAAGTAATGGCATTACTAAAAATTTATACACCAAATGGTACAGCATGCAAATTCCTAAAGGAGAAGTTAAGGATGTTGGAGAAAGAAATAGATAACAAAACTATACTAGTGGGGGACTTTAATCTCCCCCTCTCTAAGCTTGAAAAATCTAAACTAAAATAAACATGAAAGAAGTTAAGGAGATAAATAGAATCTTAGAGAAGATGGTTTGGTAGACTTTTGGAGAAAATTTAATGGGGACAAAAAGTAATATAACTTTTTCTCAGCAAGACATGGCATATATTAAAAATCTGACCATGTACTAGGGCATAAAGATGTCATAATTCAGTACAGAAAGGCAGAAATACTAAATGCATCCTCCTCAGATCATGATGCAACAAAAGTTATATGTAATTAAGGGCCATGGAAGGCTAGACTAAAACTACTTGGAAACTGAATAACTTAATCTTAAAAATGAGTGGGTCAAACAAGAAATTATAGAAAGCATAAGTGGTTTCATTTGGGGATGGAGCCAAGATGGTGGAACAGAAGTATTATCTTTTCTAAGCTCCTCCGAGATTCCTGTCACTAAACTTTAAAAAGTGAATCTGAACAGATTTTAGAGTGTCAGAATTCACTGGGGACAGAGAGTGGCAGAATCAAGGCTAGGAAAGTGCCTACATGTGTTGGGGAAGGGAGAGTGCGGAGTATGTAGGGCCTGCACCATCCCAGAACAGAGAGCAGACTACAGTGGAGAGAGGAGCCCCAGCCATCAGAGTCACTCACACCAAGGGTGATTCACAGCCGTCTCACCAGCATCTCACAATGGGACAGGAGGATTTGTCAGAGCTAGGTCAGACCAAACTTAGGGCCCACAGCAGAGACAGAAGCTTTTCCTGGGGCTATCAGCCCACAGCCTGGAAGTTTGAAAATCTCTTGCCTGATTTTTCAGGGGCCAGGATGGCAAAGTAATCTCTAGCTGCTCCAATTCCTCCTTCCTGACCTAGAAAACCCACAGATAAATGCTGCACCCAGAGTAAAATCCTGAAATGAGGGAAAAATCCTTAGGTTTAGGAGCCACTGAGAAAGGGTGTAACTGAGGCAGTAGGGAGTCTAACGAAAAAGGTGTGAGGAGTCCCAACAAGCCCCACCTCATCTGACCAGCAAGAGCTCCCAAAGCCCAGGGGTTGGAGCCAGCAAGAACTAAGAATACAAGGCCAGGTGAACTACAGAACTACCTGGGGAATCTGAAGACACCAGTTCTGCCAGCCTCCACCTGCTGAGTCTTCCTAAGCTGTAGCCCAGGGGCATAGAGGAAGAAATCTGAAGTGGCCAGATCATTCCTCTGCTATAAGTTACTCTGTGAGCCTCAGGGTAACTCAGGGGAAACACTGAGAATCCTGGACTTGGCCTCAGTCTAGACACTCAGAGGGTACAGCACACAAAGTCAACAACCAGGCCCTTAGCTCCCAGCCTGAGGAATTAAGAAATAGAAAATTACCATGGGAAAGAAGAAAGCTGCGAATGAGAAGGGGAAGGCAAGAAAATTGATCAGAGCTTATTATAGTGAGCAAGAACAACCAACGCAATACAGAGGACAACAGGGACTCTATACTCACACCTGAGACAACAGAAGGAAATATGAACTTATCTCAAGCCCAAAAAAACTAACTGTAGAAAATAATTCACAAAAAATTAGAATCAGTCAAATCAAAGCTCAGAACTATATGATGCATCAAGATTCAATCAAGCAAATCATGAAGATTTAAAAATTAGAAGAAAGTGTAAAATATCTCACTGGAAAAACAACTGACCTGGAGAACAGATATAGGAGAGATAACCTAAGAATTATTGGTCTACCACAAAGCCATGATGAAAAAAACATACCTGGATAATATCCTTGAAGAGATTGTCAAAGAAAATTGTCCTGAAGTCCTAGATTCAAACGGTAAAATAGTTATTGAAAGAATTCACAAGACTCCTCCTGAAAGAGATCCAAAATTGAAACCTCCAACAAATATAGTAGCCAAATTCCAGAAATACTAGGTTAAGGTAAGTTCATTCAAGAGAATGACAATAATGAGACAACATATCAAAACTTGTGGAATACAGTAAAAGCCATTCTTAGGGAAAGTTTTATATCCCTTAGTGCATACATGAATAAATTAGAGAAAATGAAGGTCAATGAATTGGGCATGCAATTGAAAAAGCTTGAAAAAGAACAAATTGAAAATCCCCAATTAAAAACTGAATTAGAAATAACGAAAACCAAAGGAAAGATTAGTAAAATTTAATTTAAGAAAAATATTGAATTAATAAATAAAACTAAGCGGTGGTATTATGGAAAAACAAAACAATAAAACTGATTGACCTTTAGTCAACATGATAAAAAAAGAAACTCAAATTACAAGTGTCAAAAATGAAAAGGTTGTATTCCTCTTCAATGAAGAGGAAATTAAAAGAATAATTAGGAATAATATTGTCCAGTTGTATGCACATAAATTTGGCAATCTTATTGAAATGTATGAATATTTACAAAAAATATAAGTTGCCCAGTCTAACTGAAGAGGAATTAAACTACTTAAATAACCCCATCTCAGAAAAAGAAATTTAACAAGCCATCAATGAACTCCCTAGGAAAAAAATATCTAGTGCCAGATGGCTTTAATAATAAATTTTACCAGATGGCTTTACTAATAAATTTTACCAAATATTTAAAGAACAGTTGACTCCAATACTTTACAAACTATTCGAGAAAATTGGAGAAGGATTCCTACCAAATTCTTTTTATGACACTAATATGGTATTGATACCTAATTCGTGAAGAGACAAAACAGAGAAAGAAAATTACAGACCAATTTCCCTTATAAATATGGATGCACAATTCTAAATAAAATATTAGCAAAAAGACTACAGCAACTTATCATGAGAATATTACAATTTTATGAGGTAGGATTTATTCCAGGAATGCAAGGATGGTTCAATACCAGGAAAACTCAGTATAATTGATCATATCAGCAACAAAACTAGCAGAAACCACATGATTAACTCAATACATGCAGAAAATGCTTTTGACAAAATACAACACCCACTCATATTAAAAACACTAGAAAGTATAGGAATAAATGGAGTCTTCCTTAAAATAATCAGTCGCATCTATCTAAAACCATCAACAAGTATTATATGTAATGGGGATAAGCTAGAAGCATTTCCAGTTAGATTAGGGATGGAATAAGAATGTCTACCATAAACCCTTTTATTCAATTTGGTACTAGAAAGGTTAGCAGCAGCAATAAGATAAGAAAATGAAATTGAAGGAATCAAATTAGGCAAAGAAGAGACTAATCAATCACTCTTTTTTTTATCCAAGTTTGGGGAAATTTTTTTCTTTTGTTTTCCTCTCTTTTTATTTTTTAGTTTGCATCATTTATTTACACAACATATTGAGTTACAAGTCTTCTCCCCATTTTTTCCTACTCACCACAGCAAACAGCGATCCCACTGAATATCCTCTCTGCCAATCTGCTATCTCCCATATCTTCCCCCATTCTGCCTCCAACTTTCCGGAAGAGCACAGTGGATCTCGATGCCCCAGTGCCTGTATATCTCATTTTCCAGTTACATGTAAAAATATTAATTATATATATATATTTAAACATTTGATTTTGAAACTTTGGATTCCAGATTCTTTTCCTTCCTCCCTCGTCAGTCACGCTCATTGGGAATATGAACAATTCAAAATAGGTTGTACATGTGTAGCTATGAAAAAGATTTCCATAGATCCTATCTCACCCCCCACTTGCACTATTCTCTAATTTCATGCTGTCTCTTTTGAAAAGTGGATACTTACAACTTCCCTCCCCCCTAGCCTGCCTTCCCTTCCATTATCCCCCTTTTCTTCTCCTTCTCTTCTACTCTCCTGTAGGGTTAGATACCTTATTTAGTGTGTATGTCATTCCCTCCCAAAACGAAATTTAATGAGAATAAGGTTGACACATTCCCTTTTGCCTTCCTTCTTCACCTCTATTGTAAAAATTTTCCCTTGCCTCTTCTATACAAGATAATTTACCCCATTCTGTCTCTCCCCATTTCCTCTCCTTATATTCCTCTTTCACCTCTTAATTTCACCTTTTAAGTATCATACCTTCCTATTCAATTGGTCCTGTGCCTTGTGTCTATGTATACTTATAGACATATGTGCAAACACTCATATAGGTATTCGTGTGCCCACATGCCCTCCTATATAGATGTGTATGTATGTGTGTGTATGTGTATACACATCTATATGTGTTTACACAAACACACACACATATACATACACATTCATTTCTATTCCCTTCAACTATTATCATACTAAGAGAATTTCCTAAGTTACAATTATCTTTTTTCCATGTAGTTCAACTTTGATAAAATCCTTATGATTTCTTTTCCCTGTTTACCTTCTCATGCTTCTCTTGCTTCTTTAATCTGAATGTCAAATTTCCTATTCAACTCTGTTTTTTTCAGCAAGAATGATTGAAAGTCCTCTATTCCACTGAATGACCATAATTTCCCCTGAAACATGATACTCAGTTTTGTTGGGTCAGTGATTCTTGAAAAAAAATCCCAGCTCCTTTCAATATCATATTCCAAGCCCTTTGATCCCTCAGTGTAGAAGGTACCAGATCCTGAGTTATACTGATTGTTTTACCAAAATATTAAAGTTTTTTCTTCCTGGCTACTTGTAATATTTTCTCCTTGATCTGGGAACTCTGGAAACTAACTTTAATATTCCTAGGAGTTTTATTTTTTTGATCTTTTTCAGGAGACCATCAGGGGATATTTTCAACCTCCATTTTGCCCTCTATTTCTAATACATCAGGGCAATTTTCTTTGAGAATTTCTTGAAGGATGACTTCTAGATTATTTTTTGATCATGGATTTCAGGCACTCCAATATTTTTTAAATGATTTCTCCTGGATCTATTTTCCAGGTCAGTTTTTTTTTCCAACGAGATAGTTTACATTGACTTCTATTTTCTTATTTGTTTGGATCTGTTTGATATTACCTTGATTTCTCATAATGTCACTAGCTTCCATTGCTCCAATCTAATTCTGAAGGAATGATTCTCTTCAGTGATTTTTTGAGATTCATTTTCCATCTGTCAAATTAGGCTTTTTAAGGCATTCTTCTCCTCATTGCCTTTTTGAGACTCTCTTGCCATCTGAATTATTCTATTTTTTTTAAGGTATTGCATTCTTCAGTCAGGATGTTGACTCTCAATTTGGAAGTGACAGTATGAGTTCCAAGCACCTCTTGTCTCACTGGAAATCAGGGACTGCTTTGGGGCTTCCTGGTTGTGAGGCTGCTCTGTGCCAGTGTGAAATGAGAAGGTGTTGAGGCCACAGTCCAGTTGTCAACTCACAAGAATGTCTCTGATGAGAACTCTCGCTTGATGAGAAGCAGCTGAAATTGCTGGTTCATCCCCCCTCCAGTGTTTCACATTCCCCATGCATGAGGAATTCATCCCTGAATCGTGCTCTATATGAACCAGCTTCCTTCCTCCCAGAGACTGCCTGTGTGCCCTACCATCATAGAATAATCTGTAATTCATTTCTCTTCCCTGTCTCTTCAATCCCTCCTGAGAATAGAACCTGGGGCTGGCCCTTAGGTTAGGAAAAGTAGGGGCTGTTTACATCATTTAATAATTTTTTTTCATGGTTCTTATTTTCCTTCCAATTTTATCTTCCACTTCTCTTATTTGGTTTTCAAAATCCTTCTTAAGGTCTTCTATGGCTTATAGCCAGTTTGTATTTTTCTTGGAAGCTTTTGGTGCAGGAGTTCTGACTTCACTGTCTTCCTCCTGTTCAATGCTTTGATCCTTTTTGTCCCCAAAATAGAAGTGTGAAGTCGGATTGCTATGTTTGCTTTGCTTTCTTTGCTTGTTCATGTTACCAGTAAATTACTTGACTTTTGAGACTTTTGCCATAGAAGAACTCTGCTACCAGAAATGGGAGCTTTATCCCAAAGTCTGTGGATTTTGCAGCTGATGGAGCTATTAATTGGGTGTTCTCTCTGAAGGCTCCATATGCTCTGACAAACTGTTCATGCACCCCAGGTCCTCCACCCTAGATATCAATCCATATCCAAGCAGGTTAATGCAAGAGTGATTATCCCTCAGATTGGTGGTTTGGTCTCCCTATAATCTGCAGATGAGGAGCTCTGAAGCAGTCATGTGGCAGGTAGCTATATGGCCGTGAAGCCTCTGCCAGTTCTTATACCAAGGACAAAGGCCAGTTCAGACTCCTAAATTCCCAAGTCTCAAAGTCAACACTGCATTGACATATCACTTTGTCCTTAAAATGTATGGGTTGATAATTCTGGAAACCACCACAGCTGCTGGTGATCTGACGTCCCTCCAGCCAGTGGTGGCTTATATCGCCCTGAGCCTAAAACCTCGGGCTTGAGCAGGGCTGGGCTTGGCTCCCAGAGGTCTGTGCTGGCCTCTTCCTGGTGGCCTGCCAGGCTGTTCTCAGTGGGAAGTTCTGTACTCTGTGTCATTTTATGGGTTCTGTATCTCCCAAGTTTGTCTAAAGTCTTTTATTTTTACATGAATTGGAGGAGGTTGGAACCGAAGATGCGTGGAAGTCCTGATTCTACTCTGCCATCTTGACTCAGCCCCTAAGCCATCACGTTTTGCAGATGATATGATGATATACTTAGAGAATCCTAGACAATCAAATAAAAAAACTTCTTGAGATAACAAACAAATGTGGCAAAGTTGAAGGTTATAAAATAAACCCACAAAAGTACTTGGCATTCCTATATATCTCTAATGAAATCCAATAGCAAGAGATAGAAAGAGAAATCCCATTGAAAGTTACTGTAGACATTATAAAACATTTGAGAATCTACCTGCCAAAACAAACCTAGGACTTATATGAATACAATTACAAAATACTTTTCACACAAATAAAGTCAGATCTAACTAATTGGAAAAACATCAATTTCTCATGTCTGTGTTGAGCTAATATAATAAAAATGACAATTTTACCGAAATTAAATTACATATTTAGTGCCTTATCCATCAATCTTCCAAAAAAGCACTTTATAGAGCTAGAAAAAATAGTAGCAAAATTAATTTGGAAGAACAAAAGTCCAAAATATCAATGCAATTAATGAAAAGAAATGCTAGGGAAGGTAGCCTAGCCATACCAGATTTTAATCTGTATTATAAAGCTTCAGTCATGAAAAGTACTTGGTACTGGCTGAGGAATAGAGTAGTGGACCAATGCAATAGACTGGGTACACAGCTCAGCAGCCAATGACTATAATAATCTACTGTTTGATAAACCCAAAGACCCTAGTTTTGGGCATAAGAATGCATTGTTTGACAAAAACTACCGGGAAAACTGGATCATAGTATGGCAGAAATTAGGCATAGAGCAATATCTGACATCCTACACCAATCAAAATTTGTGCATGATGTAGGTATATAAGCTGATACCCTAAGCAATCTTGTTGAGCAAGGGATAGTTTACCTATCAGATCTATGGAGAAGGGAAGACTTCAAGATGAAACAAGAGTTAGAGAGCATAATAAAATGAAAAATGGATAATTTTGATTACATAAAATTGAAAAGCTTCCATACAAATAAAGCCAATGTTACCAAGATTAAGAGGGAAGTGGAAAATTGGGAAAGAATTTTTACAACCTGTGTCTCTGATAAAGGCCTAATTTCTAAAATATACAACGAATTGAGTCAAATCTATAAGAATACAAGGCAATTCCCAATTGATACATGGTGAAAGGATATGAACGGGGAGTTAGAAGAGGAAGAAATAAAACATATCTATAAGCATATAAAAAAATGTTCTAAATCACTAGTGATCAGAGAAATACAAATCAAAACAACTCTGAGGTATGACATCATATTGGCCAAATTATAAGATAACAAAACATGAAAATGATAAATGCTGGAGAGGATGTAGAGAAATTGCAACACTAATGCATTGTTGGTGAAGTTGTGAACTGATACAGGCATTCTGGTGAGCAATCTGGAATTATGACCAAAGGGCTACAAATTAGTGCATACTCTTTGACCCAGCAAAGCCACTTCTAGGGTTATATCTGAAAGAGTTAAAAGAGGTGGGAGGAGGACCCATTATACAAAAACCTTTATAACATCTCTTTTTGTGCTGGCAAAGAATTGGAAATCAAGGGGATGCCCATCAATTGGTGTATCAACAATGTAACATTCGCAATGCCTATGGTAACACTAAATATGCTGATATGGTTATTAATCACAAAACATATAAGGCTCTCTATATGGTGAATAAAGGTAGAACATTTATTCAAATAACAGAAAACTGAGTCCCCAAACCAGAAAGTCAAAGCCATCACAGTAGTTATGAAGGTGGAACACATAGCTAATGTAGTAAACATCCACATTCTCAAGTCTTCAAAACAGAACAGTCTACTTCAGGCAAAGGTCCTCCTCTGTCCACTTACAGATAATGCTCTGTGTCCAGGTAGTGTGCTCCCAGTGGCTCTGGCCCCCTGCAGTTCCCATCCCTAGCAGTCCTCAGCAGGAGTCCTTAGCAGAAATTCTTCATGGCTCAAAAAAATGGAGTTCATGCCTCTGCCTCCACCTCCACCACTGCTTGCCTCCACCTCCAGGGCTTCTTGCCTCCAACTCTATTGCTGCTGCTTCTGCCATCACCACCAGTCACTACAAGCACTGTAGCTTGGATTCTTCTTACTCTTGCCCCACCCCTTCCTGCTACATTAGCAAATTCAAGGTACATGGAAGATCTTTAAATCCCATGACCTTACAATTGGGGAATGGCTGAACAAGGTGTGGTATATGAATGCAATGGGAATTCTATGGTGATATAAGAAATGAGGGGCAGATGGACTTCATAATAACTTGGAGAGACTTATATAAACTGATGCTGAGCAAGAAGAGCAGAACCAGGAGAAATCTGTACATAATCACAGACACAATGTATGTGTCATGACTAACTTCAATAGACTCTGTTCCTCTCAGCAATGTAAGCTTATAAGACAACTCCAAAAGACTCATGATGGAAAGAGATATCCACATCCAGAGAAAGAGATGCAGAGTCTGAATGCAGATTGAAACAAACTATTTGCTTTGTTTCTTTTTCTTATTTTGTTTTGTTTCCTCTTTCCCACTCATCATTCCATCAGTCATAATGCTTATTTAAAACCTGACTAATGATTAATGTGAAAATATTTGTAGACCCTATATTCCAGTTCATGCTGCCATGATGGGGAGGGGGAGGAGAAGGGGGATAAAATTTGAAACTCAGGGGACCATGGAACTGAATGTTGTAAACTAAAAGTAAATAAATCATTTTTAATGTAGTCTAAGTATGTGATATTTATAGGTATGAGATAGTGGAGGAAAAATATGCCTAGTTTTATTATTTTAATTTTATACATTGTGGAAACAGTAGCTAAATTTCCACAACTGTAAAACCTAGAAATATAAGATACATTAAGACAACAACAGCAACAAAATTATCTGAGCACTGAAATGTGAATTGTTAGATTATAAAAGAGAAAAATTGAGCCCAGAAAAAAGAAAATCAGCTTTAACCTCTTGCAAATGATGAAATACTTGTTGGTATCATGTGTCAGTTATGTTTTGGAATGTAATTGCTTACAAAATCTATTTATTGAATTGTATTCTCTTTTGTCACAAGTGTAAGCCCTTAATCACATAGCAATATGGATTGAATGATAGGTCAAAGAATAAGAAACTAAGAAAAAAAGCTAACACTTTTCCCTTATTGAGATTTCTATGGAGAAATTACTAAACAATGACTATAATCCCAATAAAGATTAAGGCCCAACTCTGCTTCTCTAATGGAAACATCAGTTGAGTGCAATGATAATTGCTTCTTCAATTTGAGACATTTTCAAAAGCCTAGAATTGTTTCCAATAAACTTACCTGAATCTAAAGGCACTGACAATTTTCATAAAGTTATCTCTGAATTTTGATGAGGAAAACAAACCCAAACTAAATCCAAACCTAGGACATACAATTCTAAGAATAAATTATTAAGAGCTAAAATGAAGCTCAGAGAATTTGGGGAATTATTTTGTTATTGATTTTTAACATCAATAATTACTGATGATTTCCCTTTGGTAAAAAAAGATGTATATAACAATATGAAAAAAGGAAACATATTTCATTGGGAAACTGATATTTATATTCTAAGATCTCACTACCAACTTGCCAACCACTGAATTCAAAATACAAAGTACAATTCAAGAATTAACAGAAGCACTGAATTCTCTAAAGATGATTTCAAAACATATTTAATATGAAATTATTACCTTTAGAGATAGCAAAATTTCAGTTGTTTCTGAGTGTCATCCATAGTGACTTCATGGAATGTAAACCACAAGTCCCAGAACCTGTTTTTCATAAATGCCCATTTAGTTGTTCAAAAACAAGTTCTTTAGATGGTAATCAGTAACTATGTACTTCTATAATTCTCCATACACTCCCAAGAATTCCAAGTTAGTCATAACTGAAACATTCACAGCAACTATAATATTCAGCATGCTATTCAGGAAAATTGGTAATAAACTTTAGTTTTAGAAAATTCAGCATGATTTTCAACATTTCCAAAAATACAATGGGCAAACTTCTAGTGTCAGTGGAAATATCAAAGCTATTTCAACTAATCTATTCAAATTTATTCTAATGAGAAAAGAGTTTTGACTGAGTGTTCTATATGAATGAACACGTTTCTATGATAAAAGTTTAAGTTGAACAATGTGGAATATATAAATTATCAAAGACAGAGGGGATTCAAATTGATTTAGTTAGGTATAAAATAGGAAAGTTGTTTCATAGTTTTATCTGTAATTTTTCCAAGTGTTTTTAATATACATCAAATTTAAATGTTGAATGTTAGAAGAAATGAATTATTGAGGGATAAGGGAAACCGATAAATGATTTCCTTTATATCTACCACAATAACAGTTTAAATCATTGAGAAATGAATATTTCTGTTATCTTTTATTCTATTCATGAAGTATGTATTGAGATGCTACTACATGTCAATAATTTCCTTGGCAATTGGTGAATATGCCTGGTGATACACCATAAAAAAAGAGTGAATTTTCCACAGATTTTTTATATCTAAAAGGAACTCAGGAAAACATTTGGCCTATTCCGTTCATTTTAGAAATTAGTAAGTGAAGTCCCCAGAAGTAAAGCAAAATCCTTAATGTGTCACACAATCAATTAGAAGCAGATCTGAGACTCAAGACAAAGTTTTCTTAATAAGTCTAGATCTCTTTCCTCTAAAGCATTTATTTATAATTAGACACTTTAAAAAATGAAAGGAAACATAGCTTGATAATAAGAAAAACTTAAGCATGAATTAATTCAAATTAGAGAATAAAAATTATAGAGTGGTAATTTTATATCCATATAACTGTAATCTTTACAAAGTTTGTTCAGTTTTAAAATATTTACATTTTTAATGCACTTTTATCATAGACTAAAATACAGAAAAAATTGTAAGCAACATTTGGATCCAAACTTAATTTTCTTCTTACAGTTTATACTAATATATTTATGAACTTCCTATAGGAGGACGATTACCTTCTCATCTTCATTATTTTCCATTTTCGAGCAATCAAAAATAACTATGTTTTAGTAAAGTGTAATGTATTTAGTAGACAAATTTTTACATACTCTAGATGGATTATAGCTGACATGCCTATAACTAATAAAGTTCAGAAGTTATATAAGTAAACATGAATTATATATGTACATGTAATTAATAAATATATGTAGATATGCATATGTATGCACACAATACATATAGATGTATAAATACAATTCTGATAATATTACATCTATATAATCTATACCAAAATCTTTTTAAATTTGTATCTTTCATAAGATCATTTCTTTTGAAAAAAAACTTTTCATATCATTTGACAATTTATCTATTTGTATAACAGAATTGTTCTGTTGGTATATATTTTCATCAATTAGCTAAATTATATGGTTACCAGCCATTATCAGAAAAAAACTGGAAGGAGATATTGTGGTTCCATATTTCAAAGTCTTTTATTTCAATTTCTATATGATACAAGATCTATTCAATTAAATCCAGAAAAAATAAACATTCATTCAGTGCCTACTAGATAACAATTACTAAATGGTGGGGGAGATCCAAAATTTAACAAAGTTTCAGTACCTGCCTTTGTGTTTCTTATAATCTAATTATTGCTCATTTTTCTATTGATGCCATTGTGATATTATCAACAGAAGCAATGATTGGACTTGACTGCTCTTCCATTTTATCAACTAGGAGCATATAGACATCCATCCATCCATATACACATATCCATATCTGTGTATGTGTATACACATACATATACATATATGCATAAATATCCTATAATGCATGTATATATTATTGTATATATATATATACATACACATATGTATACAAGCGTGTGCTTTTTGTGTTTTCTATCAGCTGTTATGGAAATATATATTTGAATTTCAATAGCTTTTTCTTCTTCAGGAAATTGTTTAAGGACCTTCATGTTTTTAATGTTTGACCAAGCTCTAAACACTCCACATCTCCTCCTTCAGGCATTTTCATGACCATTGGAACAAATTCTTCTCATCCACTCATTCTGCTTGGGAAAGTCTTTGCATGCATGTAGCAGACATTCCCTGAATTCACCTACACGTTTGAGACCTGTCAGGTACTCTTGAAGAGATGAGAAATCAAAGGGAAGGTGTGTAGAGGCGTTTCCCCATAGAGGAGACCAGGACATATCTGCATATAACTAATTTTAAAAGGAGAGATTGTTGATAAGTTTTTGGAGCAAATGAGAAAAATAAAGGAACTTCAGAAATAGAAGGCTCTACTTTAATAATGGAAAACACACACACACACACACAAACACTGGGGGAAAAAGGAAAAGTGTAGAGACAAAATGGCAGAATAAGAGAAAGTATAGGGTACTTCCCACTGAAAAATAACAAGCATATCCAGATCATGAAGCAGACCAAATCTTGATTCATAATTATTTTTTTTGTTTGTTTGTTTTGCTTTTTGGAGGGCAATTGGGGTTAAGTAACTTGCCCAAGTTCACACAGCTAGTTTTTTATTTTCAATTAAGTGTCTGAGGTTGCATCCAAACTCAGGTACTCCTGACTCCAGTGCCGTCTCTCTACTCACTGCTCCATGTAGCCACCCCATGATTCATAATTATTAGAACAAAATCGTAATGAGTCATTTTTTTCCAGCCAAGGAACCATAAGGATACAGACAGAAGTCAGTAAACAATGAAGTTGTATCTAGGCAGAAGACTACTTTTCAGAAAACTCTGGAACAGAGCATGACAGTGCACAAGGGAAAAAAAAGGCAAAAGATCCCTTATAGGTTAGCTTAAACATGGCACAAGAGTGGATGATAACTGGTCATTTTGTTGATTACTACCAAGTTTGGAGTCACAGATGTAAGGTTGAACTGGAGAGGTGGCATGCACTTATGAATGGCATCTAGTGGGAGCAGCTGTTTTGGGTCCTAGTCTGTGTACCAAGACATGAACAATTTCAGAAACAAGTAGCAGCAATGTGATTCATATCCCAGGAAAAAAGAGGAGTCTCAATTACAAATTCTAGTCCATTCTGAAGCCCAAAGTAGAATAATCAGGGCAGGAATTTAAAATCCAAAGGGAGCCTACAGAACTTTTATTCTGAACCAGCAGAGCTTTCCAGTTGTTACTAGTGGCTGAGTCCAGCAAGAGTTTACTGGAATTGGAAAAGTGTTAAGCCTACACTCTTATTACTCTGACCCAAAACAACATAATGAAATTGTAAACCCAAGAAAAGGATTAGAGTATGGTAACCAGATTTTGCTCTGGATCTGACTACTTTGGTACAACAAGAAGCTTACAAATCCCCAGTATGAGCTGCCCTTGAGATCATGAAAAAATATGCTCAATATCCCAGGAAACCAACAACACCAGCCCAATTTTTCCCTTTGTAAGTTTTCAGAGCCTGTACTTAGATAATGAAGAAAAGAAGTAGGATAGACAAAGAAAAAATACACACATATACGTATATGTACATATACTTACATACACTTTTATGTGATTCTTTTATTATCATTCTATTATATTATGATTATGAGTTTGTATGTCTATATGTATATATGACATAAAGAAAGTGATATTTTTTTGGGGGGGTGTAATGGGAATGCAAATTTGGAAGATCTTCCCTGCCCCTAGGCTAAAATGCACCTGAAGCCTGGGGAGGGAGGCTTGTTTTTCAGTAGATACTTCTTGATTGGCCAGTGAGTCAATAAGGTTGTTACATTCTCTGAGCCAGGAGAAGGCTATATAAGCCCTGATGTGTAGCTTTGTTTTGGGGGCTCACTTTGAGAAGTGTTCTGTAATTTGATCTGTATTCTGAAAAGCCATTGTCCAGAGCCCCCCCGGCTTTGAAAAACCCAGATGTTGACTGGGTATGGATGTAATGGTTGGACAGTTCAGAAATCTATCTATTTGATCTGTTTCTGTCTTGATAATTCTGCTTATATTCTTTGAAGTTCGGGGTGCTGACCTATTTCCCCTGAACAAGGTAAACAATATATGGTCTGACTGATTAAAGTAAGCTTGTTAACCCATTTTGAGTTGCTTTCCTTTAACAAAGCAGATCCAAGAACCTGTGGTGGCGGCAAACCCTGGGGGCGCTGGGGTGCTTGCCGCTAAAGGGGGGTAAATGTTGTTTTTGATAATATATAGAATAAGATCAATAAATGAAAGAAAAAACAGAATGAAGTCTAAAAGGAGTCTTATGATGCTGAAAGATGTGGTTTCTTTGAGGGAAAGAAGGATTTCCATTAGCATGAGAAAATAGAAAATTATTAAAGAAAGGGATAAACGATGTAGAGAATTTGTTCACTAGAAAGCTGAGGGTATCTCTTGGGAAGGATTGGACAGAGTCTTAGGACTGGACTGGAAAAAAAGTTAAGTAAGGTAGGGTTTGGTATGGGATGAGGGAAGAGGTAAGTAGAATTTTTCCTAAGTAGAGAGAAGTTCTGTGTTAAGAGAAATGGCAATTTGCTAGTAAAAGGGAAAGGGATGGGTGTTTGTATGGCATAAAACTAGCATCATATATTAGGCTACATAACCCAAAAGATCTAATAAAAGTATTGATGTGATAGACATTTTGCAGATCAAATTTAAGGGCTTGAGGTAATTGCAAAATGATAGGGCCAAAGTTTTATCCAAGAGGGTCCTGGATATAAGGAAAGGTCTCTGGTGCTGTGTTATTTTTATTTTTGCTTATGAATTTTCCTTTTGCCTTTGATTTCTACCAATTCCTCTTAAATTCAATTCTACATTTTTAGGGCTTTTCCAATATAGTTCTACTTTGATGCTTTTTTGTAGCACTGAGGTAGCTCTGTTTCTCAGGGGATGTGACAGTGACAAGCTCTGCCAGTACTTGCCGAACTGAAAAAGCTTTGACTATCAGCCTGAAAAAAAGACTGTAAATCCATTGTTGTAGGATTGACATAATTGCATTCAGAAAAGTTCATAATTAAAAGACTGGAAACAAGGTTATTTCTCTAATCTCTGTCTCTGTCTCTCTTGATCTTTATCATCTACTTACTTGTTTGTATGGTCTGCCTTTATGTCTGTCTCTTCTTGCTTTCTTCAGTAAATGAAGAAGATCTGACCATCTACTACTAATAAATTAGATGTTGGATTGGATCTGGATTAGAGAAGGGAGAACCTACAAAGATGAAATTAACACATCTTTGATGTAGTAAAATAAATAAGGATTTACAGGTATAATTAGTCATATGTCTTAATATTCGAAACTTTATCAAGTATTATTCCAGCTGTACATATATTTTCCTTCTCATGGCCCCCTTCCTTCCTCCCCACCTTTCTCACCCTTTCCACCCCAGGACAAAAATAAAGATGCTTCATATAGCAGGAACAAGGCTCTCCCAAAAACATTGTGCATGTGTCTGATGGTAGATTAAGGGACATTGAGAAATTGATAATTTTTTAAACTTTTATTTTTTTTTATATTTTTATTTTTGCTTTTAGGAGGGGAGAAGGAAGGGCAATTGGGGATGAGTAACTTGCCCAAAATCACATGGCTAATTTTTGTGTTAAGTGTCTGAAGCTAGATTTGAACTCAGGTCCTGCTGTCTCCAGGGCTGGTGCTCTATTCACTGTGCTACCTAGCTGCCCCCAAAGTCAAGTCATAGAAAATTTTTTTTGCTTTTTGGTGGACAATTGGGGTTAAGTGACTTGCCCAAGGTCACACAGCTAGCTTTTGTGTTAAGTGTCTGAGGCTGGATCCAAACTCAGGCCCTCCTGACTCCATGGCTGGTGTGCTACTCACTTTGCCACCTAGCCACCCCTGTTGATTGCTTTTTAGTCTCATTAGTATTATGCTGTTCACATATAGCATGGTCAAGGCCTAATATCCAAATATGCCAATAACTCATGCTTTTATAATATTATCCATATCTTACAGAATGATAATAATTTATACTTATCTTTTTCATTTGACCTGTAAGTCTTCCACAAAAGGAAATGAAAATGGTTGGACACAGTTTGCATTTCATATCTAATTACAGGTGTAATTACTATGAACTAGAAAGCAACTTTAAAAACTATAGTAATAGCCCACTCCATTAAAAAATATGGTCAAGAAGCAAAGGCAGGCCCAGAAGGGGCCTGATCAACTTGGAGGGAAAGTTGTCCCACCAACCACAAGGGCCACTACCAGGCCTATCACCAAAGAGCTGGGACTGGAAAGAGCAAGGCAAGAAAAAAGACAGGGGCCCCTGTCCTGGACAGCAAATACTCCTGGGGCTACCACTTCATAGCCTAGAAATAATAAAGGCCCTATCAGGACCTCCAAAGACCAGGATGACAGAATGAACCTCACCTGCTCCAAGGTCCCCGCCCCCCAAAAAATAGTAACTATTGTCCCAGGGCAAAACTCTCTACAGTAAAGGCTTGGGATCCCTAGAGGAAGGGCATGGAAAGGGCCCTGCCTCAAAATGGAAAGAAAGCAGACTGCAAAGACAAAGACTCTGGAGTCCTACTATCCTCAGAAGGAGGAACCAAACTCAGAGGGAGACAATGTGGACTTCACACCCACAACTGAGACATCAATGGGAATGAGAGCACAGAAAGCTCTCCTAGATGAGATCAAAAGGAACTTTGAAAAATGACTGAGAAAGATAGAAGACAAAATGTATAATTCTCTCACAACCAGAATAGCAGAATTAGAAAAATATTATAATGAAGAAAACATCTCTCTGAAAAGAAAAGTGTATGATATGGAAAAGGAGCTCCAAAAATTAACCAAGGAAAATGATTTGCTAAAAATTAGAACCAACCAAATTGAAACAAAGAACTATATGAGGAACCAAGAATTAGTCAAACAAAACAACAAGAATGAAAAATTAGAAAAAGAGGTAAAATACCTAAAAAAAAAACTGTCGTGGAAAACAGATCCAGGACTGATAACCTGAGAAACATAAGCCTACCAGAAAATTATGGTGAAAAAACGAGTCTGGACAACATTCTCCAAGAGCTCTTTAAGGAAAACTGCCCTGAGATACTAGAACCTGAGGGTAAAATGGAAATCAAGAGAATCCACCAGAAACCTACTGAAAGAGATCCCAAATTGAAAATTCTTAGAAATGTTGCGGTGAAACTCCAAAGAGAAAACACTTCAAGTGGCCAGAAAGAAACAATTCAAATATTCAGGGTCCACAGTGAGGATAGCACAGGATTTGGCAGCCTCTACACTGAAAGATCAGAGGCAGTGGAATAAAATTTTCTGGAAGGCAAAAGAGCTTGGGTTACAACCAAGAATCATATACCCAGCAAGACTGAGAATATTCTTCCAGGAAAAGAGATGGTCATTCAGCGATATAACAGAGATCCAGATCTTCTTGATAAAAAAGCCAGAACTCAATGGAAAATTCATACTCCAATTACGAGATGCAACAGTGATATAGAAACATAAACGAGGAAAACACACACACCCTGATATTTGATAAGAGCAAACTGGTTATAGACAAGTAGAGGGTATGAGTATAAAATATACAAAATTACAATGAAAAAAATCTTATTAAGGGCTACAAATGGACTGCAATGGAAGAATGGGAATGAATAAAGTGGAAAAGGGTAAATTATGCCACATAAAGGGGCATAAAACTGCATAGCAGAGGAAAAGAAGGGAGGGAGATGGGAATCATATGAGCTTTTCCCTCAATGGTTCTGGTGCAAGGAGGGAATAACAACCAATTTAGCATAGGACTCTATGGAGAGAAACACAAAAAGTATCATTTTAGAGGGAAAGAAGGGATGGAGAGGAGGTTCGCATGAGATTTGTTCTTGTCTCTCTGGTGCAAAGAAGAAATAACATACTGCATTAAATATAAAAATATCCTACAGGCAGTTGAAGGGGGAAAGGGCTATGAAGGGGGGGGTGTTTAGTACGAGGGAAGAAGTAAGGGGAAAGGGGACGAAAAGGGAGGGGTTCTGATAAGGGACTACTGAGGGAGGGAGTGGTCAAAAGGAAAACTATTAAGGGGGGAAGGGAAAAGGGGGGGAAATATAAACATTAATAGAAGTGGGAATAGGTTGGAGGGAAAGAAACCAATAACAATCAAAACTGTAAATGTGAATGGAATGAACTTTCCCAAAAAATGGAAACACATAGCAGAATGGATTAGAAATCATAATCCTACAATATGCTGTTTACAAGAAACACATCTGAAACAGAGGGATACACACAGGGTAAAGGTAAAAGGCTGGAATAAAATATATCATGCCTCAGCTAAAGTAAAAGAAATAAGAAGGGGTAGCAATTCTTATCTCAGATAAAGCAAAAGCAAAAATTGACCTAATTATAAGAGATAAGGAAGGAAACTATATCCTGTTAAAAGGCACCACATAGAATGAAGCAATATCATTACTTAACATGTATGCACCAAGTGGTATAGCATCCAAATTCCTAGAAGAGAAATAAAGGAATTAGAGGAAATAATATATAGCAAAACTATGCTAGTGGGAGAACTTAATCTCCACCTCTATGAACTTGAAAAATCTAACCTCAAAATAAACAAGAAAGAAGTTAAGGAGATGAACAGGATTTTAGAGAGGATAGTTATGATAGATCTCTGGAGAAAACTGAATGGGGATAAAAAGTAATACACTTTCTTCTCAGCAGTTCATGGCACATACTCAAAAACTGACCAACGCTCTAGGGCATAAAAACCTGACAGTTCTATGCAGTTAGGCAGACATATTAAATGCATCCTTCTCAGATCATGATGCAATAAAAAATATATGCAATAAAAGACCATGGAAAGACAGACTAAAAACTATTTGGAAGTTAAAAAATTTAATCCTGAGGAATGAGTGGATCAAAGTAGAAATTATAGAAACCATCAGTAATTTCATTTAAGAGAATGATAATAATGAGACAACATACCAAAATTTGTGGGATGCATTAAAGGCAGTTCTTAGGGGAAGTTTTATATCCCTGAGTGCATACATGATTAAATTAGAGAAAAGGGAGGTCAACAAATTGGGCATGCAATTGAAAAACCTGGAAAAAGAACAGATTCAAAATCCCCAATTAAATACTAAATTGGAAATATTGAAAACCAAAGGAGAGATTAAAAAAATGAAATGAAGAAAATTATTGAATGAATAAATAAAACTAAGAGCTGGTTTTATGAAAACAAAACAAAACAAAACAAAAAATTGATAGAACCTTAGTCAATATGATAAAAAAGAAAGAAGAAAACCAAATTATGAGTATCAAAAATGAAAAGGGTGAATCTACTTCCAATGAAGTGGAAATCAAAACAATAATTAGTAATATTTTTTCCAATTGTATGCACATAAATTTGATAATCTTAGGAAAATGGATGAATATTTACAAAAATACAAGTTGCCCAGATTAACTGGAGAGGAAGTAAATTACTTAAATAACCCCACCTTAGAAAAAGAAATTAAACAAATAATCCATCAGTAAACTCCCTAGGAAAACATTTCCAGGGCCAGATGGATTTACTAGTGAATCCTATCAAACAATTAAAGAACAATTGATTCCAATACTCCACAAAACATTTGGGAAAATTATTGAAGAAGGAGTCCTACCAAATTCTTTTTATGACACAATATGGTACTGATACCTAAATCAGGAAGAGAAAAAACAGAGAAAGAAAATTATAGCCCAATGTCCCTCATGAATATAGATGCAAAAATTCTGAATAAAATACTAGCAAAAAGACTACAGCAACATATCTCAAGGATAATATATTTTGATAAGGTAGGATTTATTCCAGGAATGCAAAGATGTTTTAATATTAGGAAAACCATCAGTATAATTGATCATTTCAACAATAAAACTAGCAGAAACCATATGATCCTATCAGTAGATGCAGAAAAGGCTTTTGAAAAAAGTACAACATCCATTCCTCTTAAAAGCATTAGAAAGTATAGGAATAAATGGTGCCTTCCTTAAAATAATAGATAGCATCTATTTAAAGTCATCAGAAAGTATTATATGTAATGGGGAGAAGCTAGAAGCATTTCTCATAAGATCAGGGGTGAAACAAGGGTGTCCACTAGCACCCCTTTTATTCAAACTGGTACTAGAAATGTTAGCAGTAGCAATTAGAGAAGAAAAAGAAATCAATGGAATCAAATTAGGCAAATAAGAGACCAAGCTATCACTCTTTGCAGATGATATGATGATATACTTAGAGAATCCTAGAGAATCAAGTAAAAAACTACTTGAGCCAATAAATAAATTTGGCAAAGTTGCAGGATTTAAAATAAACCCACACAAATCCTCAGCATTCCTATATATTTCCAATAAAATTCAACAGCAAGTGATAGAAATAGAAATCCCTTTTAAAGTTACTATAGACATTATAAAATATTTGGGAATCTACCTGCCAAAACAAACCCAGGACCTATATGACCACAATTACAAAACAATTTTCACACAAATAAAGTCAGATCTAACTAAGTGGAAATATATCAATTGCTCATGTTTGGGTCGAGCTACTATAATAACAATGACAATTTCACCTAAATTAAATTATATATTTAGTGCCATACAAATTAATTTACCAAAAAAGTACTTTATACGGCTAGAAAAATAGTAACAAAATTCATTTGGGAGAACAAATGGTCCAGAATATCAAGGGAATTAATGCAAAGAAAACCTAGGGAAGGTGGATTAGCTATAACAGATTTCAATCAGTATTATAAAGCAGCAGTCATAGAAACTACTTCGTATTGGCTGAGGAATACAGGAATGGATCAATGGAATAGATTAGGCACACGAGATTCAGAAATCAATGACTAAAGTTATCTATTGTTTGATAAACCCCAAGACCCTGGTTTTTGGGATGACTCACTATTTGACAGAAATTGCTGGGAAAACTGGAATGTAGTATCGCCAAAACTGGGCATAGACCATTATCCAACACCATATACCAAAATCAAGTCTAAATGGGTGCATGATCTAGGTATAAAGGTTGATACTGTAAGCAGTCTCATAAAACAAGGAATAGTTTACCTTTCAAACTTTTGGAGAGGGAAAGACTTCATGATTGAACAAGAATTAGAGAATATTATAAATGTACAATGGATAATTTTGTCTACATGAAATTGAAAAGCTTCTGTACAAACAAAGCCAATGCAACCAAGATTAAGAGGAAGGTGGAAAATTGGGAAAGGGTCTTTACAACCTATGTCTCTGACAAAGGACTCTTTTCTAAATTATACAGATAATTGTGTCAAATTAATAAGAGTACAAGTAATTCCTCAATTGACAAATGGTCAAAGAACATGAACAGGTAATTTTAAGAGAAAGAAATTAAAGATATCTATAAGAACATGAAGAAATGCTCTAAATCACTATTGATTAGAGAAATGAAATCAAAACAACTCTGAGGTACCACATCTCACCAGTCAGATTGGCTAAGGTGACAAAACAGGAAATTGACAAATTCTGGAGAGGATATAAGCAAATTGGAACACTAATGCATTGATGGTGGAATTGTGAACTGATCCAGCCTTTCTGGAGAGTAATCTGGAATTATGCCCAAAGGGCTATAAATACTTTTATATCCTTTGACCCAGCAATCCCAAAGAGATCACAGAAGTGGGAGGAAGACCCATATGTACAAAAATGTTTTATAGCAGCTCTTTTGTGGTGGCAAGGAACTGGAAATTAAGGGGGGTTCCCATCAATTGGGGAATGGCTGAGCATGTCATGGTTATGTATATTATGGAATACTATTGTGCTATAAGAAACAAGGAGCAGACAGTCTTCATATTTACCTGGAGAGGCTTATACAAACTGATGCTGAGTGAGAAGAGAATAAGGAGAAATTTGTACAAAATTACACACACAACGTATGTGTGATGACCAGCTTTGAAGGACTGGACTCTTCTCAGCAATGCAGTGATATAAGTCAATCCCAAAAAGACTCATGATGGAGAGAAATGTGTGCATCCAGAGAAAGAACTAGAAAGAACTGAGTTTATATCCAGGTGGAAAGCAAAATACCTCATCTTTTTCCTTCTCTTATTTGGTTGTA
Source organism: Petaurus breviceps papuanus (assembly GCF_028583685.1). Classification (NCBI taxonomy): domain Eukaryota; kingdom Metazoa; phylum Chordata; class Mammalia; order Diprotodontia; family Petauridae; genus Petaurus; species Petaurus breviceps. The sequence continues at coordinate 683,714 of NW_027186320.1, forward strand.
TGTCCTCTTTAACATTTTTCATTCCATGTGACACAATCTGTCTTTATAACCTGACTAATGTATAATGTGAAAGTATTTACAGATCCAATACTTGACAATATGCCTCCATGGGGGACAGGGGAGGGAGGGGGACAAAATGTGAAACTCAAGGAATTGTGGAATTGAATCCTGTAAACTAAAAGGCAACAAACAAATTAATTATAAAAAAATAAAATTAAATTAAAAAATGATCACCAGCCCTATGGACAAGTGGTATTTTTTTAGTTATTCTACTAAAAAATATTTATACTGAATTTTAAAAGAAGCAGCTTATTTTGTCCAGGAGAGAATACATTGTTTGACTTCCCATGGATTTTCATCCATACATTGATATCCTAGAAAATTTATGAGTAAGGAAACAAACCCAGATGATTCTAATTGTTTTCTGAACAAAAATGTTTTTAATCATTTGATAACTTGGAATTAACATGTTATAAATTATATCTAATAAGCTTAGCCATTACACCACTGCTGTCCCATTAATTTAATCATTATTTTATTTAGGTATGTGTCAGAAAGTTTAACCCTATTTTCCAGAAGTAGGTTAAAATGCCCTCTCAGGAAAAAAAAAAAGAAACTGCAGATGGTTTGGTATCTAGATTCTAATGAAAATTTAGGAAAAAGATAGCAGGTCTAATCAAATCATGATATTAGTAATCACAGTATATTTAAACAGCCATCCTTTCTGCAGTTTAAAGGCTACATTTCAAAATTTCAAATAATTACTTGATAGTTATTCAGACTAAATTAAATACAGTTTCAAATTAGTTTTCACAAATTAATCCATTTTCTGCTCTAAATTGCTACTGATTAGGGAAATGAACATTTAAGGAAATCTGAGACACCACCTCATACCTATCAGAATGGCTAATACAACAGAAAAGGTAAGTGATAAATGTTGGAAAAGATGTGGGAAAATTGGGACACTAATGTATTGTTGTTGGAGTTACATACTGATCCAATGATTTTGGAAAGCAGTTTGGAACTATACCCAAAGTCAATAAAACTGCATACCTTTTGACTAAGCAATACCACTACTAGGCCAGTATCTGCAAGAGATAATAAAAAAGGGAGAAGTATCTACTTGTATAAAAATGTTTATAGCAGCTCTGTATGTAGTGCCAAAGAATTGGAAATTGAAGGGATGTCCATTAATTGTTTTATTACTGAACTAGTTCTTGCACGTGAATGCAATGAAATACTATTGTTCTGCCTCTGTGCATGCTGCTTTCAGGAAAAAAAAAAACTTACATGAACTGATGCTCATAAGTGAGGAGAATCAAAAGAACACAGTAACAACAACATTATACAATGATCAACTTGGATAGTATTAGCTCTTCTTAGTAAAATGATGATGAAAAACAATTCCAAGAGACTCATGAGAAAAAGTGCTATCAACATCCAGAGAAAGAACTATGAAGTCTGAATGAATATAAACGCATCCTATTTTCGCTTTTATTTTGCCTTTTACTGGCTTTTCCTTTTGTTTGTTTCTCCTTTCACAATATGACTAAAGTAGAAATATATTTACATTATTACACACGTAAACATATATCAGATTGCCTGCTTTCTTGGGGAGGGAGGAGTGGAAGGAAGGAAGGGAGAAAAATTTGGAATTCAAAATTTTACAAATAAATTTTGAAAACTATATTTACATTAATTGGAAAACAATACTATTTCCAAAAAAGAAATTTAAATTTTTGATTTTCTGTTTTATCTCTATATTTTAAAGGTTTGTTTAAAAAGTAGTCATGACTTTTTAAAAGTTGAATGACAGTTTTCATAGGAATAAAATTAACAAGACCAGCTTTTATATATATTTTTTTCTTTTTGGGAGACAATTGCGGTGAAGTGACTTGCCCACTCATGTGTTTGAGGCCGAATTTGAACTCAGGTCCTCCTGACTCCAGGGCCTGTGCTCTATTCACTGCACCACCTAGCTGCCCCTTCAGCTTTTATATTTGTAATTTCAGATAAAATAAAGTACCTGTAAACCAATCAGGAGCAGGTGTCCTGAAGACTGCTGCTGTGAATAACTTTAAGGTTCTAATTACCTAGGACAATGAACTCTATCTATTCAACAATAAACTAAAGCAAAATATTCAAGAAACTAAAGCACAACATTCACAACAATATAACATAACAATTTATTCCTAAAGTGACCACATAGTCTTCAACAAACCATATCATCCAATAAGTAACAATCTCCTCAATCAATATAGAGTACCCAAGTCAAGTCTTCTTTCATCTTGACTCCCGGCTGGCTTTCAATTATCCTTAAGTCAATCATCCTTAAACCAATTGTTGTTAGTGGATAACAGAAAACACAAAGAACTTTCACTCTTAGGTCACAGTAAGTTACAATATCATCAGTCAGCACTGAGTATACAAATAAAGTCTTCTTTCATCTTAAATCAAGGGTGAAACTCTCATGGCCCCTCTTCCACACTCCCAGCTCCTGCCTGGATTCACACATAGACAGCCCTCTGCTTCAGTTCTATATCTCAACCCATGGGGACTATCTCACTCCAAGCCCTTCACAGTTTCTGTTTCTAAAAAGATAAAGCTTAATAGAGCTACAACAATATTTACACATATTGTCAGCACTATCATCTCAAATCATTTTCTGTCTGACAAAGTAACACAAACCAACAGACAAAGCTTCTGTCTGAGAAATCAAACACAAATCAATAGTAAAGTCTCAGAACTTCCCAGGATGAGATTAAACCTATTATGGGCAGGAAGGTCTCCAAACTCCCTTAGGCCTGTTAATGGCAATGTATACTGTTTCCAACAAAGACTTGACACAATCAAAGGCAAGTCTTCCTACACCATAAAATGCTTCCCCCCACCTCAGTACTGTTTCATCACTGTACTCTTTGCTATTCCTCAAACAAGACATTCCATCTCTTAATTCTAAATTATTTTCCTCTCATTGCCTTCTCTCCCCATCCCAGGCAACTGAAATACTTCCCCTTCTCATTTCTGCCTCCTAGGTTTCCTGTGTAATTATATATATAAAGGCATGTGTAAAAAGACCCACCTTTGAAAAAATTCCTCTCATTGAGTGGCTCAAAGGTCTGCAGAGTAGACATCTCTAGTCTTTTCTCCCCCCACCCTTCTCTGAGGGAGGCTTTCACATGTGCTATGAAATGAAGCAGGTGGTAGGGGTGGGAGGCCACTACTCTTTTCTCCTCAGGGAGAAAGTGAGAGACAGAGAGAGAGAGAAGGAGAGAGAGACAGACAGAGAGAGAGAGAGAGAGAGAGAGAGAGAGAGAGAGAGAGAGAAAGAGAGAGAGAAAGGGTACTAGATAAGTAAATGTATCTGCTCCCTTAAATATATTTGACTAGGGGATTAACAGTCTGTGGGATCCATCTAACATTTGATTACTTTGTTATTTTAGAGGAAAAGGAAGATCTTGGGTTCTATTTCCAAGGTTTAAGCCCTTTCCATCTAATTCCAGTTACACAATGAGCACATACAGAAAATAAAAATGAAACCCATTTATCCAAAATCAGTAGCAAAATAGAAATCAGAGAAAGTATCCATAGGTAATATAAACCAGACAATATAAAATAAAAATGCTCTCGCATTAGGATTGAGGTAATACAGCTCAACCAACATAGTATCCTTAATCTCAACCAAGGTGGAAAAAACTTCCCAACATCTCCTGAGCAATAGATTGGGAGTAGGGACATGATGGAAACCATTTGTTCCTTTCATATCTTCCCAGAATCTTTTTTTTTGCTTAGCAACATGAAGTGGGGTTGGCCTTTTCCATCTGCATTTCTACATTTAATAGATAGTTATTTTGTTTATATGTTGGCAAATAACTTATCTTTAAATGAAAACATAATTTTCTTAAATTAATTTTATTATTGCCAAAAGAGATGAAAATTTAATAGAATAAAATGATTTATTTTGTGATGCATCAATTTATACGTACTAGTACAACATAATTTTTATAAAATTATAAACATGTCATATCATGTCATTTTAAAAGTTTTCCAGGTGTATATCTCTGGTTCAGTTAATTCATAAGACTATATGAGCTAATTCAGAGATATGGTAATTACTGGCTTATAATGAATTTGATCAATTCATTAAAAATAATTTAGGACAGAGCTAGTAGAGCCTTCAGAATTAAATGCATCATTATACAGTTTATTTAATGCCACAACACAATTTTTGTTGCCTATTTCTACTTTGCATTAAATATTCTTTGCTTTTAAGTATAATTTATTATAAGCTTTCACTTTCCATCTGAAGACAGAAATAACACATAATAATCTCTTGGAAATGATTATTTTTTCCCTCAGAAAATTGCATCTTTTTCAAATCTACATTCTTTTTGTGTTTATTTCTGCTTTTCTAAATTGTTCTTTACAATAACTCACTGGTTTTTTTTTTAATTTTCAATGCTAGTTGTACAGTAATTCCCTATTATATGTGCATTTTATTTCACTTTTTAAAAATACTTTTTCTGTTTTGTCTTCATTATTTTTTCATAAAAATTTCCCCATTGAATATCCTCTCCATAGGATAAAATCTTATACCAAAGTGTTTTTTTTAATGTTCCTATACACAATTACATATTTAATTGAATTTTAAAATTTGAAATATGCATTTTTTTTCTTAAATTCTTTCATCTTTCAATTTGCACTCATCATTTCCTACTTTCACATAAGATTTCAAATTTCTTGACTTTCTATTGCTTTATACTTTTTAAAAAATACCTTATTTAAGGAATTGAATAATTTTACTAAAATCATACTAACATATTTATTTATATATGCATATATATTTGTGTGTATATACATAAATGCATATACATATACACAGATATATATGTATGTGTGTGTATATATATACATATCTCTACATAATTTACAGTGGGTAAATTTTAATTTGATTTCATCTTTTCAGTTTTAAGATATTTAAATTTATCTATAACAAAGTTACTAATGTACAAAATCTCTTCTATCTGGAATATCCTATGGAACTCTGAATTTCAGATAATATATTTGCAAAAACTCTACTACATTTGTGGACTTCTCTCAAAGGGACTGACTTTCATTAGAAGTGTCTTTGACTGGAGCTATCACTGAATGCTTATAATAAGTTTAAATTTGTCTCTTACCTCAGCATCAGGGCTTCTTAACTTGGAGTCTGTTATGTTCTTTTAAATATATGTTATTGTCTATATTTCAGTAAAATTTGTTTCCTTTGTACCTATGCATTTTATTTTATATTTAAGCACATTATTCTAAAAAGAGAATCACAGAATTAATAGACTTATGATGGGGTCCACAATGCAAAAAAGGTTAAATCCCCTGTGCTAGGGGTAAATAATTCAGTATAGCCAATTCAATTCAATTCAATTTCATTTAAGTGCAATGGGCTGTCCCAATTTATAGAAGTCCCCTGTTAATCCAAATTCAGTGTTGGAAAGATATGAGACGTTTGTAGGTCATTCAACAATTAACAAAAGGTTTACTTGTAGACAAGGATACTACAGCACTCAACTTGGGTTTATATGAGTCTACTTGCCTCATTAGGAATATATCTGGTGTCATAAGGCCATGGTATGGTGACATGCCCATTTTGGGATATGTGCCATGTCATAATTTCAACTATATGCATTTATAATATCCTTAGGAGAACATAAAGCCACGGAATCTGTATGAAAAAGAGACTAGGAGTGGGTTGTAGTATCTCTAGCCAATCATATTGCAAACATAAACTTTTAGCATTTCAGAATAAAGAAAACTAGCCTAAACTGCATGGCAGAGGGAAGAAGAATCATCATATATAGTCATCTTATTACAACAAATAAAAAAATAAATATAGACAAACACTGAAAATTATATTGTAAACAAGTGTCTTAGCAAGTGGTGGCCATAAACTCTAGATTTCACCTCACTTTCTTCTCCAACACATTAAAATTTCTGAAAATAAAAGAAAGAGTAGCAAAACTAATACTTGAAGCTGACCTCGGGAATCTAAACAGACAAATAAGCCACACTTTAAATCTCCCTACATTTATTTTACATACCATTTTTTTCCAACTTTCTAGTGTACTTGTGATGTTATTTCATGAATTTTCCCTATATTTGTTTTGGTCCTAAACTTTGACTAGATTTTAAATCTGAGGAGACAAGTAACTATTAATCTAACTTTTTATCTTCCCCAATGCATAACATAGCTCATTACACATATTTGGCATTTGCTAGTTTTTTTTTTTTTTCTGTCCAGGAGTGATCTGAAGGTTTGCTAGGTGGTACAGTAGACAAAGACTTGGGTGTAGAGTTATCAAGACATGAGTTCAAATCATTCTCAACATACAGCACGTCAATTTACTTGATACAGCAGATGTATTTCTTTAATGTTACAATACGCTGAGATTTGAAGAGAAATATAAAAGTGATAAAAGATGTAGCATATAAAATCTTATGCTAAATTCTGTGGTACAAAAATACCACTGGGGAAAATAGAAAATAACATAATCAGAATGAAAATACATGAGTATGTTGAATGTACCTTTGAAGACAAAATAGAAATTGACATGAAGGCAATGCAATTGGTCTCCATTATAACTCTAAAATGTCAAAGCTATTACTCTATGATTAATAATATATCTACATACATACAAAAAAGAAATATTTTTTTCAATGCCTTTACACATCCTTTTAGAGCATTCATTACTTCATTCAATTGGATAAAAATATGTGACTAAAGCATAAAGGGGCTGCAGGGCAACTACTCTCAACTGTATCATTTCTTTACTCTCCTGGGCACCAGGGGGAAAAAAAAGGAATTAATTGAATGAAAAAAAATGTTGAAATCTTTGTTAAAATCTTGCTGTTAGCAAAAAGTTATTTCAGGAAGGCCTGAATTTTGTACTAAAATTTACAGGAAGTTAGAAGCTTCTGAGTCATAAATGATTCACAAAGACATGTTTCAGCTAAATATTTACCATCTCATGATATAACAAGATCATTGGAGTTCTATAATAGTATAAGTTTTATTCTCTCACTGACATCCTGTCTACTGTTTGGTTCAGCCACTTAGAAATTGGCTTATAAAAGAAGGATTCCTGCAGTTAACATAGAGAAAAATCATATGTGTTTAATTGGAGTTTTAAAACTAACTGGCTTCCTAGGATTTGTAGTTCAAAGGGACAATCTCCCTAATGTCCACAAAAGTAATTTGAACCATAGTGTTTTCTGAACAAGAAGGCAGTTTTTCAGCATGTGTAGGAGGTTTAAAACGAAATGCATGCTCTCACACACACACACACATACACACACACACACACACACACACACACTGTGTAAATATATTAAGAAAAGGAAAAAAAAGGACTACAGGAATATAGAACCAGAAGGCAATATAGAGAGAGACTGCATTGGAAGTGATGGGCTAAGTTGGGGACAAAAAAGGCAGAGGGGCAAAGGGCAGAAAGATGAAACTGAATAGAGTCAAACTATGATGGAAGAGAGATCAAAGTAGACCATTTTGCCTTTGCTGAAAGCTGAGAAGAGAGGATTCAGACTGAACCAAACATTTGTATTCATTTCTTCAAAGACTGAAGAGGGATTCAAAAGTTCCATTTTTATTTCAATTTCTCCCTATGGTTGTACAGGAGCAATCATTTTAATAATTCTACTTTTTGCTTTGATGTAAGTAAAGACTCAATCCTGATTTTGCTTGAGATGTATATATTTGTAAGAAACACATGCATAAAGGCAAACATATACACACATAGAAAAGAGAGCTTGTCTGATTTTACCCCCAACTTGTGACTCTGAAATTGTGATTGTTTTAGTAACTTCATTTTGTCTTATATAACTACAAAATATGGCTGAGCAAGGGGCCACCACATGGATCAGATGCCATTGTATCCCCTCTATCTGAAAAGAGAAGCCCATTGTTAGAAGATGTAGTGGTGGTGGTGGTTGAGATATAGAACAGAAAACTACATATTGTGTGATACATTAGTGACTGTTATAGGGGACTTTTTTCTGATGAGAATAGATCATTATAAAAATGTCTGAGTTCTAGTTCTAGTTACTCAACTAAGAGGGGTATGACATTCATGGGCATCTATATAAATCAGTGGATAGTGTGCCAGGCACGAAGTCAGGAAAACTCATTTTCCTGAGTTTAATTCTGGTCTCAGATATTTACTAGTGACCCTTGGCAAGTCATTTAACCCTGTTTGTCTCTGTTTCCTCATCTATAAAATATGCTGGAGAAGGAAATGGAAAATCACTCTACTGTCTTTACCAAGAAAACAATAAATGGGGTAACAAGGAATGAGTCAGACATGGCTGAAAAATGACTGAACAAGAACAACAAATTGCTTTCATGTATATTATTAATCACCCAGTCTGACACATTCTAGACTTATAAATCATGGCTCCCTATATGTCCAGCTTAGAATTCATATGCCTGAATAGATAAGTAATAACAATTTTTGATGAATCAAGTTAGGCACAGTTTTGTTTGTTTCAAAAATCAAGTATTAGTAACTAAGAAAAGCTAGTAACCAAAAGGTATTTTTTACTTAAAACAGCAAGACATTATGTTTTTCAAAGATGAAGGAAGGGATATTTCTATTGGCACATTGGAAATAGAAGTAGTTCTGATAGGTACAGAAGATATGGAAGGAACTTTAATATCAGAAGCAGGAAAACATAAAAGGAAAATTTGTTAATGATGCTCTTTCTGATCCAATCATTCTGAAAGGAATTTAGAGTGGGAAAAAATAACTTGTATAGCTATATCCTTTGACCTGAAGATCATACTGGTAGGAAGTCAAAGACAGAAATGTTCCATATATGTCAAAATTCTTGTAATACTTCTTCTAAGATAGCAAATACTGAAAACAAAGTGGATTCCTATTAATTGGAAATGTGTAGTTTATGAATGTTATGGAATGTTATTGTGCCAAAAGAAATTATGACTATGAGGATTATTAAAAATGCAGACATATGAACTGATACCAAGTGAATAAAATGAAAACAAGAAAACAATATACATACAGGAAAACAACATACATATCAGCTAAAATGATGTAAATCAAGGGAATGATAAAATAAAACTTACATGTACTTAATTATATTTACCAATCTTTCCCTGGAGAAGAGATTAAGATATATGCTTCACTTCTGGTGATTATAGATGTAAAATACTGCAGATGCTACAAGATATGGTTGATGTGCTAGTTGGTTTTGATGAATCTTTTTCTTCACGTATTGTAAAGTTAGGATCACTGGATGGGTCAGAAATGTATGTTTGGAAATGAATCCAAAAGAAAACAAAAGACACCAATTAATTTTTTAGAGTGAAAAATGTCATTTCCTTCCATAATAATACAATGAAAGTTATAAAAGACTGTTAATGGAAATAATGTAATGGTTCTGCATAGAAATTGGTGATTATTCTATATATTTTATTATATGGAACTCAGATCTTTTGGAGCAGGGATGTTCCTTTTATCTGTCTTTGGGTTATGGAAGTAGCCTTGCAAGGTTATGTGTTGTCCAATGTATTCATGTTACTGACAGAAGAGTTCTGTGAGGAGAAATGACCCTATGTTCTGATAAACATTGTGAAATCACAAGTATCTACTCCAACTTGTATAAAATAGCATATGCTTCAACATTTTAAGTTGAGCATTCCTTTGATATTTCGCTGAGTTAGTATAAAAAACGCTTTAGGTAGACTTTAGTATGCATAATTTTAAGTAAATATAAATGCAAGTCAAGAGGAATGGGAAAAGAGATGCAGCAGGGACTAGGGAAGGTCAAATTGTCTGCATTATGGCTAATTTCACAGACTTTTCCCCCTCCTTTCTTCTTCTTAGATGACAAGCTGTAGTCACTTTATAAAGCAGATAATTTAAAATTTGAGATTTTATTATATAGCCATTTGTAAAGTACCTCTAAATCCCTGTACATTACAGTTAAAAAAAATATCGTATGAACTGAGAACCCTTGGAAAGACTTCAATCTTTCTTGTCATAATTTCTTTTTCCGGTTTTATAAATGTCTGAAATCTACCATATATAATCTATTTCTATAGTTCAAATATTTTCCTATGTAAAAATAATAGCATCTCCTATAACTCACATAAAATGTGTGAACAAATCATTTCCAACTTAGTGTAGAAGAAGAATAAAATATTTGCCTCTGATCAAAAAGAGAAAGAAACCATGAGAACATCTAGTATCTATAAGAGGATATGGTTAAAACATAGCAGATAGAGGGGTGGAGGATTAGAGAGGGTGTAATAGATACTGAAAGGATAGAAAATAAGGTGTTAAAAACAAACTTTAATTCATAGTTTTGCCAAAAGTCAGTACTGTCTAGACATAAAAATGTGGGATATAGGTCCAGGGTCAAATTTAGAACATTTTTAAAATAGATAAACCTTCAATTTAGTGGACTCTTATAGAATCTCTTATTCATTAACCACTTTAGAAGGAAAATGTGATTTCAAATGATATAGTAGGAAATTTATTAATGCCATGACTACACAAAAACACAAAAAAATATTTTATCTGTATTTCTTTTAAATTGGCATCCATAATAATCTAATCAGATATTAATAAATGAAATATAAATATATGAGAATACTAAAGGCAAATGTTTACATTTGTCATGAAATTCTAATTTCCTGGGATTTCATCCCTAAGCATTCCCCTTCATGAAGGCATTTCCATTGCTATTACAGCTAGTTCTAAATTATGAACCCTTCCTACTTGCAGGTATTCATAATGCATAATGTGGTTTGCTTCTACATTTCTTTTCATGGTGTCTTCACAAACTTGTGCTTTAGCTTTTAAAAATTCAGTAAAATAAAAATAATTTTCATTACTGCCTTCCACAGAGGGAGTAGATTCTACAGATCACATTCATCTATGCATACAAATAACCCAGTAACTGTTATGTTATAGTTTTGAGAAAAAAAAACTTTACATGAATGAAAATTATGCAGTGGTAAAAATAGGATTTTTCCCTGAGTATCAGTCATGAATTAATACCAGCCAATTCTTCTTATCATTCCAGGTTGTCATTCCAAAATTTTATTTCACTTTCATTGTGATGCTATAATGACCTCAATTATGTTAAAGTAAATTCAGTGAGTATTCATTAGTCACTAATATTTGCCCAACCTGATGCTGGGCAGTATAAGAAATAGAAAATAAATAAAATTTTGTATTCTAAGAATTTATAATAGAATCAGGCAGTCTTAAAAATATGAATTTATATATTTGACAAAACTCGGATCAATGAAGCAATAAAAACAATGGTGGACAGTCCAGGTCAAAGAGTATTCATTATAGACTTTTGGAGAAAGGAGAGAACACTTCAGGTTGCATAGTCATCTCCATGGAACATATGACATGTAAGTTGTACCCTGAAATATTTGATGAATTTCAGAGTAGAAGAAACATAATTCAGAGGGTTTTAAGTGATAAGGTCAGATTCAAAAATAAAGACCTTGAATGCCAAGATGAAACATTTGGATTAGATCTTATGAATACATAAGACTGATTCCAAGTCTTTAGCAAGAAAGTTTTTTTAATGTAATTGTATATATAAAATAGGAAGCATAAGACCCATCTGTACCATGAATTTATAGATAGATCTAGAATACCCTACTATATGCCTCAGGAAGAGGGTTAGGAAGATGACCATTACCTTCTTATATCAGTGGGAAATGTGAGGTTGGGAATTATATCTATGTGTCATAATCACATGTGTTGTGTCCACTCTGTAAGCCACTTTTGAGGTACTTAAAATAAAAGGTACTGCCATTAATTTCTCTTCAGAAGAATATTCTTACTCTACATTATGAGGAAACAATTAGCTTAATCTTAATCAATTTTGTTTCTTTGCAATTCTTGTGTAATGTATTGCCTAAAGTAATCTTTATGACAACTTCCTTGATTACTTTCTGTGTGATAAGAGTTAGGGTGTCTAAACCTAAGAGAAAGAAAAAATCTTAGCTCAATTAAGGAGAGAATATTCTCATTCACATGTAGCAGTCACTTGTCGTTCAGGGACTGGAAATAAAGCAATATGTTGGGAGTAAACTGTTCATCCCCACATTCCTTTGATTTCGAGATCTCACCATTTGCCCTTCTAGGTTCAATACTTTATTTCTTTTTCCTCTTCACCCTCTAAATTGTTATGCTTTTCTCATATATAAGACTCACCTCCAATTAGGAATCATGTCTCCCTAAGTACACACTACTCAGCAGAACTGAATATTCACTGATGGGATACTCAGAATATTTTAGCTTTGGGACAACATAATTTTTCAATGAAAATTAATTAGCTAACAGTTAACAAGACTGATTAGAGTGTAGGGAAGCTAAACCCCAATAATTCAATCAACTTAAAAGCCAAACTTTTCATCATTAGAAAGTCAAAGTAACCCAACAATATGGGTATTTTTCTTCTCCTGGAATATCTATGAACCTAGGTGAAGCAACATTTTTTAGGTTTATTTCAAAAGTGGCTTAGATTATCCCTCTTATCTATTTCATGGACAGCATAGCTTTATATTGAAGAAAGACAAAGTAATTTACTAAAGAAAGTTGTTAATTTCGTGGTTAATATGCCCACAACCACACAGTAAAATGATTTTCTTTTTGTTTCTTTTTTTAATTGGAAGAGAGTAGAAATAAAAATACTCAAGGTTTGAAGATGTTTTTTAATATAAGGCTATATATCTTTAACTACAGAAATGAGATATGCATATCTATGACTATGTATGTATATGTATATGCATATATACACATATATGCATATATGTGAACTACTTTTGCATAGACATTCAAAGGTAGATACAAGTATGTTAAGAAAGGCATATAAGTAAAAGGCTCTTTCAAAGGCTTATAAAAATAGGTTATTACCAATATTTGTTATCAAATACCTAAGATGAATCTTATTTTAAAATCATATTTTTTCTCTCTGAGAAATGAATTTCTTCATTTCATTTGATAATTATTGTCAACTCTCTCCAATTAAAAACTTTTAAATGGGCTATTATTCAATGAGAAAAAGGAGAATTTGAATTTGGGGAGGGTGAAAGGTGATTATTTTTAGGATGATAAAGTATGAAAGAGTATAACACAAGAAAACACGAAGGAAAAGAACAATTGTGCAGCTGGAGCTTAAAAACAGATATCAAACTTTTTTCTGAAGAAAAGACAATTGGATACGCTGAAGAGGAAGAAGCTGAATGTTCTCTCAAGAGTATGATGGTAGACAAATTGTATGAATCAATCAATCAATCAATAGTTATTAAAGTTCTACTATGTTTCAAACACTGTGCTAATCACTGAGGATACAAAAAGATGCAAAAGAAAGTTCATGCCTTAATGGAGATTACAATCTAAAAGGGGACACCATAAGCAAACAAATATCTGAAAAGCAAACTATACTGATGATATGAAAGAAACTAACAAAAAAGAGAGAGAAGGCACTAGAATTAAAAGTGGTTGGCAAAGGCTTCCTATAGCAGGTGGTATTTTAATTGAAAATTAAAGTAATCTTGGGAGTCTGTAGTCAGAAGAGAAGAGGGAGAGTATTCCAGGAAAAAAAGGACAGCCAAAGAGAATGTCTGGAGGCAAGAGGTGACTAGGCCAATACTAGTTAGAATATTTGTAGGAAAGGTCTGTTTCACTGTGGTGAGAGGGAAATACAACAAAGCACAGGTCACACCAGGAAACCAGCACTAGGTCTTGGGGATGATTGAAACAGCTATAGCAGTATCTTCCAAAGTCAACAGATAGTAAGAGGGTTAAACAACTGCTCACAAGGAGATTACTGAGGACCCTTTGCTGGCATTGGAAACAGGACTCTGTTGCATTGGCCATACACAATTCCAGGTGGCAATCCCAGTGCAAGAATAAGCACTAGTGGGAGAAGTGATCCTGGTCACAGTTTGAAGATGGAAAAGAATGTTGTGTTCTTTCACAAACAATAGCATAATAAAGGATAACAGCTATCATACCTTTCTTTAGATCATAACACCTTAAAAGATCTGAAATCATACAGTGTCCCATATCAAACTCTGAAAAATGGAGCACAAAAATCTTGAAGCTTCTGTCAATGTCACCACCACCCCAGGAGCAGGGACTACCTTTAACATTACTTTTCAAAAAAGTCAAGAAATGGGTTAGGAAAATGAGCAAACAACAAAAAGAAAAAAAAAACAAACCTGATAACTGAAATTTACTATGGTTACAGGGAAGATCAAAAAACAAATTCAGAAGACAATGAAATGAAAGCAGATATATACAAAGTCTCAAGAAATATGTGACTTCACATCATGCACTGGAGAAGCTCAAAAAGGATTTTTAAAAAATCAAATAAGAGAGGTAGATAAAAATTGTGCAAAGAAATGCAAGATGCAAGAATATATTGATAAAAAAGTCAATATCTTGTTAAATGAACCACAAAAATACTGAAGAAAATAAAACCTTAAAACATGAGACAAAATGTTAAAAAAAAATAAAAGCATAAAAATCTACTGAAGGGAAGAACTTAAAAAAGGAAAAAAAAATGGCCAAGGGAAAAAAGTTGTATAAAAATTCATTGAAATTAAAAAAAAAAACTCCTTAAAAAGAAGAATTGGTCAAATAGAAAAAGAGGAACAAAATCTCACTAAAAATACACAAAAATTTGTATGGGGTTACTGGAAGCTAAAAACTCCAGGAGACATCAAGAAGCAATAAACAAAGTATAAGCAACCAAAAAAAAGAGAAAAGAAATATGAAATATCTCGTTGAAAAAACAATTGTTCTTGAAAATAAATCCAGGAGAGGGAATTTAAGAATTGTTAGAGTACCTGAAAATCATGATCAAAGGAAGACTTTAGATTTCTAATTTCAAGAAATTATAAAGGGAGACTGTCCTGATAGTCTAGAATGAGAGGGCAAATAGAAATTGAAGGAATCCACCAATCATCTCTTCAAAAAGATTCCCTAAATGAAAAGCCCTAGAAAAATTATAGCCAAATTCCAGAATTCTTAGGTCATAGAAAAATATTTCAAGCAGTCACACAAGAAAAAAAATTCAAATATTATGAAGTTACAATCAGGATTTTCTGACTTCCAAGTTAAAGAAATGGAGGTCTTGGAATATGGTATTCCAGAAGGCAAAGGAACTATAATTGCAACCAGGAATAACATTTCCAGTCAAACTATGTATAATACTTCAGAGTAATAAGTGGATATTTAATGAAATAGAGAAATTTCAAACGTTCCTGACCAAAACGCCAAAGTTGAATAGAAAATTTGACATTCAAATAGAAGACTCAAGACAAGAATAAAAAGATAAATTGGAAAGAAATCTTAAGTGATTCAATAAGGTCAAACTGTTTGCATTCCATACAGGGCAATGATTCTGGAATTCCTAAGAACTTTGTTATTATCAAGGCTTTAAGAAGTATTCTACATAGATAGAGGGCATGGGTATAGGTTGGCTATGATGGGATGATATAAAATATAAAATAAAGGGATGAGTAAAAGGGATGCACTGGGAGAAAGAGAAAAGGAGAGATAGAATGGGGTGAATTAATTTCCATAAAAGAGGAGTGAAAGAGTTTGAAATTGAAGGAGAAGATGGTTGGTGGTGGTAGGTAACACCTGAACCTTACTCTCATTGTAACTGATTCAAATTATAGAAAAATATAGATAGATGTATATTTTATCCTACAGGAAAGAAGGAGATGAAGGGGATAGTAAAGAAGAGGGACGATGGAAAAGAGCTTGAAATGGGAGAGGTAGTCTTTAGAAGCAAAACACTTTTGAGGAGGGACTGGATGAAAGGAGAAATAGAGAAAGATAAAAAGAAAAGAAAACGTAGGATGAAGGTAAATACACAGTAATCATAACTGTGATTGTAAATGTGAATAACTCACCCATAAAATGGAAGCCAATATCACGTAAATAAAAACAAAACTAGAATTCTACAATATGTTGTTTACAAGAAACACACTAAATGCATATACCCACAAAAAAACACACACAACACAGGTAAGGATATAGAGTAAAATTTGTTATGCTTCTGCTAAAGTAAAAAGGAAAAAAGGAAAAAAAAAACTAGTAGAAATCTTCCAAGTTAAAGAAACAGTACTGCTTGCCCACTCACCCCCCAAATCTAATCTAAATAGGCACTCTTGTTGTGATGCTTCAGCTATTTCAGCTATGTCTGACTTTTCTAACCCCATTTGGGGGTTTCTTGGCAAAGCTAACAGATTATTTTGCCATGTATTTCCTCCTCGAGTTCATTTTCTGTATAAGGAGAATGAACAGGATTAAATGGCTTGCCCTGGTTAACACAACTAGTAATTGTCTGAGTCCAGATTTTAACTCAGAAAAATGAGTTTTCCTGACTCCAGACCTTGAACTCCATCTACTGTACCACTTAGCTGTCCCAAACAGGGAAACTACAGTATATACATTATATATATATATATATATATGAGTGTGTGTGTGTGTACAGTAATATCTTTAATAAATATTTATTCACAAAATGGTACACAATCCAAATTCTTAAAGGAAGTGTTAAATGAGTTAGAGGAGGAAACAAACATCAAAACTATGCAACTGGGAGATCTGATTTTCCCACTCTCCAAACTATATTAATCTACCTTTCCCCCCAAATCCCTACTAAATAAATAAACAGGAAAGAATTTAAGGAGATGAATAGAACTTTAGAAAAGTTAGATATGATACAGTATTGGAGAAAATTGAATGGGAATTGAAAGAACTATACCTTTTACTTAGTAGCAACTAGCACCCACACAAAACTTGACCATATATTAGGTTATAAAACTCTTATGGCCAGATTCATAAAAAAAGAAATATTAAATGATTCTCTTTCATATCATAATTCAATAAATTTACATTCCAAAAATGATATGAAAGCATAGATAAAACAATTATAAATGAAATAATCTAATCATAAAAAATGAGTGGGTCAAAGAAAAAATGGTTGTAGCTATCAAATGCTTTAAAGAAAATGATAGTAATGAGACAACATGGTAAAGCATATGTGATGTGATCAAACCAATATGTAGGGGGAAAGTTAAATATACATATGTAGTAAATATATATATATATATACACATATATATATATATACATACATCAATAAAATAATGGAAGGGCAGATCCCTGAATTGATCATGTAACTAAAAAATATAGAAAAAAAATAATTAAAAATCCTTAATTAAACACCAAATTGGAATGCCTGAAAATGAAAAGAGAGATTAAGAAAACTGAAGATAAGAAAAAAAAAACATTGAACTAATAAATAAAGCTAGGAATTGATTTTTTTGAAAAAAAAATGATAAACCATTGGTTAATTTGATATTTTTTTAAAGAAGGAAAAAATGATTTAAACAAAAATGTAAAGGGTAAATTCACTACCAATGAAGCTGAAATTAATACAATTATTAGAAGCTCTTTTGCCCAATTATATGCCACAATATCTAATAATATATGTGAAATTGATTAATATTTACAAAAATATTTACATATTTTTGAGATTAACAGAAGAGAAAGTAGAACGCTTAAATAAATGTCTTAGAAAAAGAAATTAAACAAGCCATCAATGAATCTCTAGGAAAAATAACCAACAGAACCAGATGGTTTCATAAGTGAATTATACCAAAAATTTAAAGAACAAATTTGTAGAGAACTTTCACATGTTCCCCGTATCTGCTAAATCTTCCCTATATTATTGTCTGAAAGATTAGAGGGAAGATAAGCAGGACGTATACCCTTGTTTGGATATAGATAACT
Source organism: Petaurus breviceps papuanus (assembly GCF_028583685.1). Lineage (NCBI taxonomy): Eukaryota > Metazoa > Chordata > Mammalia > Diprotodontia > Petauridae > Petaurus > Petaurus breviceps. The sequence continues at coordinate 701,587 of NW_027186320.1, forward strand.
TTTGGGGTCCCTTGGCCAGGCTAAAGGAATATTCTCCTGCCTTATCCAGTTACCTGCAAGGTTACAGGGCAGATAAGGAAGAGGGAATGTAATCTTTTTTTGTTTATGCCTCTGGATATGGTCCTATGATGTTACCCTAATAAATAACTAACCTTAAGCAAGGGTAAATAATAAACAAGATCAAGGGAGTGTCCCTGTACATTCTCTGCATTCTTTTGGGTCACATAGAGGGAGGGTACTTGTACATTGTCTGCATTCTTTTGGGTTGTCTGCATTCTTTCGGGTCATTTAGACTTTTTTGTTTTTTGCTTTTTGTATGGCAATCGGGTTTAAGTAAGGTGCCCATGGTCACACAGCTAGGTTTTTTGTTTGTGTGTGTTAAGTGTCTGAGGCCAGATATGAACTCAGGTCCTCCTGACTCTAGGGCCAGCACTCTACTCACTGCACTGCCCCTCACTTCACTTAGAACTTCTGTTGGGGCAAATATAAACACTGTGTGCTCCTTGTGTCTTTGGCTCTGTATGAAATGGTCCTGTAATAAACAGACTTTTGATTACACCCCCATCGCATTATTCTCACCACTTGCTAGCCCACTAACTGTTCTGGGAAACAATTTATTCCAATATTATAAAAACTATTTGGGAAAAATATGTAAAGAAGGAGTCCTACCAAATAAATTTTATGACACATATATGGTGCTGATACTGTCTCAATAAAATTCTGTGATGAAGAGATACTGAATTTCAAGGTTCCAAACATAAACAACATATTTAAAATGTTAGCAATTGACAGTAAGTAAGAATTATGACACCTTTAATAACCAATAATGCTATTTACAGTCAGAACAGCTTTTTTTATATGGTGAAAAATAATAGGTTATATAAAGTACCAAAAATATTTAATGAAAGCTAAACTAAGCCTGAAACTGGTCTATATCAGAGGAAGATGGTACACTTACAGAGGGAAATGGTGGTCTTCCATTTGTCCTGACTCAAAAGAAGGGACCTCCAGGACCCAGGAAAATGGAGAAAATATAGATTTCAGTAATATCCTCTAGAAGGTCCTGTGTCAGGCAATCTTCTTCATCAGAGTTTTTCAGTGCTAGGCTTGTGACCAGGCAGAACATCATCTGACTAGACTGACTCAATATCCGCTCCCCCTCTTACTTTTGAAGGAAATATGAATAATTTTTGCTTTGGACATATTGAATTTAAAATACACATCCAATTTCAAATGTTGTATAGGCAGTTGGAGATGTGAGATTGGATGGCAGAGAAATTGGTCCAGAAAAGGCAGATTTGAGAGACATGAGCATAAAGATGGTAACTGGTAACTGAGGGATTACAAAATGAAGGAGAAGAGAAGAGGGCACAGGACATATTGAGAAATACCTATGTCTAAACAGAATGATCCAGAGGAGAATTTAGGAAAGGAGACAGAGAAGGAGCAGTTTGCTGTGTAAGAGGAAACCCAGGAGAGAATGGTGTCCCCAAAACCTGGAAAGGAGATTATCAAAGAGGAAAAAGTTATCAACAAAATTTGGTCAAGAAGGATGAGAATTAACATATGACCACTTGATTCAACAACTAAGAAATCATTAATAACTTTGGAGATAACAGCTTCAATAGAACAAAACAGGTGAAAGGCTTATTGTAACATATTAAGAGAGTGAGAGGAGATAACGTGAAGGCACCCTGTGTAGAAGCCCTTTTAAGAGTTAAGTGAAAAAGGCAGAAGAGATACAGGATAATATCAGGGATGTAAGGATGAAGGAAGGCTTTTTTTTTCAGGATAAGGGAAATATGGAGATATTTATTTGTAGCAAGAAATAAGCCAGTATACAGGGAGAGACTGAAAATCAGCAAAAGAGTTGGAATGGCAAAGGGAGAAATATGTTGGTGGAGAGAGGATGAAATGGGATCACATAAATAAGTAGAGGAGTTGGCCTTGGTAATGAGTAAGGCTATTTCATCATGTGAGACGGGGGGGGAAGAGGAACACATGACACAAGACATTTGAGTAATATGAGATGAGGAAGAGGGGAGAAGAGGGAGTTCAGTGACTTGCCTTATTTTTTTTTTACTGTTCTCTGCTCAGAAAGTTGAAGGATGGAGATACATGAGAGGTTTGGAAGAGTTAAAGTGGAGAGTGGGCTAGTGATTTGATAAGGAAGCCAATCAGAAGTTTAATTTGAATCAGACCATCGCATATATTGGACTAATAATAATTGGGGGATCATACAAACATAATTCTAGACCAGCAACCATTTTTTCTAAGGAGAGAAGAGTAGCAAAAATTCAGCCCCTAACTTTCTGCTTCCTCTCTTGTCAAGAAATCAAAGTGTCTCTTAGAGGAGAGAAAAGGGGGAAGAAGCTAGAATTGCCCATTTTAAATTCCTTCAAGTTAAATAATTACACTTCCATGCATATGTGGAAGATAGCCTCATACTGTCCATATTTACATATACCCCACCCCACACACATACTTTTAGAAACAGAAGCTTATATTTAATGCTAGATGTAATATCATGTATGAAACTTTATTGATAAGGGAGTAATTTAGCCAGACCTAAGTTTTAGTTTTTCACCACTTTGATGGCTTTGGAAGGGTGGAATTGAATGGATATAAAAGTGAGTGCTCACTCTCTCTCTGTCTCTGTCTCTCTCTCTCTGTACACACACACACACACACACACACAATGATGTATATATACACCTATACATATGTACACACATGTATGTATATACATGCCCATGCTTATAGGCCTATACACACATTTATATATACATATACATGCTTATGTATACATATTTATACACATTATCTGTCTATCAATCTGTCTGTCTGTCTTTCTATCTCATTTGCATCTCACCGCAAACCTTGAACTAGTTTTTATTAGAACCTATATTTTACACATAAAGAAATGGAAGGTCAGGGATTTTAAATGACTTGTCCAGCCCAGGGTAGTGACTCTGGAATCAGAAAAACTAGGTTAAAATCTCACATCTAAATCTAATTTCTACCAATGTGACCTTTGGTAAGTTATAAAACCTTACTATTCTTCAGTTTATTTATATATAAAGTGAGAAATTTGAAATAGATGGCTTCTGAAACCTATTCTAACTTTAGTTTATGAAATTGTGATCCCAAAGTTATACTACAAGTAAATAGCTAATGAAAGATTTTTATTTTTATGATTTCAGCATTTTATCCATCAGCGAGAAACAAATAATAGCTTCTAAAACTTCCAGGAAACAACTCTTAATATTGTCAAAGAATATAAAACCTGCACTGAAAATTTTCTAGAATGAAGCCATAGGAACTGTACTGTTTAAATGTTGGCTGCATATTCTGGGAGGGTGGACTGTACAATTTCTGGGAACGCTTCCATAAATGTCTGCTTTTCAAAGGTTTTTCAAATAATGTTCACATTCAAGTTTGACATAATGTAAAACATTGATTAATTTTTTCATGCACCATTCTAGATTCTTATTTTTATTTTGTTTTGTTTTTTTCAAAGGCAATAATAGAAACCATCCTCTAAGTTTGCAATCTAACTTATGTAAAAGTTTAGCCATTAATTATGGTATAGTTCCTGGAAACCTAATTACATATTTCTAAACTAATGAAATTAAAAGAATTTGAACATAAAAGAAAAAAAATTCTAGATCCAAATTAATTTTAAAAGCAGAAATTGTTTCAAAATCTGCTTTGTGAAGATTATATAATTCTTTCTAATTAATTCCAAACATTTACAAACAGTTTAATGAATAAACATAAACACAAAAGTAGAGTTTCTAGATGTTTTATTGCTTATAGTCATCAAAACAGGTCTCTCCTTGTTCCTTCTCCTTCCTTTAATACATTAGTATTGTTAATGATATGATGCAGTGACCATGGAGACATGTAACTAAGTGATTTTTTTAGGAACCCTACTGAAAAAATGTCAAATAGGTGGCCTGGAAGCCTCACTGGGTAATACCACTCAGGAATGTAGAGGAACCAGATGAAAATATAATTCATATATATTTAACCAAACGAGTAAAGATACAATAAAAAAGAGAAGAACATTATATTTTAAAAGTGTAATTATACAGTCCTGAGGAAATCCTATGAATATTGATTAGAGATTCCCATTTCTATTTGATTTTGACACCACTGTTGTGTTGAACTCATTTGTTTGATCTCTAATTTACCATTTAAATCCAGGGAGAAAGTAGCTATATACATTTTTTTTAGGCCAGAATAAAAGAAAAATCTATTTTTTTCTTATATATGTAAACTTTTAGTTACTCTTCACTGGGATTTGAGGAAGAAAATGTTCTAGGAGCATTCATTTTGGTAGAAGCTATAAATTGTGCAAAAAAAAAAAACAAACTTGGTGAGAGAAAGAGAAAATGTGCTCACTTTATCTACAGAGGGTCAGCAGAGAGAATTACCGTAGCTAAGTTTGGCTTTTCACCTCTAGCATGCCTTGGGCTACATGACTTTGAAGGCAAATGATTTGCTGCTCCTTCACTTGTCTTATCTTAAGGCCATGACCAATGTTATTTAATTTTCTGCTTAGTGGCTTCTGCCTCAAATGAAGCTGTAATTTATTGAGCAAGACTTCCCAAAATATGCCCTATCTTAATAATGGATTTCCACTGGGCAGTCTTTTTTCTTGTTGAAATACTTAACAAGCTATTCTATTTGTTCTTTACATGTTCCAAAAAAGTAACAATTAAAGATTTTGTAAGTTTACAGTATTCAAGTTATGTGAAGTAGTGAAATTGAATTTTCTGTTTTAATCACTAGAATTAATAACCAGTCTTGCAGTTGATACAATACATCAAATATGAGTGAAAAAATGAAATGAATTAATGGAAATGTATTTAATAAATGTTCACTTGCTAAATACAAGGAATACCAATTCAAAACTAAAAAAACATTGAGTTCCCTTATTGAGCTTAAAATCTAATAGGAGGCAACAACACATACAGTAATTAAAATCTGTAGGGGTTACGGACTCAGTCCTAGCCATAAAGCTTATAATATAGTACTGTTGATTAAACACAAATACATCTAGCTTTAATTAGACAATGATCATACCTACAGAAAAGACTCTTGGATAAATTGAAAAATTTAAGGAAATTCAGATACCTGCTAGAAAAAGTATCTCCTTATTTGGTCCTCTGTCTGTGAATAATAATATTAGCTGAGCAAGACATTATATGTATCACTTTATTTGATTCTCATAACAATATTGTGATACAGATTTTATAACTTCCTTTTGACTGGTTAGAAAACTGAGTTTCTCAGTTCTTGTGATCTACCCAGGGTTAAACAATTAGTGACTGAGATGGGATATGAACCATAAGCAGATCTACCTAAACTACAATAGATGGTAGAATGGAGGACCTGGTGTAAGAAAAAGACAGTTCAAATTTTATCTCAGACATTTACTAGTGGTGTGATCCTGAACAAGTCATTTAATTTCTGTCTGCTTCAATTTCCTACACAGTAAAATGTAGGTAACAATAGCACCTAATTTCCAGGATTGTTGTGAGGATTAAATAGCATAATACCTGGCACATAATATTTACTTAAGAAATCCTTCCTTCTTTCCTTCTTTCCTCCCTTTCTTCCTCTTTCTTTACTCCAAAGTCAGCAAGCTATTTATGTCTCATGACATGTTGAAGGAAAGGATCACAGCAGAAAGTGATAAGGGTATGATATGGAGACCTGTGGGAGAATACATATTGAAATAGGAGTCTCTATATGGTTAGTAGTCTTCTTTTACTAGAATATAGAACATCTAAAGTAGAGGAGGATGAGATATAACTGGGTCAAGCATTGGGATAGGATTTGGGAATACACAAATTAAAAAAAAGAGTTGGAATACCATTCTTCTTTAAGAAATGATGGGGTTCTTCGGGTGGAGCCAAGATGGCAGAACAGTGATAGTAAGTTTTCTAAGCTCCTCTGTGAAACCCACCATCAAACTTTGAAAAGTGAATCTGAATGGACTTTAGAGTGACCACAATCACTGCATGATGGAGTGTGTCAGAGTCCAGCCCAGGAAAGTGCCCATGTAGGTCTGCGCAGGGCAAGTGTGGAGTAGGCAGGTGCTCCACCAGTGCCCACCTGAGAGCAGACTTCAGCAGAGTGAGAAGGAGCCCCAGGCAACAGAGTCACCCACCCCAAGGGTGATTCACAGCAATCTCACCAATGCAGGACTGAAGATGCATCAGGGGTGGGTAAGAGAAATGGCAGGGTCCGCAGCAGAGACAGCAACTTCTCCAGGGGCTATCATCCCACAGCCTGGAAGTTTAAGTATCAACTACCTGATTTTCTAGAAGCCAAGATGGCAAATTAAACTCCAGCTGCTACAATTCCCCCTCCCTGACCTAGAAAACCCAGAGATAAATGTCCCAACCAGAGTAAAATCCTGAAATAGCATAAATAGCATCAAGCTTAGGAGTCACAGAGATAGAGTGTAACTGACTCCTTACTAGGAGTCTTAAGTGAAGGGAGGGAGGGGTCCCAACAAACCCCACCTCACCTGACCAGCAAGAGCTCCCAAAGCTCAGGGTGGTGGAGGCAGCAAGCACTAAAAGCACAAGGCCAGGTGGAATTTAGCATCACCAGGGGAGTCTGCAGACAACAGTTCTGTCAGTCACTGGCTTTTGAGCCTTCCTGAACTGTAGCACAGGGGCATAAAGGCAAAAATCTGAAGTGGCCAGATCACCCCTCCCCCACAGGTTACTCTGTGAGCCTCATGGTAACTCAAGAGAAACACTGAGAATCCTGGCCTTGACCTCAGTCTAGAGGTAACAACAGAGGCAACAGCACACAAAGTCACCAACCAGGCCCTTTGTTCCCAGACTAAGAAATTAGGAAATGGGAAAATACAATGGGAAAGAAGGAAGCTGAGAGGTAGAAGGGAAAGGCAAGAAAATTGATCTGAGCTTATTACAGCAAACAAGAACAACCAAATACAGAGGACAACATGGACTTTATATTCATACCTGAGAACACAGAAGGTAATATGAACTGTTCTCAAGGCCAAAAAGAATTCTTGGAGGAGTCAAGAAAAGTTTTAAAAGCCAAATTAGAGAAGTAGAAGATAAATTTAAATCTACAGTAACCAAATTGGGAAAAAACCTCTCACTGAGGAAAACAAATCCTTAAAAAGTAAAATTTGTGAAGTAACTGGAGAAAATAACTCCCTAAAAAAGGACCTCAAAAATTAAGTGAAGAAAATAATTCACTAAAAATTAGAATCAGTCAAATCGAAGTTCAGGACTCCATGATGCACCAAGAGTCAACCAAGCAAAACACGAAGATTGAAAAATTAGAAAAAAAAGTGTAAAATATTTCACTGGAAAAACAACTGACTAGGAGAACACATCCAGGAGAGATAACCTAAGAATTATTGGTCTACCAAGAAGCCAAGATGAAAAAAGCAGGCTGAACATCATCCTGCAAAAGATTATTTAAAAAAAAAAAACCTGTCCTGAAGTCATAGAATCAAAAAGTAAAATAGTTATCAAAGGATTCACTGGACTCTTCCTGAAAGAAATCCCAAATTAAAAACTCCAAAAATATAGTGGCCAAATTCCAGAATTAAAAGGTTAGGGAGAAAATACTGCAAGCAGCCAAAAAGAAAAAAAATCAAATAACTAAAGTCAGAATTACACAGGACTTAGCAGCTTAAATCTTTAAAGAACAGAGAGATTGGAATTTGATATTTCTTAAGGCAAAAGATCTACGACTGCAACCAAGAATCAACTACCCAGCAAAACTAAGCATAATCTTTCAGGCAAGCAGATGGTCATTTAATGAAATAAGGGATTTCCAAACTTTCTGATGAAAAATCCAGAGCTGAATGGGAAATTTGATCTCCAATTACAAGATTCAAGAATGACATAAAAAGCTAATGAAGAAAAACACACACACGCATACATGCACAAACATGCACATAACTTGGCATGCAATAAGAGCAAACTGTTTACACCCTTATATGAGAAGCTGATACCCATCAATATTGAAGATTACATTACTATCACAACCTTTAAAAGGGATATACAGAGACAGAGGGTGTGGGCATAAATGAACTAATCTGATGATAGAAAACGTAATAAGGTTCCTAATGGATTCAAGGGGACTGTAATTGGATAAAATTATAGCATGAGGCAGAAAAGGGTAAATTTTGTCATATCAAGGGGCATAAAAAACATATTATAGTAGAGGGGGAGGAGAGAAGGAGATAAACATCATTTGAACAATATTCTCACTGGTTCTGTTTAAAAGAGGGATTAACATAATCACTTAATTTTAAGATTCTAAATTAAGAATACACAAAGCTCATTATAATAGAGGGAAAGGAGCACTGCATGAAATTTACTGTCAATGGTTTGGAGTCAAAGAGGACATAACATACTCATATAAGAATAAAAATCCATTGTGCTCTATAGGCAGTAGGAGGGTTGGGGGGGGTGGTATAAAAAGGGTAGGGGGCTAGAAGGGAGGGAAATAGTAGTAAGGAAAAAGGGTTGGTAAAGAAGGGGGGTCACAGGGAGGGAACACTTAGGGAGGCAGTGGAAAAATAAAAAACCCTTAAGGAGGGGAAGGGAGAAGGAAGAAACAAAAGTATAAAAAGGGGAGGAAATAGGATGGAGGGAAAAGGACATAGAGTAATCATTACAGTGAATGTGAATGGGATGAAGTCTCTCATAAAATGGAGACAGAGAGCAGAATGAATTAAAAACCATAATCCTACAATATGCTGTCTACAAGAAACACATTTGAAATAAGGGGCTATGCACAGGTTAAAGGTAAAAAGATGGAGTAGGATATACTACACTTCAGCTAAAGTAAAAAAAAAAAAAACAGGGGTGGGCATCCTTATCTCACATAAAGAAAAGCAAAAATAGATCTAATTAAGGGATATAAAGAAGGAAAATATATCCTGCTAAAAGACACTATTGAAAATGAAGCAATACCATTACTTAACATATATGCACAAAGTGGTATAGCATCCACATTTCTAGAGGAGAAGGTAAGGGAATTACAGGAAGAAATTGATAGAAAAACTATACTAGCGGAAGACCTTAATCTCCTCCTCTCTGAACTTGATAAATCCAACCTCAAAATAAGTAAGAAAGAAGTTAAGGAGGTGAACTGAATTTTAGTGGGGCTAGATATGATAGATCTCTAGAGAAAAATGAATGGGAATAAAAAGGAATACACGTTCTTTTCAGGGGTACTTGACATATACACAAAAATAAACCATGTACTAGGGCATAAAAAGCTCACAATGCAGTGCAGAAAGGCAGAAATATTAAATAAATCATTCTCAGATCATGATGCAATAATAATCGCATGCCATAAAGGGCCATGGAATGATAGACCAAAAAGTAATTGGAAACTAAACAATTTAATTCTAAAGAATGAGTAGGTCAAATAAGAAATTATAGAAACAATCAGTATCTTCATTCAAGAGAATGACAATAATGAGACAACATACCAAAACTTGTGGGATGCAGCAAAGGCAGTTCTTAGGGAAAGTTTTATATCCCTGAGTGCATACATGAATAAATTCAAGAAAATGGAGGTCAATTAATTGGGCATGCAATTGAAAAAGGTAAAAAGAGAAACAATTGAAAATCAGCAATTAAATTTTAGATTACAAATAATGAAAACCAAAGGAGAGATTAACAAAATCGAAATAAACAAAACTATTGAATTAATAAATAAAAATAAGAGCTAGTTTTATTTTAAAAAAACAATAAAATTGATAGACCCTTAGTCAATATGATAAAAAAGGAAGAAGAAAACCAAATTATGAGTATCAAAAATGAAAAAGGGTGAATCTACCTCCAATGAAGAGGAAATTAAAACAATAATTAGGAATTATTTTGCCAAGCTGTATGCATATAAATTTGACAACCTTAGTGAAATACATGAATATTTACAGAAATATAAGTTGCTCAGATTAATTGAAGAGGAAGTAAATTACATAAATAGCCCCATCTCAGAAAAAGTAATTGAACAAGCTATCAGTGAACTCCAAAAAAATCTCCAGCACCAGAGGGATTAAGTAGCGAATTCTACCAAACATTTAAAGAACAATTGTTTCCAATACTCTACAAACTATTTGGAAAAATTAGTGAGGAAGGAGTCCTACCGAGTACATTGTGACATAAATATGGTACTGATTCCTAAATCAGGAAGAAATAAAACATAAAAATTTATAGACCAATTTCCCTCATGAATACAGATGCAAAAATTTAAAATAATATATAAGCAAAAAAAGAACGCAGAAACTTATCATAAGAATGATACACTTTTATGCGGTAGGTTTTATCCAGGTATGTAAGGATGATTTAATATAAGGAAAACTACCAGTATAATTGATCATATCAACAATAAATCTAGCAGAAACCACATAATTATCTCAATAGATGCAGAAAAGGTTTTTTTTTTTACAAAATATAACATCTATTCCTATTAAAATACTAGAAAATATAGGAATAAGTGGGATCTTCCTTAAAATAATAGGTAGAATTTATTTAAAGCAATCAGAAAATATTATATGTACTAGTGATAACCTAAAAGCATTTCCAATAAGAGCAGGGGTGAATCAAGGATGCCCACTATCACCCTTCTTATTCAATCTGGATCAAAAAATGTTAGCAGTAACAATTAGAGAAGAAAAAGAAATCAAGGGAATCAAATTAGGCAAAGAAGAGACCAAGTTATCACTCTTTGCAGATGATATGATAATATCCTTAGAGAATCCTAGGGAATCAAATTAAAAAAAATTACTTGACACAATAAATAAATTTGGCAGAGCTGCAGGATCTAAAATAAACCCAAATAACTCCTTGGTATTCCTGCATGTATCCAATGAAATTCAACAGCAAGAGGTAGAAAAATAAATCCCATTTAAAGTTGCTGTAGATGTTGTAAAATATTTGGGAATCTACCTGCCAAAACAAACCCAGGAACTATATGAACAAAATTACAAAACACTTTTCATACAAATAAAGTCAGATCTAACTAACTGGATAAACATCAATTTCTCATTGATAGGTTGAGCTAAAATTATAAAAGTGACAATTTTATCTAAATTAAATTGCACATTTATTCCCATACCAATCAATTTACCAAAAAATTTACTATATAGAGCTAGAAAAAATCAAAATTCATTTGGAAGAACAAAAGGTCCACAATACCAGGGGAATTAATGAAAAGAAATGTTAGGGATGTTGGACTAGTTATACTAGATTTTAATCTGTATTATAAAGCAGAGGGCATCAAAACTATTTGTTACTGGCAAAGGAATAGAGCAGTGGATTAATGGAATAGATTGGGTACACGGGACTCAGCAGTCAATGACTCTGGTAATCTACTGTTTGATAAACCCAAAGACCCCAGCTTTTGGGATAAAAACTCACTATTTGACAAAAGCTCCTGGAAAAACTGGAATACAGTATGGGAGAAACTGGGCATAGACAATTATGTAACACTATATTCCAAAATCAAGTCTAAATGGGTACATGATCTAGGTAAACGACTGATGCTGTAAGCAATCTGGGAAATTGAGGAATAGTTTACCTGTCAGATATATGGAGAGGGGAAGACTTTATGACCAAACAAGAATTAGAGAGCATTATAAAATGAAAAATGGATAAAATTGAGTACATTGAGTTGAAAATCTTCTGTACAATCAAAGCCAATGTAACAAAGAAGGAAGAGGAAAATTGGGAAAGAATTTTTCAAAAAATATCTCTGATAAAGGCCTCATTTCTAAAATATACAGAGAACTGAGTGAAATCTATAAGAATACAAGTCATCCCCAACTGATTAATAGTCAAAGGATATGAATAGGCAGTTTTCAGAGAAGAAATTTGAGACATGTATAAGGATATGAAAAAAATGCTCTAAATAAATATTGATTAGAGAAATAAAAATCAAAACAGCTCTGAGGTACCTCATCTCACCAGTCACATTGGCTAAGTTTACAAAATTGTAAAATGACAAATGCTGGAGAGCATATGGAAAAATTGGAACTCTGATGCATTGCTGGTGGAGGTGTGAACTGATTCAACCATTCTGGAGAGCAATATGTAACTATGCCCAAAGGGCTTTAAATAACTTTGATCCAGCAATACCACTTCTAGGGTTGTATCCCAAAGAGATCATACACGTGTGAGGAAGACCCATATGTACAAAAATATGTAAAGCAGCTCTTTTTGTGGTGGAAAAGAATTGGAAATTAAGGGCATTCTCATCAATTTGGAAATGGTTGTGGTATAAGAATATAATGGAATACTATTGTGCTATAATAAAGTAGGAGCAGATCGACTTCATATTTACCTGGAGAGACTTATATGAACTAATGCTGAGTGAGAAGAGCAGAACCAGGAGAAATTTGTGCACAATTAGAGATATGACATATGTGTGACAACTAAGTGTGATAAAGTGGAGTCTTCTCAACAATGCAGGGGTATAAGTCAACTCCAAAATAATCATGATAGCATGAGATGTCTACATTTAGAGAAAGAAATAGAAAGAACAGTGTTTGAATGCAGATTAAACCAAACTACCTGCTCTATTTCTTTTTCTTTTTTGGTTTTGTTTCCTCTTTCCCATTGTTCATTCCATCCAATACAATCCTTCTTTATAACCTGACTAATGTCTAATGTGAAAGTAATTGCAAATCGTATACTTGACTCTATGAAGCCATGGGGCAGGCATGGGAGGGAGGGGAAGAAAATTTGAAAAACAACTAATTGTGGAACTGAATCTTGTAAATTAAAATAAAACAAACAAATTAATAAAGACACAAAAATTAAAAAAAATAAAATAAAAACGTTGCTTCTTTGTCCTAAACCATACAAATAAATAAATTAAACAAAGTCGACTCTAGGAGGTGTTTATTCGACGTGTTTCTTCATCACAGGGACCAAATCTGGTGCTGGAATTTTTCTTCTGACCTTCTGTATTTGTCCCTGGAAGACCCCTGGGTTCTACCCCTATTCTTAGGTATTTTTACCTCCACTTAGTTCTTCCTAAGGTGATATTTTTTTGTGGTGGAAAATCTTGGGAACTTTGAATTTTCTGACCTACTCCACCATCTTTCCAGAGTACTCTCATTTCTTAGTCTTCTTAAAAGCTATTAATCTACTCAACCAAAAAAAATCACATATTAAGCACTTACTACCATGAAGTTTGATAAGCAATCAGGATACAAAAATGAGGAAAAAGATGTCTTTCCCTCAAGGTCTGTATAATCTAAAGTGCTAGATAACATGCAAACAAATATGTGCAAAGCAAGCTATATGTATAGAGTAAGAAGGAATTAATTAGCAGAGAAATGTTGTTGCAATTTAGAGGTTCTGGGAAAGATTTCATGTATAAGGTGAAATTTTAGTTGAATCTTAAAGGAAGACATATAGGTCAGTACTTAGAGAACAGTAAGGAGTTTTACAACATGTGGGATAACTGGAAAAAATGCACAGACCAGAGAAATGGAATATCTCTTTTTTAGAATAACCAGGAGACCAATGTCACTAGATTGAAGAGTGTGTAGTGGGGAGTAAGGTATAAGAAGACTGACAAGGTAGGAGGGGGTTAGATTATTATTTATTTATTTGTTTGTTTATTTTTGCTTTTTGGAGGGAAGAAGATTAAATTGGGGTTAAGTGACTTGCCAAATGTCACACAGCTAGGCTAGTTTTTGTGTGAATTGTCTGAGGCCGGATTTGAACTCAGGTCATCCTGACTACAGGGCTGGTGCACTATTTACTATGCCACCCATCTGCCCATTGGGACTTGGTTATGAAGGACATTGAATGTCAGATAGAGCATTGTATTTTGGCTCCTGGGAGCAATAGGAAACCACTGGAGTTTACTGAATGGAGGGGAGGAGTGACATGATTGAACTTCATTTTAAGAAAGTCATTTTAGTGGCTAAATGGAAGATCAATTATAATTTGGAGAATCTTGAGACCCACTAGCAGGCTGTTGCAATAATCTAGGCATGAGGTTATGCATTTCTCTATTAGAATGTTGCAAAGTTTAAATCTTCAGATTTAGCAACAAATTTTATAAGGGAGGTGACAGGGGTGGGGGGGGAGTGATAAATTGTAAGGAATGTAGGATGACTACTAGGTTATGACCCTAGGGTGCTGGTAGGATAGTCTTGTCCTTTCTTTATGGTAGTAAAGATGGAAGATGGCAGGATGTGATTATGTTTAAGGGGAAAGAGTATGAGTTTGATTTTGGACATAGTGAGTTTAAGATGTCAATTGAACATACAGTTCAAGATGTCTGAAAGTCCATCGGAGATGTGAGAATGGAGGCCAGAAGATTCATTCAGCATGGAGGTGGTAATTAAATCCATGAGAGCTATTGGGCTCACCAGTTGAAGCAAAATAAAAGGGTAAAGTAAAATGGCCCAGAACAGAGACCTGAAATGGACTTAAAGTTAGAGGGCACGATCTGGAAAAGAATCCATTAACTGAGACAGAATATGAGTGGTGAAATAAACATGTTGTTATTGTTGTTGCTCTTTGTCTTTAATTCTTGAACAAGACCATGGCAACAAGAAGATGATGCTGTGATTTTCTAGTGGATTGAATTTAAGTGAGAGGGCTATGCAAAGTCACAAGTCTCACTTTCTCCTAAAAAGGGGGGCAAGATGTAGATCAGGAGGATGAGTGAAGATGGTAGCAAATGCAGTGTGAGACCTTGGCCTTTTTTTTTTTTAGATAAATAGGAAGGGAAACAGGAGAGAGTAGTATACTTCCTCCAACACTAAAACAAACAAACAAACAAACAACCCTATAGACAAGAGAGTATCAAAGATGAAAAAAAAAATTGTCCAACCATGACAAAGACTGCAGAAAGAGCAAGGACAATGAGGACTGAGAATAGGTAATTGGATTTAGCAATTAAGAGATTATCAGTAACTTTGGAGAGAGCAATTTTTATGGAATAAGGATGGAAGTCAGTTTATATGCAGTTGATAAGAGAATAAAAGGAGAGAAACTGGAGGTACCTAGTGTAGAAGGTCTTTTCCAGTTTAACTATAAAGGACAAAAGAGATATAGCATGATAGTGGACATGGAAAGATCAAGTGAGGGTTTCTTTTTTTTTCTGAGTAGGATGACATAGGCATGTTTATAGACAGTAGGACACGAGCCAGTAGACTGGAAGAGATTGATAGTTAGTGAAAGAGTTGTAGTGATAGAGGAAGCAAACTATTGGAGAAGACAGGATGAAAGAGGATCAATTGACCAAGCAGAGGGGTTAGCACTGATAAAGAATAAAGGCATTTCATTATGTCGTAGAGGAGTGAATAAGGAGAAAATATCAAAAGGCATCTGAGTGGGAGTAGATGAAGAAGAGTGAGAATCAGGAATTCATATAAAAGGGGCTTATATTTTTCAGTAAATATAAGGCAAATTTCTCAACTGAGAGTGTGGGGGAGGGGAACCATGGGAAGTTTGAAGAGGTATGAAAAGTTTGGAAGAGGCATTGGGGAGAGTGAGAGAATGAGTTGATAAGTGAGATATAAAAAGTTTGCCTAACAGCAATGAGGGACCAGTTGAGATGATGTAACATAAATTTTTCAGTGAACCCAGTAAAACTATTGCATGATTTTCTCTTACTATTTTTAACCCTTAAAAAGAGCATCATACCTCTTAACTACATCTATTTACTCTATAGTAGAGAGAAAGAGAGAAAAATACCACAATACCCTTATTAGAAATAGTTTAGTATAAATCATCAAGATATACCAGTGCTGGATTCTTCTCTATTTGTCTCCTTATACTTGTTTCACATATGACCCTCTTTTACAAATTCAAAAATCCAGTCTATCTTAGGGATGGGATAGGTCAGATAAGATATTTATTGATACCATTCTTTGGCCAACCATAGTTACATTATACTGCCCATGCTATATAGGATATATGTCTACTTTTTTCACAATGTCATCTAAAAAATACTTGATAATCCCTATTGAATGATTCATTGGTTGATTGAAATTTGCTGGAACTTAGAGTATCTAAGGGGAGTAATATGAAATAAGTCTAAATAGTTAATTAAATTGTGGTGGGCTTTATATACCCACTTAAGAAAATAATAGTTAATTACTCATAGGGATAGCTATGATAAGGTATATGATGGATATGATATAACAACGGATAGAGCACCAGGCCTCCAGTCAGGAAAATATGAGTTCAAAGTGGGCTTTATATATTTACTATTTCTGTAAACCTGGACAGGTTATGTGACCTTTATTTGCCTCCACTTTTTCATCTTTAAAATGAACATAACGTAAAAGTGATGCTTAAATACCTCGTGTCATTCCAAGGGAGGGATGGCCAGCACAATGAAAGCTTATTACTTCCTGATCCCTCCCCTCTCACATTTCTCTCCAAGGGGGAGATGACCCAGTACCCTACCATATAGGATGGCCTGGAGAAAGCAAGTGGGATAGATGCCTTTTTCTCAGCTGAGGGACAGGCATGACCCAAGGAAAGGGCCCATTCACTTCACCAGACCATGCATGAGGGGTTAGAGCCACCAAGGGACTATATATTGTTATGATTTTAATATATATTGTTCTATAATTTTATATTAATGGGATACCCCCCTTTATCTTTGCCCTGCGCACACATAAAGGCAAATTTAAGATTAGGTGAAAGTACTAGGGTATCAAATGAGATATTAATTGTAAATGCTTAGCACAGTTTTATGTCCAATGTAACTATGACCAATTTTAATGCTGATGTAGAAAAAAATGAACCTTCCTTCCTTGCTGAAGTGGGGAATATAAGTGTGTCATGCAATATATATTCTAAGATACTGTAGATGTATGGGTTAATCTTCCAGAACTTGCATTTATCCATTTCTTATTCTTTGTTAGAAGGGTTGGATCACTATTTTGTGAGAATAAGATTGCATTTGTAAATTACCATGAAGAAAAACAAAATATATCAGTTTTTTAAAGAGAAGGCAAATTCAATATCTGAACAGAGAAAATAAACACAATTGTAATTGCAAATTTCATTAAATATTTGTTGAATATTTTTGTTCGGTCATTTTCAATTATGTCTGACTCCTTGTGACCCCATTTGAGGTTTTCTTGGCAGAGAGATAGTGGAGTGGATTACCATTTACTTTTCCAGCTCATTTTACAGATGAGGAAGCTGAGGCAGACAAGGTTAAATGACTTGTCCAGGATCATACACTTAGTATTTGAGACTGAATTTGAACTCAGGAAGATGGGTCTTCTTGATTTTAGGCCCAGTGCTCTATCAACTGTGCCACCTTGTTGCATTTATAGTCTAATATGTAAAAAAAAAAAAAGAAATCTTTGAAACTTCAATTTTCAAACAGAACTTTTGAAGAGGTTTGGGATGCTAGGATCCTGATAAAGCCAAGGAAGTCTCTTCGAATAAATTCACACCCTAAAGCTGTCTTTAAGTCAATAGATAGTTTATTATAATGCCAATAAAACCTGGCAAAGTTCCTTTTAAGAACTTGCACCCTATTGCGGGTAAATCTAGAGCTTACATAGAAAAGGGGCATGGGAAAGGAGTACAAGGGATACACATTAAGTAATCTAAGCATTCAATGGAACTATGGATGGGAAAGTGTAGGGAATATTGCAGACGTTGAGGGAGTTGTCAGAGGCATGGACCTTGGGAATATGGTGGGAGGAAGAGTCCTTGGACAATCCAAGGACAAAAATCCTTGGCCAGGCACCCCTCTGTCTGTTCTGACAGGAGAAATACATAATCAGGCATACAACAAGGTAATTTTTTTCTGATGAGGGTAGTGGAAGAGGCTGGATTACTTTCAGAGACATGGTCATAGGGCTTTTTAGAGTCCAGTTTTGAAAATGAACTATCAGTCAATCAATCAACAATTTCCAATGATGAGTAGCTAATATTTTATTGGGTGTTTGATTCTCTATAGAGTGTCTAATAAGGCTTTGATTTTTAATTCATAAAATAACCCAATTTAACTGTGATTTAACATCATCAATAAATCTAAGTAATTCAAATCTAAAAAGAGCTGAGGATTTATTATAGATTTAAAGTAATTTAGCACCCTATTTGTTTACTTTTCTCCTAACTGTTAATATATCTTGGTTTGAAGTATTGAACAGGTGACACTAAGCCATTTCTATTATCTACAAATATTTCTCAATAAGCTAAACAAAAATTATTTAATGATGACATATCTTCTTCAAGGCATATTTAGTCCTTTAATCAGAAAAATACTTGCCATTCACCTGTACTATAACATCAGATGGAACTTGATATTTAGTTTGTATTCATTCAGGACCAATCAGTTTGTTTCCCTTCCAATATGGCTAGCAATGAGTGTTAGGAAAGATGGTATTTTTTTTGTCAAGTTTCTAAGAAAAGGAACTGAAAGATGTAAGTTTATTTTTTAAATATTTTTCTACTGCTTTTGCTGTAGACATTCAACTCAGATCATTCAAGGGAAAGCTGCCATGATGTTTGCAGTTTTCCATGTAGTTACTACCACTTAAAATATGCAAAATATATACTTCAGAAGACAAAGAAGTCAACATGCTCAAATGAAGTTTATTTTTTAAACTGCATTAGTGTTTAAAGTTTTCATAGAAAGCTACTTAATTAATATTAAATTCAGAAAGTATTGAAATATGCCTTCCTAAGTTGATGATATATTTCTGTGTATGTGTTTTCCTTTCTAAAGGAATAATATTTATAAACTTTTCCATGTTATCTGAAAAAAGATATTCAGTTACCATCATTTTAAAATTATGAATGATTTAATATTGAGAATAATGTCAACCAACTATACTTGTTTAGTAACCACTTACATTTAAATCAATTATTTATAATTTTTAAAGTATTATAACATTTTTCAGTCACTTCATCCAACTTTTGATCAGAATCCTTTATCCATTAAATCTTTGTCACTGATATAGCAATAGTTAGAGTGAAGACACTTCTTTGTGTGCTAATTTTATAGATTATTTTTTATAAAATTTCACTGGATTCCTTTACTTATATCAAATTATTCTATTATGTGGATTTTTCCAAAGGTATCTAACAATTCTTCTATTTTGGAACATTTAGGTTGCCTCACGATTTTGTTTTATATAATAGTTCCATGGAAATATATAGACACATAGCTCTTTTTACAGTATATATTTCAAGTAAGAATTATTTTTATCAGAAGTGATAATTAGTTTTTTAAAAAGGAATTGGGGTTAAGTAACTTGCTCAAGGTTACATGGCCAGGTATTTCTGGGTGTGGTGCTGAGTATCTGAGCCCAGATTTGACCCCCAGGTCATCCTCACACTGGAGCCGGTGCTCTTACTCGCTGAGCCACCTGGTCGCCCCTAGTTTTTATAAATATTCCATACACTATTATAGAACTTTGCAAATTCTGCAAATATAGGATTTTGTAATAAATGAATGAATGTATTTGTTTCTACCCATAGAGGTTAATACAGAGTGTCTTTTATTTTAATTGTTTTCTAAATTTACATAAGATGGTATCACAAAGCTGTTCTAATTTATAACTCTTTTATGATTAATGGCAGTCACCGTGCCATTATGAGTGAAGAACGCAAAAAACTTGGGTCCAAACCTAGCCTCCAATGTAACTGTTGGACCCTAGACAAGACTTTTAATCTCTCAGTGTTCTAGGTAAATCTCTAAGATATTAACTTTCAGAAAAGGTGTGGGAGTGCTATGGTGGAGTGAGTTTTATTACCTGAAATTGTCCTATATAAGAAAATCACAACTCTAGCTCCTTTCCCTATCATTATTTATTGATTATTAATGAGGTGACAGATTTTCTCAAGTAATACTATCAATTTTGCTTCTTTTTTTGAAAACTGTTATAATTCCTTGATCTCTTTATCCATTATTGAGAAGTTACCACTCAAAAGTTGAAAAGTTTCTTACATAATATAGATGATTTCTTAAAAGAAATAATTTGTTTATTCATAGGATACATTAAGTAACAGCTAAAAAAGATTACAACTATTCCCTTCTGTTGTATTTTTTATCTGTCCAAGACTCTCACCTCCTTGGAAGACCTAGGTATAATTGAATGGGAAAAAATCATCAGGAAGTATCAATAGTGAATTGGGTTTTTGTGCTGCAATGTCTTGGGTTTTGTGAGATGATAGAAACAAATCTTAAGGAATAGTTGCTGCCCTCAAGGAGTCTAAAATTTCATAAAAAATAAAATTTAATTAAAATAGTAAAAGGAGAATTTCAGAGCACTCATCTTCTGCCATCTTCGCCCAATACCTTAAAGCTTTAATAATGATTTCCATTATTATTTCATATAGTTATTTGTTATAGTAAACTGTCCAGACAGTTTTGCAATAGGAAATCCTGCGGGGGAATGGAGACCAGTTTTACAAAATTCATTTCCAAGTAAGATAACTATTACTTTTGAATTATGTATGTAAGGTATTGGAAACATTATTGAAATGTCTATCAAGAGGTATATATTTTCTCTTAAGGATCCTCTTCTAGCTCCCTGTAATTTGTTGTTATTGGGCAGCTAGGTGCCAGAATGGATAGAGTGGTGGAACTGAATTCAAGAAGACTCATGTACCAGAGTTCAAATTTGTATATTTACTAGCTGTGTGATACTGAGCAAGTCACTTAAGCTTGTTTGCCTCAGTGTCCTCATCTGTAAAATGAGCTTGAGAAGTTATTTGCAAACCTCTTTGGTATCTTTGCCAAGAAAGCTCCAAATGGGGTCATGAAGAGTCTAACATGACTGAAACGTGAGTGAACAACAAAACCAAAATGGGACCATGGATCTGGATGACAAAAGTACTTCCTTGTTTTTTATTTAATTTTGTTAGTAGTGATTATGTCTTTTCTCTTGTGCCTTTTGCAGTCCTGTTTATACAAAATGTTAATGAATGCACAGTTGTGGGCTTATATGTGTGTGTGTGTTGTCATTTTGGCTAATTCTGCATTACTTTTAGTAACAAGAACCTGTTATATAATAAACAATCAAATTTCCTGAAAATCTTAATTTCAGCTCATATTTCCCCTTTGCTTTATTTTCATTTTTATTTTTTTTTACCAGACCTGGCAATTTGTCTATTTTGATTTACCCAAGTATAATGTAACTATTTAGTCTCTGTGTTAGTTTTTTTCCCCTTTTCCTTTGCTTTATTATCAGCTATTTAACTTTTTTAGTTTCCCCATATTTCTATCAAAACAGATTTCATTACTCATCATTTTTTCTCTCCTGTTTTCTGCAATTTCTCTCTTAATTGTAGAAGAGCATATGAAAATGGGTAAAATAATTCAATAGTTCCCTCAAATTAATTTTCTACTCTCAAGTTTCAGAGGGTTTCCTGATATATTTAAATTTTGTGCTCAAGTTTTCTTTGCAATTTGGCTTTTTATTATAGATATTCAAAAATATTATTTAATTTTGATTTAAAATAACGTTTGTAAAAGTTTCATCAATTGGTAGTGAACTAGTTTCACATATGGTGTGTGTGTCTGCATGTGCAATAATGTTTTAAGTATTGAGTTTTAATGCTTTAAAGATTTATATATTTTGGGTTGTAAGACACTAGAGTACTCATGAAAATCCTATAAAATAGGCATATGCACAGAAAGTATCCTTCCAAAGTTAGTAGTGACTACTTTGCTTATGCACTTTTGCTGATGGGGGACATTTTATTTCTTCAAGGAAGTCATTCCATTTTCATCCAGCACTAAATATCATAACATTCTTTTTTGCTATTTCCCTGTGCCTTCCACTCAGAATAATTCTATTCCCTCATCTTCATGACATGTGTGTTGACATATATATATATATATATATATATATATATATAATTGGAGTACTTCCATATTTTGTGGTAGTTTGGTAATTTCATATTTTTAAAAGATTATTAATCAATTTTCATTTTAATGCTATGCTTTTATAAATACATTTAATGTTCTATAATGTATATTTACTACTAAAATCTTGAAATGTACTATTCTTTATTCATTTTCAATGTTTAAGTCTTAAATAACAGAAGTTCAAAGAGTTAGAGTAGCACATAACACAACTATGAATATGTGTGTCTAAAATGTAACTTCATCTCATAATTTTTAAATTCATATTCATTTTGTATCATGCCTCCCCATTTCTGATCAGAGCTCTCAAAGAAGTATCTCCATGCCCTGGTCCTCTGAAAAGTACCTAAATGGTAATATAATAGCATACAATGCAGCCTAACTGTTTCGAAAGTATTAGGTAAAAAAAAAAATACAATGCAATTAATTCACCATACTTCTATGAAAAAAATGACAATTTTTAATGCTTTACACATTCGTATCACTTTAATGCATACTTATGAAGGATTATGAATATTTCAAATGTATAATAATAGCAATGCCTTAAGAATATGCTCAGTTGCTATTCAAAAAGAATCAGCCATACATAGAAAATTCTGTATTCCTTTACATACTTTCTAAAAAATTGTCATATGATCATAAATTTAGATCTATGATGGGTCTTTGAGGTCATCAGTTCAATAATTTCATTTTTATATGAGGTAACAGGCTGAGCAAATTTAAATTAAGTGCCTAGAATAAAACATTCTGAGAGAGACATTGAGCTCATGTATGCCTGACTCTAAACCAAATGCTCTCTCCATTATGCCAATTAATTACCTATAAAATTGGCTTTTTTCTAAGTAATACATTTCCTCTTAAAGTTATTTCCCTTGAATCTTTTTTTAATGATGAAAAATAATGAAAAACCCTGTTTTTATTTTTTTAACTTTTTTATTTGCCTACTTTTAGTTTTCATCATTCATGTTCACAAGACTTTGAGGTACAAATTTTCTCCCCATCTTTCCCCTACCCCAACACCATAATAGCAAGTCTACTGAATATCCATTCCCCCAACCTGCTCTCTCTTATATCCTCCCCCATCCCCCCACTACCTTTCTAGTAAGGCAAGATGGATTTCTATACCCCAGAGCCTATATATCTTATTATCCAGTTGTATGTATAAAAATGTTTTTTAACATTTGTTTTTAAAACTTTGATTTCCAGATTCTTTCCCTTTATCCCTCCTCATCTGGGAAGATAAGCAATTAAATATATGTTATACATGTGTAGTTCCACAAATCATTTCCATAGTAGATATATTGTGAAAGACTAACTATATTTCCCTTCATCCTATCCCACCCCGACTTGTTCTATTTTCTACTTTGACCATGCCCCTTTTCAAAAATGTGTGCTTCTAACTACCCTCTGCCCCAATCTCTCCTCCCTTCTATCATACCAACTCTTATCCCCTTCCCCCTCACTTTCCTGTAGTGTAAGATACCCAAGTAAGTGTGTATCTTTTTCCTCCTCAAGCCAAATTCAATGAGAGTAAGGTTGATCCATTCCCTCTCACCTTCCTTTTCTTCCCCTCCATTGTGACAGTTTTCTCTTACCCCATTTATATGAAATAATATATAATATTTTATCTTTCCCTTTTTCCTTTTCTCATTATATTCTTCTCTCACCTCTTAATTTTATTTTTTAGATATCATCCATTCCTATTCAAATGATCCTGTGCCTCTATGCTTACATGTACACAGATATACACACACTAGCACATGTATTTTACACACATACACTCTCCTATGTGTACATGTATATGTATGTATACATATGTATTCATATATAATCCCTTCAACTATCCTAATACTGAGAAAATTCTTATGAGTTAAAATTATCATTTTTCCATGTGGGAGTGTAATAGTTCAAATTTAATAAGTTCCTCCTGATTTTTTTTCCCTGTTTACCTTCTCATGATTCTCTTTTTTCTTGAATTTGTAAGTAAAATTATCTTTTAAGTTTTGTCTTTTCATCAATAATGCTTGAAAGTCTTCTATTTCACTGAATGTCAATATATTCCCCTGAAGCATTATATTCAGTTTTGCTGGGTAGGTGATTCTAGGTTTTAATTCTAGCTCCTTTGACCTCCAGAATATCATATTCCAAACTCTTCAATCACTCAATATAGAAGCTGCTATATCTTGTGTGATTCTGACTCTCTTTCCACAATACTCAAATTGTTTCTTCCTAACAGTTTGTAATATTTTCTCCTTGACCTGGGAGATCTAAAATCTGGTTATAATATCCCTAGGAGTTTTCTTTTGGGTATCTTTTCAAAGAGGTGATCAATGAATTCTTTCAATTCCTATTTTGACCTCTAGTTCTAGAACATCAGGGCAATTTTCTTTGAGAATTTCTTGAAGAATAATTTTTAGTCTCTTTTTTATGATGGCTTTGAGGCAGTCCAACAATTTTTAAATTATCTCCCCTGGATTTATTTTCCAGATCAGTGGTTTTTCCATTGAGATATTTCACATCGCCTTCTATTTTTTCCATTTGTTTGGATCTGTTTTAAAGTATCTTGATTTCTCATAAGGTCATTAGATTCCATTTGCTCCAATCTAGTTTTGAAGTAATTATTCCCTCCAGTGAATTTTAAAATCCCTTTTCCATCTGGGCAATTTGACTTTTTAAGGCATTCTTCATGTCACTGGCTTTTGGGTCCTCTTTTTGCCATTTGAGTTATTCTATTTTTAAGGTGTTATTTTCTTCAGTATTTTTTGGCTCTTTTTAGCAGATTGTTGACTTTCTTTTCATGATTTTCTTTCATCACTCTCATTTCTCTTCCTAACTTTCCCTCCACTTCTCTTACTTAATTTTCAAAATCCTTCTAGAGCTCCTCCATGGAGCTCATGGTATCTAAACAGTTCATTTTCTTCTTGGAAACCTTTGATGCAGGGGATCTTGCCTTTGTTGACTTCCGGTTCCATGTTTTGATACGTTTTGTCCCCCAAATAAAGGATTCTATGGTCTGATTGTGCTTCCTCTGCTTACTTATCTTGTCAGCCAATTACTTCATTTTGAGCTCTTTACCACAGCAGAATTCTGCTTCCAGAGTGGAGAGAGTTTTGTCCAAAATTCTTTGGATTTTCACAAATGTAGTCAGAGGTTTGAGGAGGGCACCCTCTCTACAGCCCCCACAAACTCTGGCAGACTGGCTTTTCTCACCCCATGACCACCGCCCAAGACAGCAACCCAGATGCAAGCAAGCCAAAGTAAGAGTGATTACCCTTTGTATGGTTGCTTGGTCCCCCTGTGATCCACAGGCCAGGAGCTCTGAGTCAGCCAAGAGTCAGCAGCTGTGGAGCCTCTGCCATCTTTCAACCAGGGGGTAGGAGCTGGACCGAGCTCTTCTGTCACCCAGTTCCAACAGTGTTCCTCACTGACCTTTTATTTTCTCTTTGTTTTTTATGGGTTAAAAAGTCTGAAAAACACCACAGCTTCAGGTGATTCACTCTCCTGAAGTCTGTTCTGCTGGTCTAGGATGCTGGTTGTGGCCACTCCAGGTCCATGCAGACCATGTTGGACTGTGCTTAGCTCCCAACTTGGTACGATAGACCCTGTTGGTCTGCCAGGCTGCCTTCAGCAAGATATTTATTTCTCTTTGTCACATTGTGAGTTCTATAGCTCTAAAATTTGTTTAGTGTCATACTTTACAGGTATTAGAGGTGGTTGGTGTGGGCACTCATGAAATTTCCTGCTTCTCAATGTTTTCTTTTTTAAACCACATGTGGCATTTAACCTTTACTGTATGTAAATTCATGTGGAATCTATTGTGTTATGTGGGAAAGAATGTGTTTAAAACCAAAATGCCTTCCAGTATCCCTAGTAATTCTTGTAAAATAAAGAATCCATTCCTCTGGTAGTTTGGTCAACTTGTAATATTCAACTCTAGAATGCTATAGTCTGTTCAAATGATCTAGCTGTCTATATTTTATCCAGTAACAAATTGTTTTTTTATGGTTAATGTTTTAATTATAACTTGTAGTCTGGCAATGTTATGCCTCCTGATTCCTGTTTTTTTTATTATTTTCATTGAAATTTATATCATTCTATCTATTTCTATGAAATCATCCCCTTGTAGTTTGATTGGTTTAACACCAAATCTCTAAATTAATTTGAAAAATAATAAATTTCATTATACTAGTAAGGTCTTCCTAGGTAAGTCCAGTAAAAAAAGAAAGTCTGTTCAATGATATGGCTTCCATTATATCTTCAAATTGTTTAGTCATTGCATTTATATGTTGTAAATAGGTTTTAATACATTCTCTCGGGTTTTTAATTTTGGAGTTATTTTGATTGGAGCTTCTGTTTTTATGATCCTTTCTTGAGCTTTGAGAGTTCAATTTGGAATTTAAAAAGAAGAAAATGCATAAATGAAATAGTCTAGGACTAGACTAGACAAAATATAGATATGTGCTGAAAGAAAGAGCAAAGAGGCAAATATAATTCTATGGTTAGAAATGGAGAAGTTCAGCATATTTGGGGAAGGTACTATATTCAGTCATCCATTACTGTGCTGGTGGTGCAAAGGTTAAAGCACTGAACCTGATGTCTGGAAGAACTGAGTCCAAATCCAGCCCCAATTACTAGCTATTTCACCCCAGACAAGTCACTTAACATTTGTTTACGTCAGTTTTCTCAAGTACAAAATGGGGATAATAGCAGCACAAACCTCTCAAGAGGTTTGTTGTGAGGCTCAAATGAGATAATTTTTGTAAAAAGTGCTTAGTTCCTTCCTTCATTCCTTCGTTCCTTCCTTCCTCTCTTCCTCCTTTCCTCCCTCCCTCCCTCCTTCTCTCTTCCTTCCTTCCTTCCTTCCTTCCTTCCTTCCTTCCTTCCTTCCTTCCTTCCTTCCTTCCTTCCTTCCTTCCTTCCTTCCTTCCTTCCTTCCTTCTTTCCTTTATTCTATGGCTGGATCTGTAGAAACACCAAGGGCAGTACTGACTTGAACTGGGGTCCTATGCCTATCTTTCTAATGGCTTTATATATCACATTTCCTGGTTCCACTGGCATTGCAGATTTGCCAGATCATTCTGTTATTTGGATAGATTGTGAACTCCATAATGGTAGAAATCGTTTCATTGTTGTCACTTTATCATTAATACCTAGTACAGTGCTTGATAAAAGTATGTTTGTTGATTATTTGGTTTGATTATTTGCTTGATCAGAGTATGAATGACAATAAATTCTCTAATGAGCTCTTATATAAACTGAGATAACTATATGCAAGACAAAGCATAGGGTAAATGATATTGACTTAGGATCATATGATGGAATAGAAGAGACCTGAGATATTGTGTATTACAATTTCCTCATTTTTCTAGATAAGAAAACTAAGACCCAGAGAGGTCAATGTTTTGATCATCATAATAGAAATGTCATATTTGAATTCAAATGATATGTGTAGTAAGGACAACTAAGGGTTTTTCATTGTTATTTCAGTTTTTATTACGGAGGACAAAATATGCATAAGCTCACAAATTATATGTACTCTAGAAGTTATTCATGTCATCATGTATCTGTTTAAAGTGTTGCCATAACATATTTTATTGTCTATTAATGCTTCATTTCAATTTATTTATCATAAGTTATTTAAATCATCTGTATGTCTAGTATGATATTAACATAAATTTACAAACATCTTGCTTATCAGAGATTCTACTATGTTCTGTCTAAAAATTACAGCTGGAGATATAGCTACCTTTTTTCTTCACTATTTATTGTCAACTGAATGGGATGTTGAGAAATAATTCAAGCCATAAATTAGCTAACATTCAAGCCAGGTTATTAATTTTGCAGAATTATAGGGTAGATATGAGGGGAAACTGCATTACTTGTAGAGGGGAATACATATTACTTTTTTCACAGACTCCCAATAGCCTCTATGAGGGTCATTAGGCTCCTTTTAATCAATGATTTTGTATATGAAAATAATAACTTCTGACTTTATTGTCTGGCTTTCTGATCTATTGTGGCAAAATGTATGTTGCATTGTCTGACTGTTATCTATATCTATCCTAATTCCAATGTTATAGAGATTATGAAAGACTAGAAACTGTGGTGATTCATTCTGTTTCTCTTACAAGAACAACTGCATATGTGGCATTCTTTTTACTACTCCAATGTGAAGAAAGGGAAGCCTTCCCTTTGACCTTCCCCTTCCATTACTTAGAGTGTTTATCCCTTAATGTAGGAGGAAAAGAAAGTTGGTTGGGAGAAAGACTTCAATCTCTTTCTGGGCAGGTTTGACTTTTGACTTCCATCTCATGTTGCACCTTTCTCTTTCCTGATATCAAGCCTCCTCTTGCAAAAGGAGTAACACCTTCCACTCAGTGATGAATAGTCTCTCATTTGGTCATACACTACAAATTCCAAGTGATTCCAAATCCTCATAGAGCATCTTCCAAACCCCATCCCCCATTTCCCACTACTTAATTACTTATTCTTGTCTCCCTCAACCTTCCCATCCCAAAGTCCTGACAAAATACTATCTAATCTCTTCATTGTGTCATCTGAAATACCTTTTTCAAAGACAAAAAGTTTCCTTCATCCTAAATCTTACTATTTTACTCCTCCCCCTACTAGCTATTGCTGAAAGATGGATTCCATGCCTCCCTGCAACCCCTACCCCAGCCAAAACAATCTCCTTGGCCACCCTTCTTAGTACTGACTGCCCCTTCACTCATTCCACATAGCTCACAGGTAAAGGCAAGGGAGTTTATAATTTATTCATTATTTCCTTGTTTTCTCCTTCAATCAACTGTGAATTCCTTGAGGTCAGAGACAGTCTTTTACCTCTTTTGTAATCTTAGTGCTTGGCACAGTGCCTGATAGGTGGTAGGTGCTTGAGAAATGTTTATTGACTGACATCAAATATTTCTGACAGTTTACACAATATTCCACACCCTCTAGTTCTTCACCTCTAAAATGACAAGAGTGAGATACATTTTCTCACCTCTTCTGTGCCAAAATTTAAATAGTATAATTATACCATGTTAATTTCCTTTTTTGATGAACATATTGTGAACATCATGTATATTATTTTCAGTTTTCAGCACTTTTCTTTCAGTACTTTACTCTTTCTCAGTTCATAAAGAATATTTCCATACTTTTCATGATTATTTAAATTCATGATTTCTTATAAGTTATTGATATTTCATTACTTTGCTGAAAGATTTTTCTAAAGAGAATAAAGATGTAAAAAAAAGCCTAGATTGGATCAGTAAATACATTGAGGTGATATCTACTGGAAATGATATTTGTATGATGACATGGAGGCAACATTAAATTCACACTAAATTTTGAAAGCATGGAAATCTGATCTCAGGCTATATTACTCCAGAAAAACCAACAAACAAGCCAAAATCAACTAGAAAATAGGCTTATTTTTCGTCTATACAAAATATTTCTGAGAAATATCTTAATTTATGCAATAAGGGAATATATGAAAAGAGGTTTATTAGGCCACACACTGGCTTTATCAAATAGTATCCTGTAATAAACTATACCTCTGTCATCACAAATTAATCCAAAAATTAAAAGGGCAAAATTCCCTACCATGATTATTACTCATATAAAGGGGAAAAACAACAGCAACAGGAGATGTCTGGTGGATTCTATTGATTTCTATTGTATTGGAATCAATTGTTCTTTAAATGTTTGATAGAATTCACTAATATATCCATCCGGCCCTGGAAAGTTTTTCCTAGGGAGTTAACTGATGACTTGTTGGATTTCTGTTTCTGAGATGGGGTTATTTAAGTAATTTAATTCCTCTTTAATTAATCTGGGCAACTTATATTTTTGTGAATATTCATCCATTTTACTAAGAGTGACAAATTTATGTACATAAAATTGGGCAAAAAAATTTCTAATTATTGTCTTAATTTCCTTTTTATTGGTGGTAGACTCATCCTTTTCCTTTTTGATACTCATAATTTTGTTTCCTTATTTATTTTTTAGTATCATATTGACTAAGGGTCTATCAATTTTATTGATTTTTAATAAAAACAGCTCTTAGTTTTATTTATTAATTCAATAGTTTTCTTAATTTCTAATTTTTCTACTTTGGATTCAATATTTAGGCTTCATTTTTCCCCCACTGACAGCACCCCCCTTCCCTTAAACCAACATATCAATTCAATTCAATTGTTAAGTATTCATCTTATTTTCAATATCTGTTGACTTCTTTCTACTGTCAACACACAAATTCAGATCTTTATCATCTATCACCTGCATTATTGAAAGTGTTGTATTTAGTTTCCCTGCCTCAAGTTTATCCTCTCTAGAATCTATCATTCACAAATCTGCCAGATTGATATTTCTAAAGCATAGATTTGATTATCGCACTTACCAATTAGAAGCTCTAGAGGCTTCTTATTGCTTCTTTTTGTTGCTTCTACGCTTATAAATATTTGTCTAATTTCTTTTGTCTGTGCTTATTACACATTACTCATCTCTCTCTCTCTCTCTCTCTCTCTCTCTCTCTCTCTATATATATATATATATATATATATATATATACTGTTCAGTCAAACTAGTCTTCTTACTTATATATTCTCTTTCCAAGTCTTTCCACAGATTGTGAAGAATTTTCCTAATGTACTGCCCCTACATTCACCTCTTGTAACTCCTAGATTACTTCACATCTATGCTCGTCACCTCCTGTATGAGCTTCCAGATTGCTCCTATCTGCTAGCACTGTTCTCTGAAAATTATGTTTTATTTTCTCTGAATATACTTTATATTTACTTATATGTGCATGTGCTCTTTCCTCTAATGGAATGTAAGCACATTGAAGATGGGCCACAATTTATGTTTGTCATTATATAAAAATGTATGCTGTGGAACCATAGAGGTTTCTAATAGTTGAGCTTTATCTTAATCTTGCTAGATTTGAAGCATCTGTGCCAGTTCTCTACTTCATGTAATTGGTAGCACTTTGGCAATCATCCTAACATCATTCTCCAAAGAATCTTGTACCCCAAACTGATACTACATTGAGTTCAAAGAAAAGAGTATTCACTTCATTTTTCCTAGATACACTCAGAGTTTTAAGAATGAATGTTTAAAAATAAAAAAAAAAATAAAAATAAAAGTGGCCTTTCCCTTGGTGGTGAAATTTTCTGTTCCTCAGAAAGCAGATACTGCCTGTTACTTAAATTATGCTCAAACCATTCTTAGTGTAGAGGAACATATCATAGTTTTTGTTTCATTCACCTATTTTATTTTTTTTAAACTTTATGACAAACCCTACATCACAATGAGGCATCAGAATAACACAGGAAAAGAAAATGACAACCCTTTCATAGCAATTTCATAAATTTATTCAGCATATATCAATTTCCATAATAGGTAAATAAATATGACAAGAAAACTACTTAGCCAGTGAACAAGTGGAATCCTTTATTAGAGGAGACTTAACACAAAGGAAATATTATTTAAGAATATACTCACCTGGGGCGGCCAGGTAGCACAGCCAGTAAGAGCACTTACTCCATTGTCGGGATGACCTGGGGATCAAATCCAGCCTCAGACACTTAGCACCCACCCAGAAATACCTGGCTGTGTAACCTTGAGCAAGTTACTTAACCCCAATTGCTTGAAAAAAAAAAGAAGAATATACTCACCTGTGAAGTTTGTGTTATTTTTGTTAGTTAATTTACTTAATTTTAGTTTTCAACATTCACTTACACAAATTTTAAATTTTCTCCCCCTTCTTCCTATCCCTCCCCAAGACAGCATGCAATCCTATTTAGGCTCTACATATACCTTCCTATTAAATATATTTTCACATTAACCATCTTGTAGAGAAGAATTGTAATGAATGGGAGAAATCACGAGAAAGGAAAAAGTAACAACAGAGCAACAAAAAGAAAATAGGCTGCTTCACTCTGCATTCAGACTCCATAGTTCTTTCTCTATGGCTGGCATTTTCCGTCATGAGTTCTTTGGAATTGTTTTACATCCTCGCATTGCTGAGAAGAGCTAAGTCTATCAAAATCAGTCTTTGAAAACTGGCTGTTTCTGTGGACAAAGTTCTCCTGGTTCTGTTCACTTCACTAAGTATAAGTTCATATAAGTGATTACAGGTTTTTCTGAAGTCCACCTGACATTTGTAAAGTTTAACAGAGAACAATCTTGGAACAACTTGCATTTAGGGGAAAGAATGTTGTATCTGGAATCAGAGGGTCATGATTC
Organism: Petaurus breviceps papuanus; assembly: GCF_028583685.1. NCBI lineage: Eukaryota > Metazoa > Chordata > Mammalia > Diprotodontia > Petauridae > Petaurus > Petaurus breviceps. Next base: position 733,732 of record NW_027186320.1, read on the forward strand.
AAATCCTTAACTTAATCAAATTACACCCTGAGTTTCAGTTGTTACTCTTGTTCTTTTTTCCCTATATGAAATAGCAGTGGAGTTTGGATTGGAAGAACTCCAAAATGTCTTTCAGTTCTCAGTCAATTATTCTATGTTTGAGCAATACAGACTCATAAAAATATGAGAAGCAGAGGTTACAAGGGAAAAAAACCCAACATGGAAATCTTTGTGTGAGATTCATCTAAGTAAAGTCATCCCAAGGGCATTTAATGCTAAGCCTCAGAAGAGGACAAGCATATCCCAAAAATGAAAAAAAGGAAAGATCTGTCAATATTTTAATAGCAAACTCTTAATTTTCCAGTGAAGCCACTACTTTTGATCTCTAATATTACTATGAAAAGTATTTGATAACTAATTTAAAACAACTGACCATGGATTAACTTAAAGAAATTTGCCTAGGTGTTAACCTAATATACAGGATCACTACCATAAATGAAGACTTTTAATTTAGGGAATGCTATCAGTCTATTAATGATTTTATAAAAAGTCTCTAAGTATTGAAAGTTTTGACTTCAAAAAGTATAGATTACTTTAAAGCATTGTTAATATTACTATTTTAAGTGTTTCATAGACATAATTTAGAGTAACAGTAGGAAACATTCTTAGATACTAAATTTGTTATTGTCTTATAATTAACTGAAATAAGGGAAAAATCTTGCAATATTCTTTCTTTCATTTTGAAATGTTTTTTATTATTGAATTTAACATTTTATGTGTTTGCATGCATGTACAATATTTTAGCATAAATATTATTTATGTGTGGCATTCATCTGCATCATTTACAATTATACCTTTATCGATATCTCTATACCAGAGATGCTAGAAACAGAAGCAGAGGCTGTGTGGCACAGCAGCTAGCGGGCCACCATTAACGTAGGGAGTATCTTGCTTAAAGCTCCATCTCTGACACTGACTATATATGGCCTTACACAAGTCATTTAATCTCTCAGTAAACTCAGCCAACTGTTGAAAATTTCAAATTGCACAACAACTGAGGATGTTTTTTTTTTTTTGGCAGGGGTTTTTTCCTCATCAGTTCTTCATATCAAAATTATAGCTCTGTACTGAAAATGCAGCTAACAAAGTGTTAGTTATTTGTTTCTCTTCAGTTCTGGTCTACTGAATGTAAAACTCTGTGTAAAAGAAGTGGCTCCTGCTATCTCCTTCAAGAAGTTCTTTTGCCCACCTGCAGGGAAACAATTTAATGCAGTGTGCAATAACTCTACAAGTAAAAAAGGGACTTTTATGAGGAAAAGTAATTGGAGAACCAGAAATGCTAGATAAAAACCTTAACACTTCTGTAGTGAAGTGCGTGTGCATAAATATAGGTTGAGTTTACTGAACATAAAAACTAGGTTGAGTATGAGATTTACTAGCTCCTTATCATTCCCTTTAAATAGGATCAGGTTAATAGCTAGCAATGTCACTTGGCACATCAACATTTTTTTTCCAAGTCCACTGTGCAACCCTGAATAATTCAACACAGAACACTATTTAAAACAATACATACTTACACAATGTCTCGTCATCTACAGACTACTTTGCTAGTTTTCTTTCCTATAAAAAGAGAGAAACTGTGTGAAAGTTAGTCTAAATATATGCTTAATATTACAAACATCATTTCTCCTTTCAGGAACTTATGATCAAAGCATTTGGAATTCAAAATCCAATATTCCCTGGAACTTTTGGAAGTGGTAACAATTCAGTTGCTTTCCCCTCTCAATAGATTGTCATTTAAAAAAAAAAAAATGTGTGCTCTCCCTTCCAGTTAAACTTTCTTTGTATCTGTTCCAAAGGCCATTTTTTTGCATGACTTGGAATCAATGACCCTCTACATCTGGAGTACAATCTCTTTTCTTTTGCTTCTTCTATTTCATTGTTAAACTTAAACCTCAAGAGCCTCCTCCTACATAAAGTCTTTTGTGATTCCCCTAATAACTATCATTCTATTCCTCTAGAAATTTTCTGGTATTGCCTAAAGATTTAATGCATATGATTTAAATTGACTTATTTATGAAAAGATCATATCTCTTTGTCCCCAAGTCAAATATAGTATCCTTGAATGCAGGGACGGCGCTATAATCCTATCACCTAGCTCTGTTCCTTGTCCATAATATGTTTTCAGCACATGTTTATTAAGTTGAATTGACCTGTGGATTTAAGTCAATTCAAACAATATTTTAAGCACTTACAATATGTGGGTACTGTACTATGTGCCAGAGCTGTAAAGATGAAAAATAATACTAATTCATCTAAATAACTTCCAAAAATATATGCAATGTCATGGAAAAAGTTGGAATCAGAAAACCTGGGCTTGATTTCTACACCTGCCAGTTAATTATCATTTTGTTTTGACTTACTGTTTCATCTCTATTGCTTAAGATTCTTTATTTTATTCACACACACACATATATGTATATATGCACATATATATTTATATATAGATATAGTTGTTTCATTGTATTGGATGATCCTTTGATCTTATAAACAAAAATTTTCAGTGATTCTATGGCTATTTTTTTTAATCGCATCTTATAGTATGCTAACTTTAACTTTTGGAAAACAATAAATAGAAGTATGGAAGTATAGTAGTAGTTAGAATGTTTCCCAAATCAGCAGTCAAAAAAGATGTGCATATTTGCAAGGTTAGTCAGTCAATAAACATTTATTTATCAGCTATTATGTGCCACACATTGTGCTTGATTCTGGGAATATAAGTAGATGCAAAAGACAATCTCTACTCTCAAGGAGTATTTATTGAAATTTATTGTAGGAGACAAGAAACAAATAAAAATGTACAAACAAATTACATATGGGACAAAAAGAAACAAATTAGGGAAGGCATTAAAATTCAATTATTGGGAAGGGTTTTTTGTAAAGTTTGGGATTTCAATTGGGTGGCTTGTTACAATTTGGAAAACAATGTATTCTATGTAATAGTTTATCAGGTAACGTATCTTGGAGCACACTGATTATTTATCATTAATGTGAAGGGAAATGGTACAGATGGAATTTAAACAAATATGTATCCATAATACAAAATTTTTACCTTGATACTTTTGATCCCAAGAGATTTCAAGCCACACTCAAATATATTTAAAAGAATATTCTTGAAAAGAGAAGATATTTTCCATAGCAGCAACTAAAATCACAGAATGCCTTTTACATCACGTACCAGAGAGGAGAAAACTTTAAAAATCAACCTCTGGAGAAATGCTTACATTTTATTAAAAAAAAATTCTCCCATGAGAGAAGATGTTTCCATATGTCAACACGTCAATATTACTATTTTATCCTTTTTTCAATGGAAAAAAAATGTTTAAGACTTCCATTCTGATAATAAATAGGAAAATATATACATTCAAACTAGGAATTACAAAACAGTAATATTTCATTATTGAAGTATCAAGGCACATTAAAATTAGAAAGGCCAGAAGAAAGGCTTAAAGAACAAATAACTAGAGGAAAAAGGCCTGTGTCTCACCTTAGCTTACAATCAAACCAGTTGATTTTTTTTTCACAAAGACAGAAGAGAAAATAAATATAAATAAAACTTGAACGAGAAGTAAAGAAACATGTTATGTTATGAAACAAATTAAATATAACTTCCTGATTAAAAAAAATCTGCATTTTCTCCAAATCATGAAATAACAGCAAAAAATTCCAGAATGAATGTAGAGAAAAATGAAATGTTTCAGAGTTGCTGTTAGGAATGGAATTATTTGAAATTAGAAATCTCCAGAATTAAAAAAAAGGAGAGGGTAAATAAATTAAATGACCTGATAGTGATTTATCTTTAATGAAAGAGAAATTCTGAAAGAAAAAAAAATAGAATCCACTAAAAAAATCCATGGGTGGTAGAAATTATGCAGAAGAAAACAAAAACGCTAGCATTTTACAAAAAATATAAAAATTTTATAGAAGCCAATTTGACTGACATTGAAAAAATAGAAATAAGTAGCATAGGTTTTTTTTTTTACAAAAACTTGAAAAATCAAAACACCTGGATATTTTACTATAAGAAATTATTCAGGAAAACCATCCAGAACTTCTAAATATATACAATAAGGTCCTGATTGAGCAAATCCTCAGACTGGATCCTCCAAAGTGTGAAAAATATGTTAGACATTAGAAGTAATGTGGTGATTAAATTCTATAATTTTTATAACAAATAATCCAAGCAGGCAGGGGACATAATTTTGTTTGTGAATGAAAGTGACTTTGAAGAACCCTTGAATATTATGGTGTCAGAAAGAAAAAAAGGAAAGGAAGTTACAAATTTAAGTATAACTAAAGTAAAGTAGCTTTTTGCAATCCAAGAACACATGGCATAGAAAAATGAAACCAATAAGAACACAAGATTGTATTTCTGTCTTTGGTATAAGAGAGATGGCTAAATGATTAATTTACCCAGAAGCCATGGGTCTTGAAACTTTAATATTCACTTTTATGGTTGACCAAAAACAGATCAGAACCTTTTCACTCTATATTCTTAACAAGGAGCTCCCCTCATTTGGGCTGATGTGGAGAGTTTCTTCACAAGGAGAATGTTCACTTAGGTCTCTAGCCATGATCTGACTCTTCCTTTTACCACTCTAATTCTCTCTGTAGAACATCCACTTTAACAACAGCTCTGGTGACCAGTTGTTTTGGGATGACGCCAGAAATTCTGAGGTTCTATATAACATCATAAACTACTTGTTATTCCAAAATGAGAATGAAGCTCTTGTGAAAATAGAACAGTTCATACCCAGTCCTCCACTTGCTCAAGGTTTCATCATTCACTCCTGATGTAGTGAGATTTCTGGCCAGGGATTAACGAAAATCCCACAGGAGCTTGTGCTGCTATGAATATTTTCCATGCCGAGAAGGGAAGATTCCCAAACAAATGATATTTAATCTAGATGCCTCTATAATCATAGAGCTCTTCCTGGTAGAGAGAATATAACTTTATGGGAGTCAACTGTAGGAAAATTTCATTGAGCTGAAAGAATGGGCTAAAACAGAAAAATGAATTCCATCAGGGACAACTGGGGATTAAACAACAACAACAATCATCTGTTCTCATCAGATAATAGAAAATATCATAATTTGCTGTTCTTTTTTCCTAAACATGTGTTTTAGCCAAAAGTACCACCACCCCTATCCACACCCCCAATAAGGTCAGCATTCTCAAGATGACTGTTTGAAGGCAAAAAAATAGAACCTTTATTAAAAAAAATAAATAAACTTCTACCACTGTCTACTCCTATTTTTTTTTATCATGATATGGTTCAGAAAATGTCTCCAGAAGAGCTACCAATTTCAGTGTCAAATCCATTATTAGTGAATAAAAGAATTATTCTCCAATGTATCTTGTTGATATTAATCAGAGATAAATCTGTATTCCTCTATTAACAAGGTATTCACACCCAACGATCCCCTGAAAAAGTATGACCACTTCTTTTTTCTGCTGCAATGGAAACTAATTGACACTGTGTGACTACAAAAGATAGTTTGACAATCATTCCTAAGGCAGGTCTGATAGGAGCCAAAAATAAGAGAAGAATCTGGATCCCAAGAAAGAATCATTCTTGTGAGGAAGGAGGGTGTTTCTCTCTAAGCCATCTTCATATTCAGCACCAACCAGAGCACTCAACAAGAGACACCCTTTCCAGTAGTCAGAAAGACAGAATAGAAGAACTCGGAGTTGAAGGAGAAACTCTCCAGGTATGCACTGATACCAAAAGACAATTACTTCACACTAGAAGCAGCTTCAAGGAGTGTGACTCCTGGCAGAAAAGAAGAAAGCACACTCTGGACTAAAAAAAAAATTAGTCCTTGCAATAAAAGTTTTTTTGCAAAGAAGACTCTATGAAGGGAGAAAAGACTTTGACGCCTCCCAAAACTGGAGATGTAAAGAGCCCTGATTTATACCATTTGTCCATTTCTGCCTTATGAATGCTCACAATGACAATTAAAAAATAGATTTTCCTGAGCTTCTTTACAATAGTTCCAGTACACCCATGAGTCTATTAAAGGGAAGAATGTCAGTGAAACTTCCTATTCCTGAGAAACCTTCTGAAGCTGGGTTAAAAAAATAATATACTAATTTTAATGAAGCTCAATTCTAATTATTTGGTAAAAATTATGAATCATAGAAAACATTTAAAGAAATGAAATTTATATTTGCAGCTTTATACAGTAAATTAACTAGACCTTGAAAGTATCAAATAATAGAAATCTTGGCATGCAAAATATTTCCCATTACATCTTGGCTGCAGTATTTTGTTTATGTAAAATATATGTATATTTAAAAATATTATATGTGTATTTATAAAAATAGTAAATAAACTCCAAGGGACCCTCTCTCCAAATTATGACTCCCAGTTAATGACAAAAATTATCTTTTTATTTTTTTATTATTATTTTTTATTTTAACTTTTATTATTTTATTTTAACTATTGTTTTTTTTTAATTTTAACTTTTATCTTAAATGTATTCTTCATGAAATCGTAGCATCTTAGAAATTATCTAGTCCAGCCTACAGAAAAAAAAAAAAATCTCCTTTGCCACACATTAAAGAGTTTGCATACATTTTTTTCTTAACTAATAGTGAAGGGGAGGCTTTACTCTTGTAAGCATCCTGATCTACCTTTTTTTGTCATTTTAATGAGTTAATCTGACACTATGGAGACTGGAGTGACATCAATGCTTTCATTTAGGTAAATATCTAGATAGTAAAATTCTCATTCAAAACATTTTGACCACTTTCAAGCATTCCTCTGGCTTTTCCTTTCTCCTGAATGAAATATAGACTAACATCACTTAACCCTACATTGAAGGGAACCTTTTAACTTCTTTCCCTTTCCCCAAAGATATGGATACCCTGTCCTTTAACTCAACATAATTGGATCTAGCATTCCTGACACTGTAGATTAACCTAGGTTACAGCGACCTGCCCAGGCACTCTCACTGTTGAATTGCACACAACATTCCCCATTCAGCAAACTTTCCCAATAAATTAAGAATGCAAATGATGAGGTCAGAAATTGTGAAATATTGCTTGTATCGGACAGCCTTAGATTAAATGTATCTGCTGATGGCAGCAACTGTTTAAAAATGGGGCAGAAGCTGCTCTATCAATATCATGCATGGAGTATATTGAAGGAAAATTGTGAATTGGAGCAAAGAACTTCTGTATATTAAATGTCTATGATAATGTCTAACAGCAAAGCGTATAGGGAATTACAAAAAAGGTCCAATAGACATTCTCCAATGTATCAATGATGAAAGAATATGAAAACTTTTATATTCATTTTTTGATGACCTCTCAATCAGGCTGTTTATAGTAGGATAAACTTTTCATATTTAAATATTTCAAAATTCTGTTCTTAAATTAATTCTGATGATAACAGCAATAAGGTAATAGCTGACTTTTTGTTTTTATTTTTTTCTTGTTTTTTGGAGGAGGGAAGGTGGGGCAATTGGGATTAAGCGACTTGCCCAAAGTCACACTACTAGTTTTTTGTGTTGTCTGAGGCTGGATTTGAATTCAGTTCTTCCTGACTCCAGGGCCAGTGCAGTATTCACTGCACCACCTAGCCACCCCATAACTGACATTTTTTTTATTTTAATTTAATTTTTCCTGTCTTTGATTATTTTTTAGTTTGCATCATTCATTTGAGTAACAAATTTTCTACCCAACTTTCCCTACCCTCCAGCCCAAAACAGCGTTCCCACTGAATATCCCCTCCTACAATCTGCTGTCTCCCATATCTTCCCTCATTCTCCCTTCAACTTTTCAGTAGGGCATGGTGTATCTCTATGACCCAGTGCCTGTATATCTCATTTCGCAGTTAGATGTAAAATAATAATAATATATGTGTGAATATATATATATATATACATACATATATATATATATATACACACACACACACATGTATTTTAACATTTGATTTTAAAACTTTGGATTCCAGATTCTTATCCTTCCTCGTCAACCACCCTCATGGGGAAGATAAGCAATTCAATATAGGTTGTATACATGTAGCTATCCAAAACATTTCAATAGTTGATATATTGTGAAAGACTGACTATAATTCCCTCCATCCTATCCCACCACCCATTTGTTCTATTCTCTACTTTGATCCTGTCCCTTTTCAAAAGTGGGTGCTTCCAAATTCCCTCCCCCCAAGCCTGACCTCCCATCCATTATCCCCCCCTCTCTTCCCCTTCTCCTCTACTCTCCTGTAGGGTGGGATACCCTTGACTCTGCCCCCAACTAAACTACATTTCTTACAAGAAACTTGTCAAGACTCAGAGTCACTGCTCGTCAGAGAAATTGTGATGGGATCAGGATGAAAACAGAAGGGAAACACAAGTATCAAACCTCATTTTTACTTCCTCCCTACTTTGGAATATCCCTTTTGCACATAAAATACCTTTGTAGCTATCCAGAACTCCCAAAGCAGAAGCTATAAACTGGTGCATGGAAAGAGAAGTTGGCCTACCATGCATATTTTCAACCTCTTATATTGACCTTGATGGCCAATAAGAAAAAAATATTTAGGCTTCAGCAATTATAAGCTAAAATTTTCTTGATGTTGGAGAGAAGCCTAATTAATATAAAAGTAGTGTCATTTGTCATGTACAATATCATTTTCTATTTAAAATACAGGGTTTTATTTTTGATGGATTTCACATACTTGAAAGACATGGCATGATATTTTGAGGCTAGAGAAAACTGATAGGAGAAAATTAAGGTAAAAAAAATAAATAAAATAAACTCACTAGCAAGGTTGGGACAACATGTACCTATCTTAAATACCAGTCACATTTTCACTCTGCCAAAATATGTTGCCATCTCTAAAGAATTGGCTTCTTTTCAAAAATTGAGATGTGTACAGCAAGAAATCTACTCCAGCTTTATATAGTTAACACAGTTCTACTTTTCAAAGCAAGGAGGATACCAGAGAAGAAGTATATTTTATTGGAAAGCATGCATAACATGCCATAGAAGAATTATGTGCAATTTAATTTCTCTTTGTCAAAAGCAGAAGTACAAGATCAACCAAATGAACAAGTATTTGTTAATTATTATACACACTGATGAGCAGTGGGATTCAAATGAAAAGTGAAAACAATCCCTGACCCCAAGAACCCTTTAAGAGAAGAGACAAAAGGCACATATGTAAATATAATCAAAGTATGTGTAAGTAACCTTAGGAAGAAAGGTAATATGTGTGTGTGGGGGGGGTGAAAATGGGGATCAGGAAATATCTACCATAGAAGCTACCTCTTGGGTAAAATTTTGAAGGAAGACTGGAATTCTAAGAGGTAGAATCGAAGATGAAGATAATTCTAGCCATGAGGTGTAGAGAATACCAAGGTACAGAGATGGGAGATGGAGTTTCTTGTATTAGAAACATCAAGTAGGCTAGTAGAGATGGATTGTAGAGTGAGGAAAGGGAGTAATGGGTAAGAAGCTTAGAAAGATGGTAAAGGGCCATGTTGTGAAGTTTTACATTTCAAAAAGAAGTATTTCTATTTGATTATTAATATAATATGAAGTCATTAGATTTTATTGAGTAAAGGGTTGACATGGTCAGACCCATAGCTCAGAAAAATCACTTTGGTCACTCTGTGAGTGATATGATGAAGTTGGGGAAGACATAAGGCAGGGAGAACAATTAGGAAACTATTATAGTAATCTAGGCAGGAGAGGACTGATGGTGATTTTGAAGTTTAGAGACAGTGGGGATAGTTGTTCCTTCAACTGTAATTAGGAAATTCAGAAAAGTAAATTTTGGAAAAAAATAATCAGGTTCATTTTGGATATATTAAGTTTGAAATGCCGGCCTACAAGGCAAGCAGTTCAAAATATTCAATATATAGATAGATACCAAACTATATGAGTGAAGGAAGTTACCATGCCAGGAAAATATTAGACATTTGCATCAACCACATTACATCTTTTAAGAATTCTGATGGGATTTATTTACATGTAACTTAAGCTATTGAGGGCAGGAACTTGCTTTCATTTTCTTTTTCTGTCCTCCTCAACTCATAAACCATGTCCTGAATAAAATAGGAACTAAATGTTTTATATTGGTTTGGTTTGAATTGAATTGTCTCAGTATAGAAACTTTGTTTCTAAACACTGAAGAGTTATCCAGATGTTTTTCAACCACATGTACAACAATGTACATGAAGATTCTATCATATCATTTCTTACTAGTAATCAAGCAATCAATAAGTTTCTGCTTTTCTTATCTTTTTCTTATATTTCTCTTCCTTCTTCTCCTCAATCTTTCATCTCATCAAATTTCAAACACTCTGTGCATTAAGACATTACAATTAATTTTCTAGTATTTGCAATGAGGTAAGTCATTTCAACTGATTAGTTTGACATATAAGATATCCAAGATAGGCCTAAAACTAAAAAATGCTTTCAGAGTATGTCTGGCATATTAAAAATGTTAACGACGATAATATTTACCAATATTTCATATAGCATTTGAGAAAATTCTAATGGACAATATGACTAAGTCATAATATAGTTATTAATTCAAATTTCAGCCATTTTCAAGTTTTAAAGAATGTGATAGTAACATAGATTCTTTTTTTCTTTGGTCAAAGAAAAGGAATATTTTTAACCATAATATAATGAACAAGGTCTAAATGCATTTCAATAAAACTTTCCAGTTGAAAAAAATATTTTTGGATTAATACCAAAGGAATATATCTTTAAAAGGGGGCAATTTTTATAAAGTTGTGATAATAAAAAGGGTCTATTAAAAGCTTGTATGAAAACTTAATGGCAAAGTATGTAACTAAAATATTTGAATATAATTATATACAATTTTTCATGTTCTATTTATACTACTACCACACTAAAAATGTGCAACTTGACATTCTGATTTTATGACAAGTACATATTACAATTTAATGTTCTGTGTTCTTATAAACTAAAATGTAGAAAATTTGCATTTTAAAACAAATTTATAAACCATTTCATTTTAAATATTTGAAGATACATTCCATTAACATCACATTTTAGAACCAGATTTTCAATGTTTTAACTATTTTTAGCTTCTGAAGGTTTCACCAAATGGATAATATAATCTTTTTATCATAAGAGAGATAGCATAAGACTTGTACAAAAACTACTTGGCTTGGAGTTAGCAGACTTATTTATAGATGTGACTCTGCCATTGATTAGCTATGCAACATGGACAAATCATGTAACCTTCCTGAAATTACATTTCTAACCTGTAAAATAAAGATAATAATCATAATCATATCCAAGAATTTAGATACATAGGATAAATTGATTTCTTAATATGGGTGAAGGAAATTAGACGCAAGTCATTTGAAGAGAGGAGTTCAAGGGTTAGAGAGAGACACACACAAACAGAGACAGAGAGAGGGAGACAGAGACAAAGAGACAGACAGAGAGACAGAGACAGAGAGAGACAGGGAGAGACAGAGAGAGACAGAGAGGTCATTGTTTAGGGGTGGTGGCTAAAAGAATCTGAAAGTGACAGTGGGGAGAAAGGAGCATGTCTCCTTTGCCCTTTTATGTTTCCAGGTTTTTGGGGTGGGTAAGTTAGCTACATACTACCTTTCAGAGTGCCAATAAAAATGGTATTTGGGGAAAAAATTCAGTAGTAAACTGTTTTATCAGTGTTTATCAGAAGAAGGAAGGGATGATTTTGGAAGAAATAAAGTATAATATGATCATAGATTTATAGCTCGGAAGGACCCTGGTCAGCATGTATTTAAATATATTTTTACAATGAAGAAACTTGAGACACAAAGATATAAAATAAATACCCTAACATTTTACAGATGTTTCTCATACAGTAATTCCATTTATCACCTCCATATCTTTGTGTGTGTGTGTGTGTGTGTGTGTTTGTGTGTTCTGTCACATACTTCCCAAATGACTTTGATAAAGTCATTCAAGGTCTCTGGGTCTCAGTTTTTTAATCAGAAAATTGGAAGATTTGAAATAATTGGTCTCTGTCTTTTCAAATTTAGAATAATGATGCTCTGACTATGGAGCTCTACAAGTCTAAAGTCAATCACAGCAGCTATTCTGAGGAATTCTGCTATGAATAACTTTAAAGGTCTAATGCCATAGTATGATGAACTCTCTATTTATTCAGCAATAAACTAAGGATAACATTCAAGAAACTAAAGCATAACATTCATGACAACATAACATAACAACTTATTACTAATGTGGCCACATAGTCTTAAGCAAAATTCCTTCTTCCATATATCTTATAGACATTTTTAAGGGGTAGCAGAAAATACAAACAACATCTACCACTTGGTCACAGCAAGTTACAAACTCCTCAGGCAATATGGGGTATCCAAATAAAGTTCTCTTTCAACTTCTATAGAGACTGACTTCCAAAACTCCTTAAGTCAATCATTTTTAAAGGGAAAATATAAAATACAAAGCAGAAAGTACAAATTCCATCCACTCCTAGGTCATAGTAGTTACAAATCTCATCAGTCAATGCAGAGTATCCAAAGTAAAGTTCTCTTTCATCTTGACTTGAGGCTGGCTTCCAAACCCCATGGTTTCTCCTCCATGGGTTGACCACTCTTAATTCTTGTCTGGATTCACACATAGGCAGCTCTTCACTCCTGTTCCATAACTCAGCTCATGAGTACTGCTCAATTCCAAGCTCTGCACAGTTTCTGTTTCTAGGAAAGCAAAGCATAACAGGACTACAATAATATTTGAATACATTACCAGTGCCATCATTTCAATTTCCTTTTTCTCTGAGAAACCGATATATAACAACAGACAAAACTTCTGTCTGAGAAAGTAACAGAACAACAGCAGAGATAAAGTATCACAAACAATCTCTTTCTCAGTTCTGACTGCTCCCACCTATGCTCATTCTCTTATCTCTTCCTTCCTGTTCCAGCATTTTTTGCAAGCTCCTCCTAACATGTGCTCTCATGTGATTGTATTTGGCCTATTAAGCCAGGGAAGTTCTTCAGACTGTCTTAGGCCTATTAATGGCAAGCTAATGTATACTGTTTCCAATCAAAGACTATTGATATAATCAAAGGTGATGGAAAAGGCACTTGATTAGATAAAACTCAATCCAGAAAAACAGCAAAAATTCTTATTTTGTTTGCCATTACAAGACATGTTTACTAATAATTGTTGAAGTCCTTAATCTCATAAGTGTTAGTCTTCCCACCATCAGTACTTACAGCAACCCATTCTCATATATTTACCCTTTGTGAATCCTTACTATAGCCTTCCTATAAAACCTCATTAATGAGTCTATATAGTAAACCAGAGGCCTACCCAGGTGTAGCTTATTATTCCATGGGCATAAATTCAGCACATGGGCTTTCCATCTGTGATACTCTCTTGCCACATTGATAGCCCTCCTTGATTTCTAACACACATTCCTGGACAATGTCTTTATGCCACTTTTTATGTACATAAAAGTGCTGGCTTTACTTTGCAGTTTATTTGGGGCCACCATATAGTGGGCCCAAAGACTCTATTATCTTTGGGATTTACTGCTAAAATTTGATTCTATGAGATTATTAATAACAAATATCTTGGGGAGATAGAGATAACTCTTCCCCTTTTTCTACATTCCTCATTTTAAAAAGTTCAGTCCCTTAGGAGGACATTACTGCTAAAGAGATTGTATGGACTCTCCTGATCTTGGTCAGACCCCACCCAACATTGCAAGGAAATTAATCTAGGATGAGGAAGCCTGAGTATTCTGCTCAGGGTTGGTGGGATATAATTTTTTAATTGATAGCCTAAAGCTATGGGTGGTCTGGTAAAATGATACTTTCCCTATCCAAGAGATACATAGCCCTTCATTTTAATGTAGGCCACTTCCACTTGCATTAATCAATTAGATTTAATTGCTGTTTGGTGAACCACTTACTCTATTGAAGAGTATATAAACAGTGAGTCCATTCCCCAACTCCCATTATTGTCTTTTATCTAAGAGAGATTGCCTAATGGCCATCCTTTCATTAATAATCTGCTGACCTTTTGAATAAAAGGATTAAATTAACCATAAACTATGTCTCTTCAACCTCTTTAAATGTTGCAATTCTTTATAGGTGGAGTGTTTCACAGTTAAAAGAAAAAGTATATTGGGAGCACATTGGTGATGAATAGATGATATTTGTTTTAAGAAGAAGATTGAGACAATTGAAAATTCATGATTTCACTCCTCTTCCTACCTTTCAATTAATTGTCTGTCTCTAATGCTAAATCTATATAGGTTTATTTTGAGTTAATTCAATTAAGTAGGAAGCTATAAATCTAACTATATATGTTTATTTATGTATAAAGTGTATAAGCATATTTTGTAGGTATGTGTATGTATATTCACATATATGTGTATGTGTGCAGATGTTTATATATATAATTATATATAATCTTCTTCCTAAGCATCACACATCATACTCTAGACAAAGTGACCTACCTACTGTTTGCCCATTCATCTGTATCATTCATTCTCCTTCTTCTATGCCTTTGTACAGGCCTTTCTAGATTCTTTGAATGTTCTCCCCACACACACCTCCTGTTACAAGGTTAATGATTTTATGAAAACTCCTACATGCAGAAGTGTCTTGGTAATAATCAATATTCTGGAGGAAAATGTACACATGAAACATTTTTAAAATTTATTCTGCATTAGCATATTCTCCATCACATTCTGAGGTCTAGACAATCAACAAAACCAAAAATCAAGCCCTGATTTGCAGAATTTACTGATTCCAAAGTTTACTTACCCTAAATATTAAACAATCAACTCTCTTGAGCAGGTATGAGCTAATTTCAGCATACTTCTGCCCATATCTCTTCAAAACCCAGCTCAAGGGGCGGCCAGGTAGCAGAGCAAGTAAGAGCACTGGCTCCAGTGTCGGGATGACCTGGGGATTGAATCCCGGGCTCAAAAACTTAGCACCCACCCAGAAACACCTGGCCATGTAACCTTGAGCAAGTTACTCAACCCAGATTGCTTAAAAAACAAACAAACAAAAAAAGCAGCTTAAGTGCCACAGTCTTCAAGAGGTCTTTCTTGATTCACACAGTGAATCTCATCATCCCCACTTAAATCACATGCATTTACTCATCATGTATCCTATAGTTACTTATCTGTTAAAATGTTTTCCCCCTCAGTGTTTATTTTGTATATTGCCATTATTTACTTATTTATAAACATTTAATATCCCTAGCTTCTACCCATTTTTGTTTTCATCAGTGGAGATTCCCATCTACTCTTACTGATATTCTACTTTGACATTATTTTCCTAATTTTTGGCATGCTTCCAACCCCCCCTTGCTCTTCAGTCTCATTGATACTGAATACCTGTGGAAGAAACAACTTTTGCGCTCCTATTTCCATTTCTGGCAGGTTGCTCTCATCTCAATTTCCCTAAATCCTACCCCACCAATGTCCCAGTTCAGGCTTTCTTGCTGCTTCCATTGGTGCCTCTGGAACTTCCACTTTGTTATTAACAAACTTCCCTTCATTTTCCATTGCTTTCTCTTAAGAAGTTCCAGAATTAACACACCTATTTTTATCTTCAAAATCTTTTTGCATAAATGTATGAATGGAGTAAGTATTTATTAAGTAGCTACTATTTTTAGGTCATTGTGCTTGGAACTTTTCAACTAATACCTGATTTGATCCTCACAACATCTCTGAGAAGGATTTGCTATTATTATCCTCATTTTATAGTAAAGAAAAATGTAAGGCTAAGTCATTTGCCTAGGCAAAACAGCTAATAAATGTCTGAGGCCATAATAGAATCTTATAATGTTTTAAGAATATAATAAATATACAGGAGAATTGAAATAATTACATAAAGTGAAACAAAATGAAATACACAAGCTCAGAAAATTAATTTGAACAATGATTACAATAATGGTAACAAACAAAAACTACAGAGCAAGGGAAAATCAATGGGACAAAATTATGAACGAGCAATGTGTCCAAAGATATGAGAATTCTCCTTCCTCCCACATGCTCCTTTGAAGAGACATGAGGTTCAGAAGTGTTTAATATTGCCAAATATTATAAGATTTTATATAGATATAGATATGCAAGTATATATTTTGTTTATTATTTTTTTCTTTTTTCCCACTGCTTTAAAAAATTGTCACTAGTGATGTCTTGCTGGGGAGGGTAAATTAGAAGGATTCAAGGGTAAAGGAGAAGTTAAATGACTTGAGTAGGGTCCCACATTAAGTCATTGAGGCAAGATTTTATTTCAGGTTTTCCTTGCTCTATGCTCATCCCTGTATCCATTGGGCTTCCTAGCTGCCTCTTTCCTCATTACTTTTGTCTTACGACCCTCAAGAGATCTTAATTCCCCCAAATGGCACTGTCTCTATGACTATTCTATCCAATCCTGGTTCTAGAGGTGATACTTCTTGCTTCTCAATGCTACTTCTAGGCCATCCCACTAATTCCCTCACTCAGCAACCTCTCCTCCTTTTAGTGATTATTTAAATTCATCATTTTACCAATACCTTTTTTGTCATTATATACTAGACACCTAGACATTCTCTCTCATTTTTCAATTGAGTACTTGACTTACAGTCTTTTTCTCCATTCCACCTACAGCACCTATTCGAGCAAAGTTCAATAGTTATATTGAAATTTTTCAAATACTCTGCCCTTTCAGTCCTTCAATCTACTCAATTCGCATATACTACTTCTCTACTCAACATTAACTACATACAAATATGGTCATACCCCTGATTTTGATGTCAATCATTGTGGCAGCAAGCACCCCAGCATCCCGAGGGTGGCTGCCAATACAGGTTCTTAGATCTGCTTTGTTAAAGGAAAGCAACTCAAAATGGGTTAACAAGCTTACTTTAATCAAACATGTATCGTTCACCTAGTTCAGGGGGAAATGGTCAGCAACCCGAACTTCAGAGTATCCAGACAGAATTATCAAGACAGAAACAGATCAAGTAGATAACTTTCCAAACTGTCCAACCATTACATCCATACCAAATCAACATCTGGATTTTTCAAAGCCG